>NW_026871751.1:0-345625 GCF_028564815.1 Eubalaena glacialis | reverse complement strand
GTAAAGCGACATAAACACAGCAGGGAAAAGCAGCCAAGCCCCATTCTAAACATAAATTACTTTAAAAAACCCACAAAACAAAGACAGTGAAAGAGAGAGAAATTCTTACAAAATACGTTCAGGGTCTCTGATGCAACCAGGATTGACCATATCTAGACCCACATCTGGATGAGACATAAGGCTGGACACTCTGGGGGCTGAGAGGATTGGTGAGGTTGGGTGAGCAAACGCAGATACTTTAAAGTAACACCGCGGGGTATCACTCCATGGGTCTCAAATCTCCAGGTACAAGGGCATCTTCCTACATCAAAACATGCATGGGAAACCCAGAAGATGGTATGCCGTGAGATCGGGAAAGGTTTCTAAAACGCACCTCATTTCTCCTGTCATTGTGCTCGGGTTCGCCATTCCAGCCGCTTGACTAACCATCTCCCTACTTGGAGAATCAGCACCTTTAACCTCCTGTTTCGTACAGGTTGCAATTTGTCCTGAGGATGAACGGGAAGACGGGCAACCAACGAGAGACTAGCCCTAGGTGTTGGGACAGGCACAGGTCACTCCATTTTCCCATCAGGAAGAAGAATGAACCACAGGCTCAGCCTGCCCCCTATAACCAAAATAGGGCCTGAAGCAATCCTGCACTTTTGCGGCCAGCTCCCAAAAAAGCGAGTAGACAAATGGAGCTCAGGGGCACTGCAATTCACAAACGTGCAGAGTTATAAATGATATCTCTCGTCCACAAATATATTGAGGGAAGGCAACGAAGAGGATTTGAAAGCAAGGCAAATTTGCAGGAAACAGATTTCAGGAGGTAGATTCGACTCGCCTTTAAAGCACATGAAAACAGGCAAAACGTTGACAATAATGCCCTTCACCAAAAAGGGCGTATGCGTTTTTTCCTGAATATATTCAGGAAAAAACGCATACGCCCTTTTTGGCCAACCAAGCAAGCCGGAAGGGCAAATCAGTGCTACAAAGAAGTCTCGCTTGCCCTCGGTCAAAAGGGCCATGCTGAAAAAAGTGTAAAAACCAGAAAAGCAGGACAGGCCATGGAGACATGGGAGCCTTGCTACGCTAATGGGCAGGATGTAAATTGCCAACAGCCACTCTGGAGAAGTATACGGTGTGTCCTGAAACAAGTAATAAACACAGCTTAGAGAGCATAGGACATTTCCACTCATGGGCGTATAAATTAGGAAAACTAAAAATCAACAAGACACAGGCACCCCAAACTTTACGGCTGCTCTGTTTCCAAGAACCTCCCCTTCCGTACACCTTCAATATCCCAGGAAAGAGAACAATGGATAAAGAAATGGTGGTACTTGGCACAATGGAATATCACTCAGCCATGAAATCAATGTCATAAGGCTAGTTAGCAGCATGATGAGTGGATTTAGGTACGATGATTCTAAGTGAAATAAGACACACAGAAAAAGACACTTATCCTAAGATATCGCTTATAGAGGGAATGTCAAAATCGCTACACTTGAACTGAATTACAAAGCAGAACAGAGTCACACCATTAGAAGACACACTATGGCTGCTTAACGGGAAACGTGAGGTGGGGTGATGCATAGAACAAGGGTTTGAAATTAGCTCAGAGACCGCTCCATAAGCCAAATATGTAATAGACAAGGCCTACTCCCTGCTCAGTGAACTGGACTCAACACCCCCTAGTCACCGCACAAGAATATATTTGACTAGTAAGAATCTGAAAACCTATCTATCGATATCTCTCTGCAAGTGAATCAAGAGGGTGTAAAGCGGCATAAACACAGCAGGGAAAAGCAGCCAAGCCCCATTCTAAACATAAATTACTTTAAGAAACCCACAAAACAAAAACAGTGAAAGAGAGAGAAATTCTTACAAAATCTGTTCTGGGTCTCTGATGCAACCTGGATTGACCATATCTAGACCCACAGCTGGATGAGACATAAGGCTGGACACTCTTGGGGCTGAGAGGATTGGTGAGCTTGGGTGAGCAAACGCAGATACTTTAAAGTAACACCGCGGGGTATCACCCCATGGGTCTCAAATCTCCAGGTACAAGGGAATCTTCCTACATCAAAACATGCATGGGAAAACCAGAAGATGGTATGCCGTGAGATCGGGAAAGGTTTCTAAAACGCACCTCATTTCTCCTCTCATTGTGCTCGGATTCGCAATTCCACCCGCTTGACTAACCATCTCCCTACTTGGAGAATCAGCACCTTTAACCTCCTGTTTCGTACAGGTTGCAATTTGTCCTGAGGATGAACGGGAAGACGGGCAACCAACGATAGACTAGCCCTAGGTGTTGGGACAGGCACAGGTCACTCCATTTTCCCATCAGGAAGAAGAATGAACCACAGGCTCAGCCTGCCCCCCAGAACCAAAATAGGGCCTGAAGCAATCCTGCGCTTTTGCGGCCAGCTCCCAAAAAAGCGAGGAGACAAATGGAGCTCAGGGGCACTGCAATTCACAAACGTGCAGAGTTATAAATGAGAACTCTCGTCCACAAATATATTGAGGGAAGGGAACGAAGAGGATTTGAAAGCAAGGCAGATTTGCAGGAAACAGATTTCAGGAGGTAGATTCGACTCGCCTTTAAAGCACATGAAAAGCGGCAAAACGTTGACAATGATGCCCTTGGCCAAAAAGGGCGTATGCGTTTTTTCCTGAATATATTCAGGAAAAAACGCATACGCCCTTTTTGGCCAACCAAGCAAGCCGGAAGGGCAAATCAGCGCTACAAAGAAGTCTCGCTTGCCCTCGGTCAAAAGGGCCATTCTGAAAAAAGTGTAAAAACCAGAAAAGCAGGACAGGCCATGGAGACATGGGAGCCTTGCTACGCTGATGGGCGGGATGTAAATTGCCAACAGGCACTCTGGAGAAGTGTACGGTGTGTCCTGCAACAAATAATAAACACAGCTTAGAGAGCATAGGGCACTTCCACTCATGGGCGTATAAATCGGGAAAACTAAAAATCAACAAGACACAGGCACCCCAAACTTTACGGCTGCTCTGTTTCAAAGAACCTCCACTTCGGTACACCTTCAATATCCCAGGAAAGAGAAAAATGGTGGGACTTGGCACAATGGAATATCACTCAGCCATGAAATCAATGTCATAAGGATAGTTAGCAGCATGATGAGTGGATTTAGCGACGATGATTCTAAGTGAAATAAGTCACACAGAAAAAGACACTTATCCTAAGATATCGCTTATAGAGGGAATGTCAAAATCGCTACACTTGAACTGAATTACAAAACAGAACAGAATCACACCTTTGGAAGACACACTATGGCTGCTTAACGGGAAAGGTGAGGTGGGGTGATGCATAAAACAAGGGTTTGAAATTAGCTCAGAGACCACGCCATAAGCCAAATATGTAATAGACAAGGCCTACTCCCTGCTCAGTGAACTGGACTCAACACCCCCTAGTCACCGCACAAGAATATATCTGACTAGTAAGAATCTGAAAACCTATGTATCGATATCTCTCTGCAAGTGAATCAAGAGGTTGTAAAGCGGCATAAACACAGCAGGGAAAAGCAGCCACGCCCCATTCTAAACATAAATTACTTTAAAAAACCCACAAAACAAAGACAGTGAAAGAGAGAGAAATTCTTACAAAATCCGTTCAGGGTCTATGATGCAACCTGGATTGACCATATCTAGACCCACAGCTGGATGAGACATAAGGCTGGACACTCTTGGGGCTGAGAGGATTGGTGAGGTTGGGTGAGCAAACGCAGATACTTTAAAGTAACACCGTGGGGTCCCACCCCATGGGTCTCAAATCTCCAGGAAAAAGGGCATCTTCCTACATCAAAACATGCATGGGAAACCCAGAAGATGGTATGCAGTGAGATCGGGAAAGGTTTCAAAAACGTACCTCATTTCTGCTCTCCTTGTGCTCGGGTTCGCCATTCCAGCCCCTTGACTAACCATCTCCCTACTTGGAGAATCAGCACCTTTAACCTCATGTTTCGTACAGGTTGCAGTTTGTCCTGAGGATGAACGGGAAGACGGGGAACCAACGAGAGACGAGCCCTAGGTTTTGGGACAGGAACAGGTCACTCCATTTTCCCATCAGGAAGAAGAATGAACCACAGGCTCAGCCTGCCCCCCAGAACCAAAATAGGGCCTGAAGCAATCCTGCGCTTTTGCGGCCAGCTCCCAAAAAAGCGAGTAGACAAATGGAGCTCAGGGGCACTGCAATTCACAAACGTGCAGAGTTATAAATGAGAACTCTCGTCCACAAATATATTGAGGGAAGGCAACGAAGAGGATTTGAAAGCAAGGCAGATTTGCAGGAAACAGATTTCAGGAGGTAGATTCGACTCGCCTTTAAAGCACATGAAAAGCGACAAAACGTTGACAATGATGCCCTTGGCCAAAAAGGGCGTATGCGTTTTTTCCTGAATATATTCAGGAAAAAACGCATACGCCCTTTTTGGCCAACCAAGCAAGCCGGAAGGGCAAATCAGCGCTACAATGACGTCTCGCTTGCCCTCGGTCAAAAGGGCCATGCTGAACAAAGTGTAAAAACCAGAAAAGCACGACAGGCCATGGAGACATGGGAGCCTTGCTACACTGATGGGCGGGATGGAAATTGCCAACAGCCACTCTGGAGACGTGTACGGTGTGTCCTAAAACAAGTAATAAACACAGCTTAGAGAGCATAGGGCACTTCCACTCATGGGCGTATAAATTGGGAAAACTAAAAATCAACAAGACACAGGCACCCCAAACCTTACGGCTGCTCTGTTTCCAAGAACCTCCATTTCGGTACACCTTCAATATCCCAGGAAAGAGAAAAATGGATAAAGAAATGGTGGTACTTGGCACAATGGAATATCACTCAGCCATGAAATCAATGTCATAAGGCTAGTTAGCAGCATGATGAGTGGATTTAGGTCCGATGATTCTAAGTGAAATAAGTCACACAGAAAAAGACACTTAACCTAAGATATCGCTTATAGAGGGAATGTCAAAATCGCTACACTTGAACTGAATTACAAAACAGAACAGAGTCACACCTTTAGAAGACACACTATGGCTGCTTAACGGGAAAGGTGAGGTGGGGTGATGCATAGAACAAGGGTTTGAAATTAGCTCAGAGACCGCTCCATAAGCCAAATATGTAATAGACAAGGCCTACTCCCTGCTCAGTGAACTGGACTCAACACCCCCTAGTCACCGCACAAGAATATATCTGACTAGTAAGAATCTGAAAACCTATGTATCGATATCTCTCTGCAAGTGAATCAAGAGGGTGTAAAGCGGCATAAACACAGCAGGGAAAAGCAGCCAAGCCCCATTCTAAACATAAATTACTTTAAAAACTTACAAAACAAAGACCGTGAAAGAGAGAGAAATTCTTACAAAATCCGTTCAGGGTCAATGATGCAACCTGGATTGACCATATCAAGACCCACAGCTGGATGAGACATAAGGCTGAACACTCTTGGGGCTGAGAGGTTTGGAGAGGTTGGGTGAGAAAACGCAGATAATTTAAAGTAACACCGCGGGGTACCACCCCATGGGTCTCAAATCTCCCGGTACAAGGGCATCTTCCTACATCAAAACATGCATGGGAAAGCCAGAAGATGGTATGCCGTGAGATTGGGAAAGGTTTCAAAAACGCACCTCATTTCTCCTCTCCTTGTGCTCGGGTTTGCCATTCCAGCCGCTTGACTAACCATCTCCCTACTTGGAGAATCAGCACCTTTAACCTCCTGTTTCGTCCAGGTTGCAATTTGTCCTGAGGATGAACGGGAAGATGGGCAACCAACGAGAGACTAGCCCTAGGTGTTGGGACAGGCACAGGTCACTCCATTTTCCCATCAGGAAGAAGAATGAACCACAGGCTCAGCCTGCCCCCCAGAACCAAAATAGGGCCTGAAGCAATCCTGCGCTTTTGCGACCAGCTCCCAAAAAAGCGAGGAGACAAATGGAGCTCAGGGGCACTGCAATTCACAAACGTGCAGAGTTATAAATGAGAACTCTCGTCCACAAATATATTGAGGGAAGGCAACGAAGAGGATTTGAAAGCAAGGCAGATTTGCAGGAAACAGATTTCAGGAGGTAGATTCGACTCGCGTTTAAAGCACATGAAAAGCGGCAAAACGTTGACAATGATGCCCTTGGCCAAAAAGGGCGTATGCGTTTTTTCCTGAATATATTCAGGAAAAAACGCATACGCCCTTTTTGGCCAACCAAGCAAGCCGGAAGGGCAAATCAGTGCTACAAAGAAGTCTCGCTTGCCCTCGGTCAAAAGGGCCATGCTGAACAAAGTGTAAAAACCAGAAAAGCAGGACAGGCCATGGAGACATGGGAGCCTTGCTACACTGATGGGCGGGATGTAAATTGCCAACAGGCACTCTGGAAAAGTGTACGGTGTGTCCTGAATCAAGTAATAAACACAGCTTAAAGAGCATAGGGCACTTCCACTCATGGGCGTATAAATCGGGAAAACTAAAAATCAACAAGACACAGGCACCCCAAACTTTACGGCTTCTCTGTTTCCAAGAACCTCCACTTCGGTACACCTTCAATATCCCAGGAAAGAGAAAAATGGTGGGACTTGGCACAATGGAATATCTCTCAGCCATGAAATCAATGTCATAAGGATAGTTAGCAGCATGATGAGTGGATTTAGCGACGATGATTCTAAGTGAAATAATTCACACAGAAAAAGACACTTATCCTAAGATATCGCTTATAGAGGGAATGTCAAAATCGCTACACTTGAACTGAATTACAAAACAGAACAGAGTCACACCTTTGGAAGACACACTATGGCTGCTTAACGGGAAAGGTGAGGTGGGGTGATGCATAAAACAAGGATTTGAAATTAGCTCAGAGACCACGCCATAAGCCAAATATGTAATAGACAAGGCCTACTCCCTGCTCAGTGAACTGGACTCAACACCCCCTAGTCACCGCACAAGAATATATCTGACTAGTAAGAATCTGAAAACCTATGTATCGATATCTCTCTGCAAGTGAATCAAGAGGTTGTAAAGCGGCATAAACACAGCAGGGAAAAGCAGCCACGCCCGATTCTAAACATAAATTACTTTAAAAAACCCACAAAACAAAGACAGTGAAAGAGAGAGAAATTCTTACAAAATCCGTTCAGGGTCTCTGATGCAACCTGGATTGACCATATCTAGACCCACAGCTGAATGAGACATAAGGCTGGACACTCTTGGGGCTGAGAGGATTGGTGAGGTTGGGTGAGCAAACGCAGATACTTTAAAGTAACACCGTGGGGTCCCACCCCATGGGTCTCAAATCTCCAGGAAAAAGGGCGTCTTCCTACATCAAAACATGCATGGGAAACCCAGAAGATGGTATGCCGTGAGATCGGGAAAGGTTTCAAAAACGTACCTCATTTCTGCTCTCCTTGTGCTCGGGTTCGCCATTCCAGCCCCTTGACTAACCTTCTCCCTACTTGGTGAATCAGCACCTTTAACCTCATGTTTCGTACAGGTTGCAGTTTGTCCTGAGGATGAACGGGAAGACGGGGAACCAACGAGAGACTAGCCCTAGGTGTTGGGACAGGCACAGGTCACTCCATTTTCCCATCAGGAAGAAGAATGAACCACAGGCTCAGCCTGCCCCCCAGAACCAAAATAGGGCCTGAAGCAATCCTGCGCTTTTGCGGCCAGCTCCCAAAAAAGCGAGGAGACAAATGGAGCTCAGGGGCACTGCAATTCACAAACGTGCAGAGTTATAAATGAGAACTCTCGTCCACAAATATATTGAGGGAAAGCAACGAAGAGGATTTGAAAGCAAGGCACATTTGCAGGAAACAGATTTCAGGAGGTAGATTCGACTCGCCTTTAAAGCACATGAAAAGCGGCAAAACGTTGACAATGATGCCCTTGGCCAAAAAGGGCGTATGCGTTTTTTCCTGAATATATTCAGGAAAAAACGCATACGCCCTTTTTGGCCAACCAAGCAAGCCGGAAGGGCAAATCAGCGCTACAAAGAAGTCTCGCTTGCCCTCGGTCAAAAGGGCCATGCTGAACAAAGTGTAAAAACCAGAAAAGCAGGACAGACCATGGAGACATGGGAGCCTTGCTACACTCATGGGCGGGATGTAAATTGCCAACAGGCACTCGGGAAAAGTGTATGGTGTGTCCTGAATCAAGTAATAAACACAGCTTAGAGAGCATAGGGCACTTCCACTCATGGGCGTATAAATCGGGAAAACTAAAAATCAACAAGACACAGGCACCCCAAACTTTACGGCTGCTCTGTTTCCAAGAACCTCCACTTCGGTACACCTTCAATATCCCAGGAAAGAGAAAAATGGATAAAGAAATGGTGGGACTTGGCACAATGGAATATCACTCACCCATGAAATCAATGTCATAAGGCTAGGTAGCAGCATGATGAGTGGATTTAGCGACGATGATTCTAAGTGAAATAAGTCACACAGAAAAAGCCACTTATCCTAAGATATCGCTTATAGAGGGAATGTCAAAATCGCTACTCTTGAACTGAATTACAAAACAGAACAGAATCACACCTTTGGAAGACACACTATGGCTGCTGAACGGGAAAGGTGAGGTGGGGTGATGCATAAAACAAGGGTTGGAAATTAGCTCAGAGACCACTCCATAAGCCACATATGTACTAGACAAGGCCTACTCCCTGCTCATTGAACTGGACTCAACACCCCCTAGTCACCGCACAAGAATATATCTGACTAGTAAGAATCTGAAAACCTATGTATCGATATCTCTCTGCAAGTGAATCAAGAAGGTGTAAATCGGCATAAACACAGCAGGGAAAAGCAGCCACGCCCCATTCTAAACATAAATTACTTTAAAAAACCCACAAAACAAAGACAGTGAAAGAGAGAGAAATTCTTACAAAATCCGTTCAGGGTCACTGATGCAACCTGGATTGACCATATCTAGACCCACAGCTGAATGAGACATAAGGCTGGACACTCTTGGGGCTGAGAGGATTGGTGAGGTTGGGTGAGCAAACGCAGATACTTTAAAGTAACACCGTGGGGTCCCACCACATGGGTCTCAAATCTCCAGGAAAAAGGGCGTCTCCCTACATCAAAACATGCATGGGAAACCCAGAAGATGGTATGCCGTGAGATCGGGAAAGGTTTCAAAAACGTACCTCATTTCTGCTCTCCTTGTGCTCGGGTTCGCCATTCCAGCCCCTTGACTAACCATCTCCCTACTTGGTGAATCAGCACCTTTAACCTCATGTTTCGTACAGGTTGCAGTTTGTCCTGAGGATGAACGGGAAGACAGGAACCAATGAGAGACTAGCCCTAGGTGTTGGGACAGGCACAGGTCACTCCATTTTCCCATCAGGAAGAAGAATGAACCACAGGCTCAGCCTGCCCCCCAGAACCAAAATAGGGCCTGAAGCAATCCTGCGCTTTTGCGGCCAGCTCCCAAAAAAGCGAGGAGACAAATGGAGCTCAGGGGCACTGCAATTCACAAACGTGCAGAGTTATAAATGAGAACTCTCGTCCACAAATATATTGAGGGAAGGCAACGAAGAGGATTTGAAAGCAAGGCAGATTTGCAGGAAACAGATTTCAGGAGGTAGATTCGACTCGCCTTTAAAGCACATGAAAAGCGGCAAAACGTTGACAATGATGCCCTTGGCCAAAAAGGGCGTATGCGTTTTTTCCTGAATATATTCAGGAAAAAACGCATACGCCCTTTTTGGCCAACCAAGCAAGCCGGAAGGGCAAATCAGCGCTACAAAGAAGTCTCGCTTGCCCTCGGTCAAAAGGGCCATGCTGAACAAAGTGTAAAAACCAGAAAAGCACGACAGGCCATGGAGACATGGGAGCCTTGCTACGCTGATAGGCGGGATGGAAATTGCCAACAGCCACTCTGGAGAAGTGTACGGTGTGTCCTGAAACAAGTAATAAACACAGCTTAGAGAGCATAGGGCACTTCCACTCATGGGCGTATAAATTGGGAAAACTAAAAATCAACAAGACACAGGCACCCCAAACCTTACGGCTGCTCTGTTTCCAAGAACCTCCATTTCGGTACACCTTCAATATCCCAGGAAAGAGAAAAATGGATAAAGAAATGGTGGTACTTGGCACAATGGAATATCACTCAGCCATGAAATCAATGTCATAAGGCTAGTTAGCAGCATGATGAGTGGATTTAGGTCCGATGATTCTAAGTGAAATAAGTCACATAGAAAAAGACACTTATCCTAAGATATCGCATATAGAGGGAATGTCAAAATCGCTACACTTGAACTGAATTACAAAACAGAACAGAGTCACACCTTTACAAGACACACTATGGCTGCTTAACGGGAAAGGTGAGGTGGGGTGATGCATAGAACAAGGGTTTGAAATTAGCTCAGTGACCGCTCCATAAGCCAAATATGTAATAGACAAGGCCTACTCCCTGCTCAGTGAACTGGACTCAACACCCCCTAGTCACCACACAAGAATATATCTGACTAGTAAGAATCTGAAAACCTATGTATCGATATCTCTCTGCAAGTGAATCAAGAGGGTGTAAAGCGGCATAAACACAGCAGGGAAAAGCAGCCAAGCCCCATTCTAAACATAAATTACTTTAAAAACCCACAAAACAAAGACCGTGAAAGAGAGAGAAATTCTTACAAAATCCGTTCAGGGTCTCTGATGCAACCTGGATTGACCATATCAAGACCCACAGCTGGATGAGACATAAGGCTGAACACTCTTGGGGCTGAGAGGTTTGGTGAGGTTGGGTGAGCAAACGCAGATACGTTAAAGTAACACCGCGGGGTACCACCCCATGGGTCTCAAATCTCCCGGTACAAGGGCATCTTCCTACATCAAAACATGCATGGGAAACCCAGAAGATGGTATGCCGTGAGATTGGGAAAGGTTTCTAAAACGCACCTCATTTCTCCTCTCCTTGTGCTCCGGTTTGCCATTCCAGCCGCTTGACTAACCATCTCCCTACTTGGAGAATCAGCACCTTTAACCTCCTGTTTCGTCCAGGTTGCAATTTGTCCTGAGGATGAACGGGAAGATGGGCAACCAACGAGAGACTAGCCCTAGGTGTTGGGACAGGCACAGGTCACTCCATTTTCCCATCAGGAAGAAGAATGAACCACAGGCTCAGCCTGCCCCCCAGAACCAAAATAGGGCCTGAAGCAATCCTGCGCTTTTGCGGCCAGCTCCCAAAAAAGCGAGGAGACAAATGGAGCTCAGGGGCACTGCAATTCACAAACGTGCAGAGTTATAAATGAGAACTCTCGTCCACAAATATATTGAGGGAAGGCAACGAAGAGGATTTGAAAGCAAGGCAGATTTGCAGGAAACAGATTTCAGGAGGTAGATTCGACTCGCGTTTAAAGCACATGAAAAGCGGCAAAACGTTGACAATGATGCCCTTGGCCAAAAAGGGCGTATGCGTTTTTTCCTGAATATATTCAGGAAAAAACGCATACGCCCTTTTTGGCCAACCAAGCAAGCCGGAAGGGCAAATCAGCGCTACAAAGAAGTCTCGCTTGCCCTCGGTCAAAAGGGCCATGCTGAACAAAGTGTAAAAACCAGAAAAGCAGGACAGGCCATGGAGACATGGGAGCCTTGCTACACCCATGGGCGGGATGTAAATTGCCAACAGGCACTCGGGAAAAGTGTATGGTGTGTCCTGAATCAAGTAATAAACACAGCTTAGAGAGCATAGGGCACTTCCACTCATGGGCGTATAAATTGGGAAAACTAAAAATCAACAAGACACAGGCACCCCAAACTTTACGGCTGTTCTATTTCCAAGAACCTCCGCTTCGGTACACCTTCAATATCCCAGGAAAGAGAAAAATGGATAAAGAAATGGTGGTACTTGGCACAATGGAATATCACTCAGCCATGACATCAATGTCATAAGGCTATTTAGAAGCATGATGAGTGGATTTAGGTACGATGATTCTAAGTGAAATAAGTCACACAGAAAAAGACACTTATCCTAAGATATCGCTTATAGAGGGAATGTCAAAATCGCTACTCTTGAACTGAATTACAAAACAGAACACAGTCAGACCTTTCGAAGACACACTATGGCTGCTTAACGGGAAAGGTGAGGTGGGGTGATGCATAAAACAAGGGTTTGAAATTAGCTCAGAGACCACACCATAAGCCACATATGTACTAGAAAAGGCCTACTACCTGCTCAGTGAACTGGACTCAACACCCCCTAGTCACCGCACAAGAATATATCTGACTAGTAAGAATCTGAAAACCTATGTATCGATATCTCTCTGCAAGTGAATCAAGAGGGTGTAAAGCGGCATAAACACAGCAGGGAAAAGCAGCCAAGACCCATTCTAAACATAAATTACTTTAAAAAACCCACAAAACAAAGACAGTGAAAGAGAGAGAAATTCTTACAAAATCCGTTCAGGGTCTCTGATGCAACCTGGACTGACCATATCTAGACCCACAGCTGGATGAGACATACGGCTGGACACTCTTGGGGCTGAGAGGATTGGTGAGGTTGGGTGAGCAAACGCAGATACTTTAAAGTAACACCGCGGGGTACCCCCCCCATGGGTCTCAAATCTCCATGTACAAGGGCATCTTCCTACATCAAAACATGCATGGGAAACCCAGAAGATGGTATGCCGTGAGATCGGGAAAGGTTTCTAAAACGCACCTCATTTCTCCTCACCTTGTGCTCGGATTCGCCATTCCAGCCGCTTGACTAACCATCTCCCTACTTGGAGAATCAGCACCCATAACCTCCTGTTTCGTCCAGGTTGCAATTTGTCCTGAGGATGAACGGGAAGACGGGCAACCAACGAGAGACTAGCCCTAGGTGTTGGGACAGGCACAGGTCACTCCATTTTCCCATCAGGAAGAAGAATGAACCACAGGCTCAGCCTGCCCCCCAGAACCAAAATAGGGCCTGAAGCAATCCTGCGCTTTTGCAGCCAGCTCCCAAAAAAGCGAGGAGACAAATGGAGCTCAGGGGCACTGCAATTCACAAACGTGCAGAGTTATAAATGACAACTCTCGTCCACAAATATATTGAGGGAAGGCAACGAAGAGGATTTGAAAGCAAGGCAGATTTGCAGGAAACAGATTTCAGGAGGTAGATTCGACTCGCCTTTAAAGCACATGAAAAGCGGCAAAACGTTGACAATGATGCCCTTGGCCAAAAAGGGCGTATGCGTTTTTTCCTGAATATATTCAGGAAAAAACGCATACGCCCTTTTTGGCCAACCAAGCAAGCCGGAAGGGCAAATCTGCGCTACAAAAAAGTCTCGCTTGCCCTCGGTCAAAAGGGCCATGCTGAACAAAGTGTAAAAACCAGAAAAGCAGGACAGGCCATGGAGACATGGGAGCCTTGCTACGCTGATGGGCTGATGTAAATTGCCAACAGGCACTCTGGAGAAGAGTACGGTGTGTCCTGCAACAAGTAATAAACACAGCGTAGAGAGCATAGGCCACTTCCACTCATGGGCGTTTAAATTGGGAAAACTAAAAATCAACAAGACACAGGCACCCCAAACTTTACGGCTGTTCTGTTTCCAAGAACCTCCGCTTCGGTACACCTTCAATATCCCAGGAAAGAGAAAAATGGATAAAGAAATGGTGGTACTTGGCACAATGGAATATCACTCAGCCATGACATCAATGTCATAAGGCTATTTAGAAGCATGATGAGTGGATTTAGGTACGATGATTCTAAGTGAAATAAGTCACACAGAAAAAGACACTTATCCTAAGATATCGCTTATAGAGGGAATGTCAAAATCGCTACTCTTGAACTGAATTACAAAACAGAACACAGTCAGACCTTTCGAAGACACACTATGGCTGCTTAACGGGAAAGGTGAGGTGGGGTGATGCATAAAACAAGGGTTTGAAATTAGCTCAGAGACCACACCATAAGCCACATATGTACTAGAAAAGGCCTACTACCTGCTCAGTGAACTGGACTCAACACCCCCTAGTCACCGCACAAGAATATATCTGACTAGTAAGAATCTGAAAACCTATGTATCGATATCTCTCTGCAAGTGAATCAAGAGGGTGTAAAGCGGCATAAACACAGCAGGGAAAAGCAGCCAAACCCCATTCTAAACATACATTACTTTAAAAAACCCACAAAGCAAACACAGTGAACGAGAGAGAAATTCTTACAAAATCCGTTCAGGGTGTCGGATGCAACCTGGATTGACCATATCTAGACCCACAGCTGGATGAGACATAAGGCTGGACACTCTTTAGGCTGAGAGCATTGGTGAAGTTGGGTGAGCAAACGCAGATACTTTAAAGTAACACTGCGGGGTACCCCCCCCATGGGTCTCAAATCTCCATGTACAAGGGCATCTTCCTACATCAAAACATGCATGGGAAACCCAGAAGATGGTATGCCGTGAGATCGGGAAAGGTTTCTAAAACGCACCTCATTTCTCCTCACCTTGTGCTCGGATTCGCCATTCCAGCCGCTTGACTAACCATCTCCCTACTTGGAGAATCAGCACCCATAACCTCCTGTTTCGTCCAGGTTGCAATTTGTCCTGAGGATGAACGGGAAGACGGGCAACCAACGAGAGACTAGCCCTAGGTGTTGGGACAGGCACAGGTCACTCCATTTTCCCATCAGGAAGAAGAATGAACCACAGGCTCAGCCTGCCCCCCAGAACCAAAATAGGGCCTGAAGCAATCCTGCGCTTTTGCGGCCAGCTCCCAAAAAAGCGAGGAGACAAATGGAGCTCAGGGGCACTGCAATTCACAAACGTGCAGAGTTATAAATGAGAACTCTCGTCCACAAATATATTGAGGGAAGGCAACGAAGAGGATTTGAAAGCAAGGCAGATTTGCAGGAAACAGATTTCAGGAGGTAGATTCGACTCGCCTTTAAAGCACATGAAAAGCGGCAAAACGTTGACAATGATGCCCTTGGCCAAAAAGGGCGTATGCGTTTTTTCCTGAATATATTCAGGAAAAAACGCATACGCCCTTTTTGGCCAACCAAGCAAGCCGGAAGGGCAAATCTGCGCTACAAAAAAGTCTCGCTTGCCCTCGGTCAAAAGGGCCATGCTGAACAAAGTGTAAAAACCAGAAAAGCAGGACAGGCCATGGAGACATGGGAGCCTTGCTACGCTGATGGGCTGATGTAAATTGCCAACAGGCACTCTGGAGAAGAGTACGGTGTGTCCTGCAACAAGTAATAAACACAGCGTAGAGAGCATAGGGCACTTCCACTCATGGGCGTATAAATTGGGAAAACTAAAAATCAACAAGACACAGGCACCCCAAACTTTACGGCTGTTCTATTTCCAAGAACCCCCGCTTCGGTACACCTTCAATATCCCAGGAAAGAGAAAAATGGATAAAGAAATGGTGGTACTTGGCACAATGGAATATCACTCAGCCATGACATCAATGTCATAAGGCTATTTAGAAGCATGATGAGTGGATTTAGGTACGATGATTCTAAGTGAAATAAGTCACACAGAAAAAGACACTTATCCTAAGATATCGCTTATAGAGGGAATGTCAAAATCGCTACTCTTGAACTGAATTACAAAACAGAACACAGTCAGACCTTTCGAAGACACACTATGGCTGCTTAACGGGAAAGGTGAGGTGGGGTGATGCATAAAACAAGGGTTTGAAATTAGCTCAGAGACCACACCATAAGCCACATATGTACTAGAAAAGGCCTACTACCTGCTCAGTGAACTGGACTCAACACCCCCTAGTCACCGCACAAGAATATATCTGACTCGTAAGAATCTGAAAACCTATGTATCGATATCTCTCTGCAAGTGAATCAAGAGGGTGTAAAGCGGCATAAACACAGCAGGGAAAAGCAGCCAAGACCCATTCTAAACATAAATTACTTTAAAAAACCCACAAAACAAAGACAGTGAAAGAGAGAGAAATTCTTACAAAATCCGTTCAGGGTCTCTGATGCAACCTGGACTGACCATATCTAGACCCACAGCTGGATGAGACATACGGCTGGACACTCTTGGGGCTGAGAGGATTGGTGAGGTTGGGTGAGCAAACGCAGATACTTTAAAGTAACACCGCGGGGTACCCCCCCCCATGGGTCTCAAATCTCCATGTACAAGGGCATCTTCCTACATCAAAACATGCATGGGAAACCCAGAAGATGGTATGCCGTGAGATCGGGAAAGGTTTCTAAAACGCACCTCATTTCTCCTCACCTTGTGCTCGGATTCGCCATTCCAGCCGCTTGACTAACCATCTCCCTACTTGGAGAATCAGCACCCATAACCTCCTGTTTCGTCCAGGTTGCAATTTGTCCTGAGGATGAACGGGAAGACGGGCAACCAACGAGAGACTAGCCCTAGGTGTTGGGACAGGCACAGGTCACTCCATTTTCCCATCAGGAAGAAGAATGAACCACAGGCTCAGCCTGCCCCCCAGAACCAAAATAGGGCCTGAAGCAATCCTGCGCTTTTGCGGCCAGCTCCCATAAAAGCGAGGAGACAAATGGAGCTCAGGGGCACTGCAATTCACAAACGTGCAGAGTTATAAATGAGAACTCTCGTCCACAAATATATTGAGGGAAGGCAACGAAGAGGATTTGAAAGCAAGGCAGATTTGCAGGAAACAGATTTCAGGAGGTAGATTCGACTCGCCTTTAAAGCTCATGAAAAGCGGCAAAACGTTGACAATGATGCCCTTGGCCAAAAAGGGCGTATGCGTTTTTTCCTGAATATATTCAGGAAAAAACGCATACGCCCTTTTTGGCCAACCAAGCAAGCCGGAAGGGCAAATCTGCGCTACAAAAAAGTCTCGCTTGCCCTCGGTCAAAAGGGCCATGCTGAACAAAGTGTAAAAACCAGAAAAGCAGGACAGGCCATGGAGACATGGGAGCCTTGCTACGCTGATGGGCTGATGTAAATTGGCAACAGGCACTCTGGAGAAGAGTACGGTGTGTCCTGCAACAAGTAATAAACACAGCGTAGAGAGCATAGGGCACTTCCACTCATGGGCGTATAAATTGGGAAAACTAAAAATCAACAAGACACAGGCACCCCAAACTTTACGGCTGTTCTATTTCCAAGAACCTCCGCTTCGGTACACCTTCAATATCCCAGGAAAGAGAAAAATGGATAAAGAAATGGTGGTACTTGGCACAATGGAATATCACTCAGCCATGACATCAATGTCATAAGGCTATTTAGAAGCATGATGAGTGGATTTAGGTACGATGATTCTAAGTGAAATAAGTCATACAGAAAAAGACACTTATCCTAAGATATCGCTTATAGAGGGAATGTCAAAATCGCTACTCTTGAACTGAATTACAAAACAGAACACAGTCAGACCTTTCGAAGACACACTATGGCTGCTTAACGGGAAAGGTGAGGTGGGGTGATGCATAAAACAAGGGTTTGAAATTAGCTCAGAGACCACACCATAAGCCACATATGTACTAGAAAAGGCCTACTACCTGCTCAGTGAACTGGACTCAACACCCCCTAGTCACCGCACAAGAATATATCTGACTAGTAAGAATCTGAAAAACTATGTATCGATATCTCTCTGCAAGTGAATCAAGAGGGTGTAAAGCGGCATAAACACAGCAGGGAAAAGCAGCCAAACCCCATTCTAAACATACATTACTTTAAAAAACCCACAAAGCAAAGACAGTGAACGAGAGAGAAATTCTTACAAAATCCGTTCAGGGTGTCGGATGCAACCTGGATTGACCATATCTAGACCCACAGCTGGATGAGACATAAGGCTGGACACTCTTTAGGCTGAGAGCATTGGTGAAGTTGGGTGAGCAAACGCAGATACTTTAAAGTAACACTGCGGGGTACCCCCCCCATGGGTCTCAAATCTCCATGTACAAGGGCATCTTCCTACATCAAAACATGCATGGGAAACCCAGAAGATGGTATGCCGTGAGATCGGGAAAGGTTTCTAAAACGCACCTCATTTCTCCTCACCTTGTGCTCGGATTCGCCATTCCAGCCGCTTGACTAACCATCTCCCTACTTGGAGAATCAGCACCCATAACCTCCTGTTTCGTCCAGGTTGCAATTTGTCCTGAGGATGAACGGGAAGACGGGCAACCAACGAGAGACTAGCCCTAGGTGTTGGGACAGGCACAGGTCACTCCATTTTCCCATCAGGAAGAAGAATGAACCACAGGCTCAGCCTGCCCCCCAGAACCAAAATAGGGCCTGAAGCAATCCTGCGCTTTTGCGGCCAGCTCCCAAAAAAGCGAGTAGACAAATGGAACTCAGGGGCACTGCAATTCACAAACGTGCAGAGTTATAAATGAGAACTCTCGTCCACAAATATATTGAGGGAAGGCAACGAAGAGGATTTGAAAGCAAGGCAGATTTGCAAGAAACAGATTTCAGGAGGTAGATTCGACTCGCCTTTAAAGCACATGAAAAGCGGCAAAACGTTGACAATGATGCCCTTGGCCAAAAAGGGCGTATGCGTTTTTTCCTGAATATATTCAGGAAAAAACGCATACGCCCTTTTTGGCCAACCAAGCAAGCCGGAAGGGCAAATCTGCGCTACAAAAAAGTCTCGCTTGCCCTCAGTCAAAAGGGACATGCTGAACAAAGTGTAAAAACCAGAAAAGCAGGACAGGCCATGGAGACATGGGAGCCTTGCTACGCTGATGGGCGGGATGTAAATTGCCAACAGGCACTCTGGAGACGTGTACGGTGTGTCCTGAAACAAGTAATAAACACAGCGTAGAGAGCATAGGGCACTTCCACTCATGGGCGTATAAATCGGGAAAACTAAATATCAACAAGACACAGGCACCCCAAACTTTACGGCTGCTCTGTTTCCAAGAACCTCCACTTTGGCACACCTTCAATATCCCAGGAAAGAGAAAAATGGATAAAGAAATGGTGGTACTTGGCACAATGGAATATCACTCAGCTATGAAATCAATGTCATAAGGCTAGTTAGCAGCATGATGAGTGGATTTAGGTCCGATGATTCTAAGTGAAATAAGTCACACAGAAAAAGACACTTATCCTAAGATATCGCTTATAGAGGCAATGTCAAAATCGCTACACTTGAACTGAATTACAAAACAGAACGGAGTCACACCTTTAGAAGACACACTATGGCTGCTTAACGGGAAAGGTGAGGTAGGGTGATGCATAAAACAAGGGTTTGAAATTAGCTCAGAGACCGCTCCATAAGCCAAATATGTAATACACAAGGCCTACTCCCTGCTCAGTGAACTGGACTCAACACCCCCTAGTCACCGCACAAGAATATATCTGACTAGTAAGAATCTGAAAACCTATGTATCGATATCTCTCTGCAAGTGAATCAAGAGGGTGTAAAGCGGCATCAACACAGCAGGGAAAAGCAGCCAAGACCCATTCTAAACATAAATTACTTTAAAAAACCCACAAAACAAAGACAGTGAAATTCTTACAAAATCCGTTCAGGGTCTCTGATGCAACCTGGACTGACCATATCTAGACCCACAGCTGGATGAGACATACGGCTGGACACTCTTGGGGCTGAGAGGATTGGTGAGGTTGGGTGAGCAAACGCAGATACTTTAAAGTAACACCGTGGGGTACCCACCCCATGGGTCTCAAATCTCCATGTACAAGGGCATCTTCCTACATCAAAACATGCATGGGAAACCCAGAAGATGGTATGCCGTAAGATTGGGAAAGGTTTCTAAAACGCACCTCATTTCTCCTCACCTTGTGCTCGGATTCGCCATTCCAGCCGCTTGACTAACCATCTCCCTACTTGGAGAATCAGCACCCATAACCTCCTGTTTCGTCCAGGTTGCAATTTGGCCTGAGGATGAACGGGAAGACGGGCAACCAACGAGAGACTAGCCCTAGGTGTTGGGACAGGCACAGGTCACTCCATTTTCCCATCAGGAAGAAGAATGAACCACAGGCTCAGCCTGCCCCCCAGAACCAAAATAGGGCCTGAAGCAATCCTGCGCTTTTGCGGCCAGCTCCCAAAAAAGCGAGGAGACAAATGGAGCTCAGGGGCACTGCAATTCACAAACGTGCAGAGTTATAAATGAGAACTCTCGTCCACAAATATATTGAGGGAAGGCAACGAAGAGGATTTGAAAGCAAGGCAGATTTGCAGGAAACAGATTTCAGGAGGTAGATTCGACTCGCCTTTAAAGCACATGAAAAGCGGCAAAACGTTGACAATGATGCCCTTGGCCAAAAAGGGCGTATGCGTTTTTTCCTGAATATATTCAGGAAAAAACGCATACGCCCTTTTTGGCCAACCAAGCAAGCCGGAAGGGCAAATCTGCGCTACAAAAAAGTCTCGCTTGCCCTCGGTCAAAAGGGCCATGCTGAACAAAGTGTAAAAACCAGAAAAGCAGGACAGGCCATGGAGACATGGGAGCCTTGCTACGCTGATGGGCTGATGTAAATTGCCAACAGGCACTCTGGAGAAGAGTACGGTGTGTCCTGCAACAAGTAATAAACACAGCGTAGAGAGTATAGGGCACTTCCACTCATGGGCGTATAAATTGGGAAAACTAAAAATCAACAAGACACAGGCACCCCAAACTTTACGGCTGTTCTATTTCCAAGAACCTCCGCTTCGGTACACCTTCAATATCCCAGGAAAGAGAAAAATGGATAAAGAAATGGTGGTACTTGGCACAATGGAATATCACTCAGCCATGACATCAATGTCATAAGGCTATTTAGAAGCATGATGAGTGGATTTAGGTACGATGATTCTAAGTGAAATAAGTCACACAGAAAAAGACACTTATCCTAAGATATCGCTTATAGAGGGAATGTCAAAATCGCTACTCTTGAACTGAATTACAAAACAGAACACAGTCAGACCTTTCGAAGACACACTATGGCTGCTTAACGGGAAAGGTGAGGTGGGGTGATGCATAAAACAAGGGTTTGAAATTAGCTCAGAGACCACACCATAAGCCACATATGTACTAGAAAAGGCCTACTACCTGCTCAGTGAACTGGACTCAACACCCCCTAGTCACCGCACAAGAATATATCTGACTAGTAAGAATCTGAAAACCTATGTATCGATATCTCTCTGCAAGTGAATCAAGAGGGTGTAAAGCGGCATAAACACAGCAGGGAAAAGCAGCCAAACCCCATTCTAAACATACATTACTTTAAAAAACCCACAAAGCAAAGACAGTGAACGAGAGAGAAATTCTTACAAAATCCGTTCAGGGTCTCTGATGCAACCTGGATTGACCATATCTAGACCCACAGCTGGATGAGACATAAGACTGGACACTCTTGGGGCTGAGAGGATTGGTGAGGTCGGGTGAGCAAATGCAGATACTTTAAAGTAATACCGCGGGGTACCCACCCCATGGGTCTCAAATCTCCAGGTACAAGGGCATCTTCCTACATCAAAACATGCATGGGAAACCCAGAAGATGGTATGCCGTGAGATCGGGAAAGGTTTCTAAAACGCACCTCATTTCTCCTCACCTTGTGCTCGGATTCGCCATTCCAGCCGCTTGACTAAACATCTCCCTACTTGGAGAATCAGCACCCATAACCTCCTGTTTCGTCCAGGTTGCAATTTGTCCTGAGGATGAACGGGAAGACGGGCAACCAACGAGAGACTAGCCCTAGGTGTTGGGACAGGCACAGGTCACTCCATTTTCCCATCAGGAAGAAGAATGAACCACAGGCTCAGCCTGCCCCCCAGAACCAAAATAGGGCCTGAAGCAATCCTGCGCTTTTGCGGCCAGCTCCCAAAAAAGCGAGTAGACAAATGGAACTCAGGGGCACTGCAATTCACAAACGTGCAGAGTTATAAATGAGAACTCTCGTCCACAAATATATTGAGGGAAGGCAACGAAGAAGATTTGAAAGCAAGGCAGATTTGCAAGAAACAGATTTCAGGAGGTAGATTCGACTCGCCTTTAAAGCACATGAAAAGCGGCAAAACGTTGACAATGATGCCCTTGGCCAAAAAGGGCGTATGCGTTTTTTCCTGAATATATTCAGGAAAAAACGCATACGCCCTTTTTGGCCAACCAAGCAAGCCGGAAGGGCAAATCTGCGCTACAAAAAAGTCTCGCTTGCCCTCAGTCAAAAGGGACATGCTGAACAAAGTGTAAAAACCAGAAAAGCAGGACAGGCCATGGAGACATGGGAGCCTTGCTACGCTGATGGGCGGGATGTAAATTGCCAACAGGCACTCTGGAGACGTGTACGGTGTGTCCTAAAACAAGTAATAAACACAGCTTAGAGAGCATAGGGCACTTCCACTCATGGGCGTATAAATCGGGAAAACTAAAAATCAACAAGACACAGGCACCCCAAACTTTACGGCTGCTCTGTTTCCAAGAACCTCCACTTTGGCACACCTTCAATATCCCAGGAAAGAGAAAAATGGATAAAGAAATGGTGGTACTTGGCACAATGGAATATCACTCAGCTATGAAATCAATGTCATAAGGCTAGTTAGCAGCATGATGAGTGGATTTAGGTCCGATGATTCTAAGTGAAATAAGTCACACAGAAAAAGACACTTATCCTAAGATATCGCTTATAGAGGCAATGTCAAAATCGCTACACTTGAACTGAATTACAAAACAGAACAGAGTCACACCTTTAGAAGACACACTATGGCTGCTTAACGGGAAAGGTGAGGTAGGGTGATGCATAAAACAAGGGTTTGAAATTAGCTCAGAGACCGCTCCATAAGCCAAATATGTAATAGACAAGGCCTACTCCCTGCTCAGTGAACTGGACTCAACACCCCCTAGTCACCGCACAAGAATATATCTGACTAGTAAGAATCTGAAAACCTATGTATCGATATCTCTCTGCAAGTGAATCAAGAGGGTGTAAAGCGGCATCAACACAGCAGGGAAAAGCAGCCAAGACCCATTCTAAACATAAATTACTTTAAAAAACCCACAAAACAAAGACAGTGAAAGAGAGAGAAATTCTTACAAAATCCGTTCAGGGTCTCTGATGCAACCTGGACTGACCATATCTAGACCCACAGCTGGATGAGACATACGGCTGGACACTCTTGGGGCTGAGAGGATTGGTGAGGTTGGGTGAGCAAACGCAGATACTTTAAAGTAACACCGCGGGGTACCCACCCCATGGGTCTCAAATCTCCATGTACAAGGGCATCTTCCTACATCAAAACATGCATGGGAAACCCAGAAGATGGTATGCCGTGAGATCGGGAAAGGTTTCTAAAACGCACCTCATTTCTCCTCTCCTTGTGCTCGGGTTCGCCATTCCAGCCGCTTGACTAACCATCTCCCTACTTGGAGAATCAGCACCTTTAACCTTCTGATTGTACAGGTTGCAATTTGTCCTGAGGATGAACGGGAAGACGCAGAACCAACGAGAGACGAGCCCTAGGTGTTGGGACAGGCATAGGTCACTCCATTTTCCCATCAGGAAGAAGAATGAACCACAGGCTCAGCCTGCCCCCCAGAACCAAAATAGGGCCTGAAGCAATCCTGCGCTTTTGCGGCCAGCTCCCAAAAAAGCGAGGAGACAAATGGAGCTCAGGGGCACTGCAATTCACAAACGTGCAGAGTTATAAATGAGAACTCTCGTCCACAAATATATTGAGGGAAGGCAACGAAGAGGATTTGAAAGCAAGGCAGATATGCAGGAAACAGATTTCAGGAGGTAGATTCGACTCGCCTTTAAAGCACATGAAAAGCGGCAAAACGTTGACAATGATGCCCTTGGCCAAAAAGGGCGTATGCGTTTTTTCCTGAATATATTCAGGAAAAAACGCATACGCCCTTTTTGGCCTACCAAGCAAGCCGGAAGGGCAAATCTGCGCTACAAAAAAGTCTCGCTTGCCCTCGGTCAAAAGGGCCATGCTGAATAAAGTGTAAAAACCAGAAAAGCAGGACAGGCCATGGAGACATGGGAGCCTTGCTTCGCTGATGGGCTGATGTAAATTGCCAACAGGCACACTGGAGAAGAGTACGGTGTGTCCTGCAACAAGTAATAAACACAGCGTAGAGAGCATAGGGCACTTCCACTCATGGGCGTATAAATTGGGAAAACTAAAAATCAACAAGACACAGGCACCCCAAACTTTACGGCTGTTCTGTTTCCAAGAACCTCCGCTTCGGTACACCTTCAATATCCCAGGAAAGAGAAAAATGGATAAAGAAATGGTGGTACTTGGCACAATGGAATATCACTCAGCCATGACATCAATGTCATAAGGCTATTTAGAAGCATGATGAGTGGATTTAGGTACGATGATTCTAAGTGAAATAAGTCACACAGAAAAAGACACTTATCCTAAGATATCGCTTATAGAGGGAATGTCAAAATCGCTACTCTTGAACTGAATTACAAAACAGAACACAGTCAGACCTTTCGAAGACACACTATGGCTGCTTAACGGGAAAGGTGAGGTGGGGTGATGCATTAAACAAGGGTTTGAAATTAGCTCAGAGACCACACCATAAGCCACATATGTACTAGAAAAGGCCTACTACCTGCTCAGTGAACTGGACTCAACACCCCCTAGTCACCGCACAAGAATATATCTGACTAGTAAGAATCTGAAAACCTATGTATCGATATCTCTCTGCAAGTGAATCAAGAGGGTGTAAAGCGGCATAAACACAGCAGGGAAAAGCAGCCAAACCCCATTCTAAACATACATTACTTTAAAAAACCCACAAAGCAAAGACAGTGAAAGAGAGAGAAATTCTTACAAAATCCGTTCAGGGTGTCGGATGCAACCTGGATTGACCATATCTAGACCCACAGCTGGATGAGACATAAGGCTGGACACTCTTTAGGCTGAGAGCATTGGTGAAGTTGGGTGAGCAAACGCAGATACGTTAAAGTAACACTGCGGGGTACCCCCCCCCATGGGTCTCAAATCTCCATGTACAAGGGCATCTTCCTACATCAAAACATGCATGGGAAACCCAGAAGATGGTATGCCGTGAGATCGGGAAAGGTTTCTAAAACGCACCTCATTTCTCCTCACCTTGTGCTCGGATTCGCCATTCCAGCCGCTTGACTAAACATCTCCCTACTTGGAGAATCAGCACCCATAACCTCCTGTTTCGTCCAGGTTGCAATTTGTCCTGAGGATGAACGGGAAGACGGGCAACCAACGAGAGACTAGCCCTAGGTGTTGGGACAGGCACAGGTCACTCCATTTTCCCATCAGGAAGAAGAATGAACCACAGGCTCAGCCTGCCCCCCAGAACCAAAATAGGGCCTGAAGCAATCCTGCGCTTTTGTGGCCAGCTCCCAAAAAAGCGAGTAGACAAATGGAACTCAGGGGCACTGCAATTCACAAACGTGCAGAGTTATAAATGAGAACTCTCGTCCACAAATATATTGAGGGAAGGCAACGAAGAGGATTTGAAAGCAAGGCAGATTTGCAAGAAACAGATTTCAGGAGGTAGATTCGACTCGCCTTTAAAGCACATGAAAAGCGGCAAAACGTTGACAATGATGCCCTTGGCCAAAAAGGGCGTATGCGTTTTTTCCTGAATATATTCAGGAAAAAACGCATACGCCCTTTTTGGCCAACCAAGCAAGCCGGAAGGGCAAATCTGCGCTACAAAAAAGTCTCGCTTGCCCTCAGTCAAAAGGGACATGCTGAACAAAGTGTAAAAACCAGAAAAGCAGGACAGGCCATGGAGACATGGGAGCCTTGCTACGCTGATGGGCGGGATGTAAATTGCCAACAGGCACTCTGGAGACATGTACGGTGTGTCCTAAAACAAGTAATAAACACAGCTTAGAGAGCATAGGGCACTTCCACTCATGGGCGTATAAATAGGGAAAACTAAAAATCAACAAGACACAGGCACCCCAAACTTTACGGCTGCTCTGTTTCCAAGAACCTCCACTTTGGCACACCTTCAATATCCCAGGAAAGAGAAAAATGGATAAAGAAATGGTGGTACTTGGCACAATGGAATATCACTCAGCTATGAAATCAATGTCATAAGGCTAGTTAGCAGCATGATGAGTGGATTTAGGTCCGATGATTCTAAGTGAAATAAGTCACACAGAAAAAGACACTTATCCTAAGATATCGCTTATAGAGGCAATGTCAAAATCGCTACACTTGAACTGAATTACAAAACAGAACAGAGTCACACCTTTAGAAGACACACTATGGCTGCTTAACGGGAAAGGTGAGGTAGGGTGATGCATAAAACAAGGGTTTGAAATTAGCTCAGAGACCGCTCCATAAGCCAAATATGTAATAGACAAGGCCTACTCCCTGCTCAGTGAACTGGACTCAACACCCCCTAGTCACCGCACAAGAATATATCTGACTCGTAAGAATCTGAAAACCTATGTATCGATATCTCTCTGCAAGTGAATCAAGAGGGTGTAAAGCGGCATCAACACAGCAGGGAAAAGCAGCCAAGACCCATTCTAAACATAAATTACTTTAAAAAACCCACAAAACAAAGACAGTGAAAGAGAGAGAAATTCTTACAAAATCCGTTCAGGGTCTCTGATGCAACCTGGACTGACCATATCTAGACCCACAGGTGGATGAGACATACGGCTGGACACTCTTGGGGCTGAGAGGATTGGTGAGGTTGGGTGAGCAAACGCAGATACTTTAAAGTAACACCGCGGGATACCCACCCCATGGGTCTCAAATCTCCATGTACAAGGGCATCTTCCTACATCAAAACATGCATGGGAAACCCAGAAGATGGTATGCCGTGAGATCGGGAAAGGTTTCTAAAACGCACCTCATTTCTCCTCACCTTGTGCTCGGATTTGCCATTCCAGCCGCTTGACTAACCATCTCCCTACTTGGAGAATCAGCACCCATAACCTCCTGTTTCGTCCAGGTTGCAATTTGTCCTGAGGATGAACGGGAAGACGGGCAACCAACGAGAGACTAGCCCTAGGTGTTGGGACAGGCACAGGTCACTCCATTTTCCCATCAGGAAGAAGAATGAACCACAGGCTCAGCCTGCCCCCCAGAACCAAAATAGGGCCTGAAGCAATCTTGCGCTTTTGCGGCCAGCTCCCAAAAAAGCGAGGAGACAAATGGAGCTCAGGGGCACTGCAATTCACAAACGTGCAGAGTTATAAATGAGAACTCTCGTCCACAAATATATTGAGGGAAGGCAACGAAGAGGATTTGAAAGCAAGGCAGATTTGCAGGAAACAGATTTCAGGAGGTAGATTCGACTCGCCTTTAAAGCACATGAAAAGCGGCAAAACGTTGACAATGATGCCCTTGGCCAAAAAGGGCGTATGCGTTTTTTCCTGAATATATTCAGGAAAAAACGCATACGCCCTTTTTGGCCAACCAAGCAAGCCGGAAGGGCAAATCTGCGCTACAAAAAAGTCTCGCTTGCCCTCAGTCAAAAGGGCCATGCTGAACAAAGTGTAAAAACCAGAAAAGCAGGACAGGCCATGGAGACATGGGAGCCTTGCTACGCTGATGGGCGGGATGTAAATTGCCAACAGGCACTCTGGAGAAGAGTACGGTGTGTCCTGCAACAAGTAATAAACACAGCGTAGAGAGCATAGGGCACTTCCACTCATGGGCGTATAAATTGGGAAAACTAAAAATCAACAAGACACAGGCACCCCAAACTTTACGGCTGTTCTGTTTCCAAGAACCTCCGCTTCGGTACACCTTCAATATCCCAGGAAAGAGAAAAATGGATAAAGAAATGGTGGTACTTGGCACAATGGAATATCACTCAGCCATGACATCAATGTCATAAGGCTATTTAGAAGCATGATGAGTGGATTTAGGTACGATGATTCTAAGTGAAATAAGTCACACAGAAAAAGACACTTATCCTAAGATATCGTTATAGAGGGAATGTCAAAATCGCTACTCTTGAACTGAATTACAAAACAGAACACAGTCAGACCTTTCGAAGACACACTATGGCTGCTTAACGGGAAAGGTGAGGTGGGGTGATGCATTAAACAAGGGTTTGAAATTAGCTCAGAGACCACACCATAAGCCACATATGTACTAGAAAAGGCCTACTACCTGCTCAGTGAACTGGACTCAACACCCCCTAGTCACCGCACAAGAATATATCTGACTAGTAAGAATCTGAAAACCTATGTATCGATATCTCTCTGCAAGTGAATCAAGAGGGTGTAAAGCGGCATAAACACAGCAGGGAAAAGCAGCCAAACCCCATTCTAAACATACATTACTTTAAAAAACCCACAAAGCAAACACAGTGAACGAGAGAGAAATTCTTACAAAATCCGTTCAGGGTGTCGGATGCAACCTGGATTGACCATATCTAGACCCACAGCTGGATGAGACATAAGGCTGGACACTCTTTAGGCTGAGAGCATTGGTGAAGTTGGGTGAGCAAACGCAGATACTTTAAAGTAACACCGCGGGATACCCACCCCATGGGTCTCAAATCTCCATGTACAAGGGCATCTTCCTACATCAAAACATGCATGGGAAACCCAGAAGATGGTATGCCGTGAGATCGGGAAAGGTTTCTAAAACGCACCTCATTTCTCCTCACCTTGTGCTCGGATTCGCCATTCCAGCCGCTTGACTAAACATCTCCCTACTTGGAGAATCAGCACCCATAACCTCCTGTTTCGTCCAGGTTGCAATTTGTCCTGAGGATGAACGGGAAGACGGGCAACCAACGAGAGACTAGCCCTAGGTGTTGGGACAGGCACAGGTCACTCCATTTTCCCATCAGGAAGAAGAATGAACCACAGGCTCAGCCTGCCCCCCAGAACCAAAATAGGGCCTGAAGCAATCCTGCGCTTTTGCGGCCAGCTCCCAAAAAAGCGAGTAGACAAA
The DNA here is from genome assembly GCF_028564815.1 of Eubalaena glacialis. Taxonomy (NCBI): domain Eukaryota; kingdom Metazoa; phylum Chordata; class Mammalia; order Artiodactyla; family Balaenidae; genus Eubalaena; species Eubalaena glacialis. The sequence goes on along the minus strand of NW_026871751.1, from coordinate 316,851 downwards.
TGGAACTCAGGGGCACTGCAATTCACAAACGTGCAGAGTTATAAATGAGAACTCTCGTCCACAAATATATTGAGGGAAGGCAACGAAGAGGATTTGAAAGCAAGGCAGATTTGCAAGAAACAGATTTCAGGAGGTAGATTCGACTCGCCTTTAAAGCACATGAAAAGCGGCAAAACGTTGACAATGATGCCCTTGGCCAAAAAGGGCGTATGCGTTTTTTCCTGAATATATTCAGGAAAAAACGTATACGCCCTTTTTGGCCAACCAAGCAAGCCGGAAGGGCAAATCTGCGCTACAAAAAAGTCTCGCTTGCCCTCAGTCAAAAGGGACATGCTGAACAAAGTGTAAAAACCAGAAAAGCAGGACAGGCCATGGAGACATGGGAGCCTTGCTACGCTGATGGGCGGGATGTAAATTGCCAACAGGCACTCTGGAGAAGTGTACGGTGTGTCCTAAAACAAGTAATAAACACAGCTTAGAGAGCATTGGGCACTTCCACTCATGGGCATATAAATCGGGAAAACTAAAAATCAACAAGACACAGGCACCCCAAACTTTACGGCTGCTCTGTTTCCAAGAACCTCCACTTTGGCACACCTTCAATATCCCAGGAAAGAGAAAAATGGATAAAGAAATGGTGGTACTTGGCACAATGGAATATCACTCAGCTATGAAATCAATGTCATAAGGCTAGTTAGCAGCATGATGAGTGGATTTAGGTCCGATGATTCTAAGTGAAATAAGTCACACAGAAAAAGACACTTATCCTAAGATATCGCTTATAGAGGCAATGTCAAAATCGCTACACTTGAACTGAATTACAAAACAGAACAGAGTCACACCTTTAGAAGACACACTATGGCTGCTTAACGGGAAAGGTGAGGTAGGGTGATGCATAAAACAAGGGTTTGAAATTAGCTCAGAGACCGCTCCATAAGCCAAATATGTAATAGACAAGGCCTACTCCCTGCTCAGTGAACTGGACTCAACACCCCCTAGTCACCGCACAAGAATATATCTGACTAGTAAGAATCTGAAAACCTATGTATCGATATCTCTCTGCAAGTGAATCAAGAGGGTGTAAAGCGGCATAAACACAGCAGGGAAAAGCAGCCAAGACCCATTCTAAACATAAATTACTTTAAAAAACCCACAAAACAAAGACAGTGAAAGAGAGAGAAATTCTTACAAAATCCGTTCAGGGTCTCTGATGCAACCTGGACTGACCATATCTAGACCCACAGCTGGATGAGACATACGGCTGGACACTCTTGGGGCTGAGAGGATTGGTGAGGTTGGGTGAGCAAACGCAGATACTTTAAAGTAACACCGCGGGGTACCCACCCCATGGGTCTCAAATCTCCATGTACAAGGGCATCTTCCTACATCAAAACATGCATGGGAAACCCAGAAGATGGTATGCCGTAAGATCGGGAAAGGTTTCTAAAACGCACCTCATTTCTCCTCACCTTGTGCTCGGATTCGCCATTCCAGCCGCTTGACTAACCATCTCCCTACTTGGAGAATCAGCACCCATAACCTCCTGTTTCGTCCAGGTTGCAATTTGTCCTGAGGATGAACGGGAAGACGGGCAACCAACGAGAGACTAGCCCTAGGTGTTGGGACAGGCACAGGTCACTCCATTTTCCCATCAGGAAGAAGAATGAACCACAGGCTCAGCCTGCCCCCCAGAACCAAAATAGGGCCTGAAGCAATCCTGCGCTTTTGCGGCCAGCTCCCATAAAAGCGAGGAGACAAATGGAGCTCAGGGGCACTGCAATTCACAAACGTGCAGAGTTATAAATGAGAACTCTCGTCCACAAATATATTGAGGGAAGGCAACGAAGAGGATTTGAAAGCAAGGCAGATTTGCAGGAAACAGATTTCAGGAGGTAGATTCGACTCGCCTTTAAAGCACATGAAAAGCGGCAAAACGTTGACAATGATGCCCTTGGCCAAAAAGGGCGTATGCGTTTTTTCCTGAATATATTCAGGAAAAAACGCATACGCCCTTTTTGGCCAACCAAGCAAGCCGGAAGGGCAAATCTGCGCTACAAAAAAGTCTCGCTTGCCCTCGGTCAAAAGGGCCATGCTGAACAAAGTGTAAAAACCAGAAAAGCAGGACAGGCCATGGAGACATGGGAGCCTTGCTACGCTGATGGGCTGATGTAAATTGCCAACAGGCACTCTGGAGAAGAGTACGGTGTGTCCTGCAACAAGTAATAAACACAGCGTAGAGAGCATAGGGCACTTCCACTCATGGGCGTATAAATTGGGAAAACTAAAAATCAACAAGACACAGGCACCCCAAACTTTACGGCTGTTCTGTTTCCAAGAACCTCCGCTTCGGTACACCTTCAATATCCCAGGAAAGAGAAAAGTGGATAAAGAAATGGTGGTACTTGGCACAATGGAATATCACTCAGCCATGACATCAATGTCATAAGGCTATTTAGAAGCATGATGAGTGGATTTAGGTACGATGATTCTAAGTGAAATAAGTCACACAGAAAAAGACACTTATCCTAAGATATCGCTTATAGAGGGAATGTCAAAATCGCTACTCTTGAACTGAATTACAAAACAGAACACAGTCAGACCTTTCGAAGACACACTATGGCTGCTTAACGGGAAAGGTGAGGTGGGGTGATGCATTAAACAAGGGTTTGAAATTAGCTCAGAGACCACACCATAAGCCACATATGTACTAGAAAAGGCCTACTACCTGCTCAGTGAACTGGACTCAACACCCCCTAGTCACCGCACAAGAATATATCTGACTAGTAAGAATCTGAAAACCTATGTATCGATATCTCTCTGCAAGTGAATCAAGAGGGTGTAGAGCGGCATAAACACAGCAGGGAAAAGCAGCCAAACCCCATTCTAAACATACATTACTTTAAAAAACCCACAAAGCAAAGACAGTGAACGAGAGAGAAATTCTTACAAAATCCGTTCAGGGTGTCGGATGCAACCTGGATTGACCATATCTAGACCCACAGCTGGATGAGACATAAGGCTGGACACTCTTTAGGCTGAGAGCATTGGTGAAGTTGGGTGAGCAAACGCAGATACTTTAAAGTAACACTGCGGGGTACCCCCCCCATGGGTCTCAAATCTCCATGTACAAGGGCATCTTCCTACATCAAAACATGCATGGGAAACCCAGAAGATGGTATGCCGTGAGATCGGGAAAGGTTTCTAAAACGCACCTCATTTCTCCTCACCTTGTGCTCGGATTCGCCATTCCAGCCGCTTGACTAAACATCTCCCTACTTGGAGAATCAGCACCCATAACCTCCTGTTTCGTCCAGGTTGCAATTTGTCCTGAGGATGAACGGGAAGACGGGCAACCAACGAGAGACTAGCCCTAGGTGTTGGGACAGGCACAGGTCACTCCATTTTCCCATCAGGAAGAAGAATGAACCACAGGCTCAGCCTGCCCCCCAGAACCAAAATAGGGCCTGAAGCAATCCTGCGCTTTTGCGGCCAGCTCCCAAAAAAGCGAGTAGACAAATGGAACTCAGGGGCACTGCAATTCACAAACGTGCAGAGTTATAAATGAGAACTCTCGTCCACAAATATATTGAGGGAAGGCAACGAAGAGGATTTGAAAGCAAGGCAGATTTGCAAGGAACAGATTTCAGGAGGTAGATTCGACTCGCCTTTAAAGCACATGAAAAGCGGCAAAACGTTGACAATGATGCCCTTGGCCAAAAAGGGCGTATGCGTTTTTTCCTGAATATATTCAGGAAAAAACGCATACGCCCTTTTTGGCCAACCAAGCAAGCCGGAAGGGCAAATCTGCGCTACAAAAAAGTCTCGCTTGCCCTCAGTCAAAAGGGACATGCTGAACAAAGTGTAAAAACCAGAAAAGCAGGACAGGCCATGGAGACATGGGAGCCTTGCTACGCTGATGGGCGGGATGTAAATTGCCAACAGGCACTCTGGAGACGTGTACGGTGTGTCCTAAAACAAGTAATAAACACAGCTTAGAGAGCATAGGGCACTTCCACTCATGGGCGTATAAATCGGGAAAACTAAAAATCAACAAGACACAGGTACCCCAAACTTTACGGCTGCTCTGTTTCCAAGAACCTCCACTTTGGCACACCTTCAATATCCCAGGAAAGAGAAAAATGGATAAAGAAATGGTGGTACTTGGCACAATGGAATATCACTCAGCTATGAAATCAATGTCATAAGGCTAGTTAGCAGCATGATGAGTGGATTTAGGTCCGATGATTCTAAGTGAAATAAGTCACACAGAAAAAGACACTTATCCTAAGATATCGCTTATAGAGGCAATGTCAAAATCGCTACACTTGAACTGAATTACAAAACAGAACAGAGTCACACCTTTAGAAGACACTCTATGGCTGCTTAACGGGAAAGGTGAGGTAGGGTGATGCATAAAACAAGGGTTTGAAATTAGCTCAGAGACCGCTCCATAAGCCAAATATGTAATACACAAGGCCTACTCCCTGCTCAGTGAACTGGACTCAACACCCCCTAGTCACCGCACAGGAATATATCTGACTAGTAAGAATCTGAAAACCTATGTATCGATATCTCTCTGCAAGTGAAACAAGAGGGTGTAAAGCGGCATCAACACAGCAGGGAAAAGCAGCCAAGACCCATTCTAAACATAAATTACTTTAAAAAACCCACAAAACAAAGACAGTGAAAGAGAGAGAAATTCTTAAAAAATCCGTTCAGGGTCTCTGATGCAACCTGGACTGACCATATCTAGACCCACAGCTGGATGAGACATACGGCTGGACACTCTTGGGGCTGAGAGGATTGGTGAGGTTGGGTGAGCAAACGCAGATACTTTAAAGTAACACCGCGGGGTACCCACCCCATGGGTCTCAAATCTCCATGTACAAGGGCATCTTCCTACATCAAAACATGCATGGGAAACCCAGAAGATGGTATGCCGTAAGATCGGGAAAGGTTTCTAAAACGCACCTCATTTCTCCTCACCTTGTGCTCGGATTCGCCATTCCAGCCGCTTGACTAACCATCTCCCTACTTGGAGAATCAGCACCCATAACCTCCTGTTTCGTCCAGGTTGCAATTTGTCCTGAGGATGAACGGGAAGACGGGCAACCAACGAGAGACTAGCCCTAGGTGTTGGGACAGGCACAGGTCACTCCATTTTCCCATCAGGAAGAAGAATGAACCACAGGCTCAGCCTGCCCCCCAGAACCAAAATAGGGCCTGAAGCAATCCTGCGCTTTTGCGGCCAGCTCCCATAAAAGCGAGGAGACAAATGGAGCTCAGGGGCACTGCAATTCACAAACGTGCAGAGTTATAAATGAGAACTCTCGTCCACAAATATATTGAGGGAAGGCAACGAAGAGGATTTGAAAGCAAGGCAGATTTGCAGGAAACAGATTTCAGGAGGTAGATTCGACTCGCCTTTAAAGCACATGAAAAGCGGCAAAACGTTGACAATGATGCCCTTGGCCAAAAAGGGCGTATGCGTTTTTTCCTGAATATATTCAGGAAAAAACGCATACGCCCTTTTTGGCCAACCAAGCAAGCCGGAAGGGCAAATCTGTGCTACAAAAAAGTCTCGCTTGCCCTCGGTCAAAAGGGCCATGCTGAACAAAGTGTAAAAACCAGAAAAGCAGGACAGGCCATGGAGACATGGGAGCCTTGCTACGCTGATGGGCTGATGTAAATTGCCAACAGGCACTCTGGAGAAGAGTACGGTGTGTCCTGCAACAAGTAATAAACACAGCGTAGAGAGCATAGGGCACTTCCACTCATGGGCGTATAAATCGGGAAAACTAAAAATCAACAAGACACAGGCACCCCAAACTTTATGGCTGTTCTGTTTCCAAGAACCTCCGCTTCAGTACACCTTCAATATCCCAGGAAAGAGAAAAATGGATAAAGAAATGGTGGTACTTGGCACAATGGAATATCACTCAGCCATGACATCAATGTCATAAGGCTATTTAGAAGCATGATGAGTGGATTTAGGTACGATGATTCTAAGTGAAATAAGTCACACAGAAAAAGACACTTATCCTAAGATATCGCTTATAGAGGGAATGTCAAAATCGCTACTCTTGAACTGAATTACAAAACAGAACACAGTCAGACCTTTCGAAGACACACTATGGCTGCTTAACGGGAAAGGTGAGGTGGGGTGATGCATAAAACAAGGGTTTGAAATTAGCTCAGACCCACACCATAAGCCACATATGTACTAGAAAAGGCCTACTACCTGCTCAGTGAACTGGACTCAACACCCCCTAGTCACCGCACAAGAATATATCTGACTAGTAAGAATCTGAAAACCTATGTATCGATATCTCTCTGCAAGTGAATCAAGAGGGTGTAAAGCGGCATCAACACAGCAGGGAAAAGCAGCCAAACCCCATTCTAAACATACATTACTTTAAAAAACCCACAAAGCAAAGACAGTGAAAGAGAGAGAAATTCTTACAAAATCCGTTCAGGGTGTCGGATGCAACCTGGATTGACCATATCTAGACCCACAGCTGGATGAGACATAAGGCTGGACACTCTTTAGGCTGAGAGCATTGGTGAAGTTGGGTGAGCAAACGCAGATACTTTAAAGTAACACTGCGGGGTACCCCCCCCCATGGGTCTCAAATCTCCATGTACAAGGGCATCTTCCTACATCAAAACATGCATGGGAAACCCAGAAGATGGTATGCCGTGAGATCGGGAAAGGTTTCTAAAACGCACCTCATTTCTCCTCACCTTGTGCTCGGATTCGCCATTCCAGCCGCTTGACTAAACATCTCCCTACTTGGAGAATCAGCACCCATAACCTCCTGTTTCGTCCAGGTTGCAATTTGGCCTGAGGATGAACGGGAAGACGGGCAACCAACGAGAGACTAGCCCTAGGTGTTGGGACAGGCACAGGTCACTCCATTTTCCCATCAGGAAGAAGAATGAACCACAGGCTCAGCCTGCCCCCCAGAACCAAAATAGGGCCTGAAGCAATCCTGCGCTTTTGCGGCCAGCTCCCAAAAAAGCGAGTAGACAAATGGAACTCAGGGGCACTGCAATTCACAAACGTGCAGAGTTATAAATGAGAACTCTCGTCCACAAATATATTGAGGGAAGGCAACGAAGAGGATTTGAAAGCTAGGCAGATTTGCAAGAAACAGATTTCAGGAGGTAGATTCGACTCGCCTTTAAAGCACATGAAAAGCGGCAAAACGTTGACAATGATGCCCTTGGCCAAAAAGGGCGTATGCGTTTCTTCCTGAATATATTCAGGAAAAAACGCATACGCCCTTTTTGGCCAACCAAGCAAGCCGGAAGGGCAAATCTGCGCTACAAAAAAGTCTCGCTTGCCCTCAGTCAAAAGGGACATGCTGAACAAAGTGTAAAAACCAGAAAAGCAGGACAGGCCATGGAGACATGGGAGCCTTGCTACGCTGATGGGCGGGATGTAAATTGCCAACAGGCACTCTGGAGACGTGTACGGTGTGTCCTAAAACAAGTAATAAACACAGCTTAGAGAGCATAGGGCACTTCCACTCATGGGCGTATAAATCGGGAAAACTAAAAATCAACAAGACACAGGCACCCCAAACTTTACGGCTGCTCTGTTTCCAAGAACCTCCACTTTGGCACACCTTCAATATCCCAGGAAAGAGAAAAATGGATAAAGAAATGGTGGTACTTGGCACAATGGAATATCACTCAGCTATGAAATCAATGTCATAAGTCTAGTTAGCAGCATGATGAGTGGATTTAGGTCCGATGATTCTAAGTGAAATAAGTCACACAGAAAAAGACACTTATCCTAAGATATCGCTTATAGAGGCAATGTCAAAATCGCTACACTTGAACTGAATTACAAAACAGAACAGAGTCACACCATTAGAAGACACACTATGGCTGCTTAACGGGAAAGGTGAGGTAGGGTGATGCATAAAACAAGGGTTTGAAATTAGCTCAGAGACCGCTCCATAAGCCAAATATGTAATAGACAAGGCCTACTCCCTGCTCAGTGAACTGGACTCAACACCCCCTAGTCACCGCACAAGAATATATCTGACTAGTAAGAATCTGAAAACCTATGTATCGATATCTCTCTGCAAGTGAATCAAGAGGGTGTAAAGCGGCATCAACACAGCAGGGAAAAGCAGCCAAGACCCATTCTAAACATAAATTACTTTAAAAAACCCACAAAACAAAGACAGTGAAAGAGAGAGAAATTCTTACAAAATCCGTTCAGGGTCTCTGATGCAACCTGGACTGACCATATCTAGACCCACAGCTGGATGAGACATACGGCTGGACACTCTTGGGGCTGAGAGGATTGGTGAGGTTGGGTGAGCAAACGCAGATACTTTAAAGTAACACCGCGGGGTACCCAACCCATGGGTCTCAAATCTCCATGTACAAGGGCATCTTACTACATCAAAACATGCATGGGAAACCCAGAAGATGGTATGCCGTGAGATCGGGAAAGGTTTCTAAAACGCACCTCATTTCTCCTCTCCTTGTGCTCGGGTTCGCCATTCCAGCCGCTTGACTAACCATCTCCCTACTTGGAGAATCAGCACCTTTAACCTCCTGATTGTACAGGTTTCAATTTGTCCTGAGGATGAACGGGAAGACGCAGAACCAACGAGAGACGAGCCCTAGGTGTTGGGACAGGCATAGGTCACTCCATTTTCCCATCAGGAAGAAGAATGAACCACAGGCTCAGCCTGCCCCCCAGAACCAAAATAGGGCCTGAAGCAATCCTGCGCTTTTGCGGCCAGCTCCCAAAAAAGCGAGGAGACAAATGGAGCTCAGGGGCACTGCAATTCACAAACGTGCAGAGTTATAAATGAGAACTCTCGTCCACAAATATATTGAGGGAAGGCAACGAAGAGGATTTGAAAGCAAGGCAGATTTGCAGGAAACAGATTTCAGGAGGTAGATTCGACTCGCCTTTAAAGCACATGAAAAGCGGCAAAACGTTGACAATGATGCCCTTGGCCAAAAAGGGCGTATGCGTTTTTTCCTGAATATATTCAGGAAAAAACGCATACGCCCTTTTTGGCCAACCAAGCAAGCCGGAAGGGCAAATCTGCGCTACAAAAAAGTCTCGCTTGCCCTCGGTCAAAAGGGCCATGCTGAACAAAGTGTAAAAACCAGAAAAGCAGGACAGGCCATGGAGACATGGGAGCCTTGCTACGCTGATGGGCTGATGTAAATTGCCAACAGGCACTCTGGAGAAGAGTACGGTGTGTCCTGCAACAAGTAATAAACACAGCGTAGAGAGCATAGGGCACTTCCACTCATGGGCGTATAAATTGGGAAAACTAAAAATCAACAAGACACAGGCACCCCAAACTTTACGGCTGTTCTGTTTCCAAGAACCTCCGCTTCGGTACACCTTCAATATCCCAGGAAAGAGAAAAATGGATAAAGAAATGGTGGTACTTGGCACAATGGAATATCACTCAGCCATGACATCAATGTCATAAGGCTATTTAGAAGCATGATGAGTGGATTTAGGTACGATGATTCTAAGTGAAATAAGTCACACAGAAAAAGACACTTATCCTAAGATATCGCTTATAGAGGGAATGTCAAAATCGCTACTCTTGAACTGAATTACAAAACAGAACACAGTCAGACCTTTCGAAGACACACTATGGCTGCTTAACGGGAAAGGTGAGGTGGGGTGATGCATAAAACAAGGGTTTGAAATTAGCTCAGAGACCACACCATAAGCCACATATGTACTAGAAAAGGCCTACTACCTGCTCAGTGAACTGGACTCAACACCCCCTAGTCACCGCACAAGAATATATCTGACTAGTAAGAATCTGAAAACCTATGTATCGATATCTCTCTGCAAGTGAATCAAGAGGGTGTAGAGCGGCATCAACACAGCAGGGAAAAGCAGCCAAACCCCATTCTAAACATACATTACTTTAAAAAACCCACAAAGCAAAGACAGTGAAAGAGAGAGAAATTCTTACAAAATCCGTTCAGGGTGTCGGATGCAACCTGGATTGACCATATCTAGACCCACAGCTGGATGAGACATAAGGCTGGACACTCTTTAGGCTGAGAGCATTGGTGAAGTTGGGTGAGCAAACGCAGATACTTTAAAGTAACACTGCGGGGTACCCCCCCCCATGGGTCTCAAATCTCCATGTACAAGGGCATCTTCCTACATCAAAACATGCATGGGAAACCCAGAAGATGGTATGCCGTGAGATCGGGAAAGGTTTCTAAAACGCACCTCATTTCTCCTCACCTTGTGCTCGGATTCGCCATTCCAGCCGCTTGACTAAACATCTCCCTACTTGGAGAATCAGCACCCATAACCTCCTGTTTCGTCCAGGTTGCAATTTGGCCTGAGGATGAACGGGAAGACGGGCAACCAACGAGAGACTAGCCCTAGGTGTTGGGACAGGCACAGGTCACTCCATTTTCCCATCAGGAAGAAGAATGAACCACAGGCTCAGCCTGCCCCCCAGAACCAAAATAGGGCCTGAAGCAATCCTGCGCTTTTGCGGCCAGCTCCCAAAAAAGCGAGTAGACAAATGGAACTCAGGGGCACTGCAATTCACAAACGTGCAGAGTTATAAATGAGAACTCTCGTCCACAAATATATTGAGGGAAGGCAACGAAGAGGATTTGAAAGCAAGGCAGATTTGCAAGAAACAGATTTCAGGAGGTAGATTCGACTCGCCTTTAAAGCACATGAAAAGCGGCAAAACGTTGACAATGATGCCCTTGGCCAAAAAGGGCGTATGCGTTTCTTCCTGAATATATTCAGGAAAAAACGCATACGCCCTTTTTGGCCAACCAAGCAAGCCGGAAGGGCAAATCTGCGCTACAAAAAAGTCTCGCTTGCCCTCAGTCAAAAGGGACATGCTGAACAAAGTGTAAAAACCAGAAAAGCAGGACAGGCCATGGAGACATGGGAGCCTTGCTACGCTGATGGGCGGGATGTAAATTGCCAACAGGCACTCTGGAGACGTGTACGGTGTGTCCTAAAACAAGTAATAAACACAGCTTAGAGAGCATAGGGCACTTCCACTCATGGGCGTATAAATCGGGAAAACTAAAAATCAACAAGACACAGGCACCCCAAACTTTACGGCTGCTCTGTTTCCAAGAACCTCCACTTTGGCACACCTTCAATATCCCAGGAAAGAGAAAAATGGATAAAGAAATGGTGGTACTTGGCACAATGGAATATCACTCAGCTATGAAATCAATGTCATAAGTCTAGTTAGCAGCATGATGAGTGGATTTAGGTCCGATGATTCTAAGTGAAATAAGTCACACAGAAAAAGACACTTATCCTAAGATATCGCTTATAGAGGCAATGTCAAAATCGCTACACTTGAACTGAATTACAAAACAGAACAGAGTCACACCTTTAGAAGACACACTATGGCTGCTTAACGGGAAAGGTGAGGTAGGGTGATGCATAAAACAAGGGTTTGAAATTAGCTCAGAGACCGCTCCATAAGCCAAATATGTAATAGACAAGGCCTACTCCCTGCTCAGTGAACTGGACTCAACACCCCCTAGTCACCGCACAAGAATATATCTGACTAGTAAGAATCTGAAAACCTATGTATCGATATCTCTCTGCAAGTGAATCAAGAGGGTGTAAAGCGGCATCAACACAGCAGGGAAAAGCAGCCAAGACCCATTCTAAACATAAATTACTTTAAAAAACCCACAAAACAAAGACAGTGAAAGAGAGAGAAATTCTTACAAAATCCGTTCAGGGTCTCTGATGCAACCTGGACTGACCATATCTAGACCCACAGCTGGATGAGACATACGGCTGGACACTCTTGGGGCTGAGAGGATTGGTGAGGTTGGGTGAGCAAACGCAGATACTTTAAAGTAACACCGCGGGGTACCCAACCCATGGGTCTCAAATCTCCATGTACAAGGGCATCTTACTACATCAAAACATGCATGGGAAACCCAGAAGATGGTATGCCGTGAGATCGGGAAAGGTTTCTAAAACGCACCTCATTTCTCCTCTCCTTGTGCTCGGGTTCGCCATTCCAGCCGCTTGACTAACCATCTCCCTACTTGGAGAATCAGCACCTTTAACCTCCTGATTGTACAGGTTGCAATTTGTCCTGAGGATGAACGGGAAGACGCAGAACCAACGAGAGACGAGCCCTAGGTGTTGGGACAGGCATAGGTCACTCCATTTTCCCATCAGGAAGAAGAATGAACCACAGGCTCAGCCTGCCCCCCAGAACCAAAATAGGGCCTGAAGCAATCCTGCGCTTTTGCGGCCAGCTCCCAAAAAAGCGAGGAGACAAATGGAGCTCAGGGGCACTGCAATTCACAAACGTGCAGAGTTATAAATGAGAACTCTCGTCCACAAATATATTGAGGGAAGGCAACGAAGAGGATTTGAAAGCAAGGCAGATTTGCAGGAAACAGATTTCAGGAGGTAGATTCGACTCGCCTTTAAAGCACATGAAAAGCGGCAAAACGTTGACAATGATGCCCTTGGCCAAAAAGGGCGTATGCGTTTTTTCCTGAATATATTCAGGAAAAAACGCATACGCCCTTTTTGGCCAACCAAGCAAGCCGGAAGGGCAAATCTGCGCTACAAAAAAGTCTCGCTTGCCCTCAGTCAAAAGGGCCATGCTGAACAAAGTGTAAAAACCAGAAAAGCAGGACAGGCCATGGAGACATGGGAGCCTTGCTACGCTGATGGGCTGATGTAAATTGCCAACAGGCACTCTGGAGAAGAGTACGGTGTGTCCTGCAACAAGTAATAAACACAGCGTAGAGAGCATAGGGCACTTCCACTCATGGGCGTATAAATTGGGAAAACTAAAAATCAACAAGACACAGGCACCCCAAACTTTACGGCTGTTCTGTTTCCAAGAACCTCCGCTTCGGTACACCTTCAATATCCCAGGAAAGAGAAAAATGGATAAAGAAATGGTGGTACTTGGCACAATGGAATATCACTCAGCCATGACATCAATGTCATAAGGCTATTTAGAAGCATGATGAGTGGATTTAGGTACGATGATTCTAAGTGAAATAAGTCACACAGAAAAAGACACTTATCCTAAGATATCGCTTATAGAGGGAATGTCAAAATCGCTACTCTTGAACTGAATTACAAAACAGAACACAGTCAGACCTTTCGAAGACACACTATGGCTGCTTAACGGGAAAGGTGAGGTGGGGTGATGCATAAAACAAGGGTTTGAAATTAGCTCAGAGACCACACCATAAGCCACATATGTACTAGAAAAGGCCTACTACCTGCTCAGTGAACTGGACTCAACACCCCCTAGTCACCGCACAAGAATATATCTGACTAGTAAGAATCTGAAAACCTATGTATCGATATCTCTCTGCAAGTGAATCAAGAGGGTGTAAAGCGGCATAAACACAGCAGGGAAAAGCAGCCAAACCCCATTCTAAACATACATTACTTTAAAAAACCCACAAAGCAAAGACAGTGAAAGAGAGAGAAATTCTTACAAAATCCGTTCAGGGTGTCGGATGCAACCTGGATTGACCATATCTAGACCCACAGCTGGATGAGACATAAGGCTGGACACTCTTTAGGCTGAGAGCATTGGTGAAGTTGGGTGAGCAAACGCAGATACTTTAAAGTAACACTGCGGGGTACCCCCCCCATGGGTCTCAAATCTCCATGTACAAGGGCATCTTCCTACATCAAAACATGCATGGGAAACCCAGAAGATGGTATGCCGTGAGATCGGGAAAGGTTTCTAAAACGCACCTCATTTCTCCTCACCTTGTGCTCGGATTCGCCATTCCAGCCGCTTGACTAAACATCTCCCTACTTGGAGAATCAGCACCCATAACCTCCTGTTTCGTCCAGGTTGCAATTTGGCCTGAGGATGAACGGGAAGACGGGCAACCAACGAGAGACTAGCCCTAGGTGTTGGGACAGGCACAGGTCACTCCATTTTCCCATCAGGAAGAAGAATGAACCACAGGCTCAGCCTGCCCCCCAGAACCAAAATAGGGCCTGAAGCAATCCTGCGCTTTTGCGGCCAGCTCCCAAAAAAGCGAGTAGACAAATGGAACTCAGGGGCACTGCAATTCACAAACGTGCAGAGTTATAAATGAGAACTCTCGTCCACAAATATATTGAGGGAAGGCAACGAAGAGGATTTGAAAGCAAGGCAGATTTGCAAGAAACAGATTTCAGGAGGTAGATTCGACTCGCCTTTAAAGCACATGAAAAGCGGCAAAACGTTGACAATGATGCCCTTGGCCAAAAAGGGCGTATGCGTTTTTTCCTGAATATATTCAGGAAAAAACGCATACGCCCTTTTTGGCCAACCAAGCAAGCCGGAAGGGCAAATCTGCGCTACAAAAAAGTCTCGCTTGCCCTCAGTCAAAAGGGACATGCTGAACAAAGTGTAAAAACCAGAAAAGCAGGACAGGCCATGGAGACATGGGAGCCTTGCTACGCTGATGGGCGGGATGTAAATTGCCAACAGGCACTCTGGAGACGTGTACGGTGTGTCCTAAAACAAGTAATAAACACAGCTTAGAGAGCATAGGGCACTTCCACTCATGGGCGTATAAATCGGGAAAACTAAAAATCAACAAGACACAGGCACCCCAAACTTTACGGCTGCTCTGTTTCCAAGAACCTCCACTTTGGCACACCTTCAATATCCCAGGAAAGAGAAAAATGGATAAAGAAATGGTGGTACTTGGCACAATGGAATATCACTCAGCTATGAAATCAATGTCATAAGTCTAGTTAGCAGCATGATGAGTGGATTTAGGTCCGATGATTCTAAGTGAAATAAGTCACACAGAAAAAGACACTTATCCTAAGATATCGCTTATAGAGGCAATGTCAAAATCGCTACACTTGAACTGAATTACAAAACAGAACAGAGTCACACCTTTAGAAGACACACTATGGCTGCTTAACGGGAAAGGTGAGGTAGGGTGATGCATAAAACAAGGGTTTGAAATTAGCTCAGAGACCGCTCCATAAGCCAAATATGTAATAGACAAGGCCTACTCCCTGCTCAGTGAACTGGACTCAACACCCCCTAGTCACCGCACAAGAATATATCTGACTAGTAAGAATCTGAAAACCTATGTATCGATATCTCTCTGCAAGTGAATCAAGAGGGTGTAAAGCGGCATCAACACAGCAGGGAAAAGCAGCCAAGACCCATTCTAAACATAAATTACTTTAAAAAACCCACAAAACAAAGACAGTGAAAGAGAGAGAAATTCTTACAAAATCCGTTCAGGGTCTCTGATGCAACCTGGACTGACCATATCTAGACCCACAGCTGGATGAGACATACGGCTGGACACTCTTGGGGCTGAGAGGATTGGTGAGGTTGGGTGAGCAAACGCAGATACTTTAAAGTAACACCGCGGGGTACCCAACCCATGGGTCTCAAATCTCCATGTACAAGGGCATCTTACTACATCAAAACATGCATGGGAAACCCAGAAGATGGTATGCCGTGAGATCGGGAAAGGTTTCTAAAACGCACCTCATTTCTCCTCTCCTTGTGCTCGGGTTCGCCATTCCAGCCGCTTGACTAACCATCTCCCTACTTGGAGAATCAGCACCTTTAACCTCCTGATTGTACAGGTTGCAATTTGTCCTGAGGATGAACGGGAAGACGCGGAACCAACGAGAGACGAGCCCTAGGTGTTGGGACAGGCATAGGTCACTCCATTTTCCCATCAGGAAGAAGAATGAACCACAGGCTCAGCCTGCCCCCCAGAACCAAAATAGGGCCTGAAGCAATCCTGCGCTTTTGCGGCCAGCTCCCAAAAAAGCGAGGAGACAAATGGAGCTCAGGGGCACTGCAATTCACAAACGTGCAGAGTTATAAATGAGAACTCTCGTCCACAAATATATTGAGGGAAGGCAACGAAGAGGATTTGAAAGCAAGGCAGATTTGCAGGAAACAGATTTCAGGAGGTAGATTCGACTCGCCTTTAAAGCACATGAAAAGCGGCAAAACGTTGACAATGATGCCCTTGGCCAAAAAGGGCGTATGCGTTTTTTCCTGAATATATTCAGGAAAAAACGCATACGCCCTTTTTGGCCAACCAAGCAAGCCGGAAGGGCAAATCTGCGCTACAAAAAAGTCTCGCTTGCCCTCAGTCAAAAGGGCCATGCTGAACAAAGTGTAAAAACCAGAAAAGCAGGACAGGCCATGGAGACATGGGAGCCTTGCTACGCTGATGGGCTGATGTAAATTGCCAACAGGCACTCTGGAGAAGAGTACGGTGTGTCCTGCAACAAGTAATAAACACAGCGTAGAGAGCATAGGGCACTTCCACTCATGGGCGTATAAATTGGGAAAACTAAAAATCAACAAGACACAGGCACCCCAAACTTTACGGCTGTTCTGTTTCCAAGAACCTCCGCTTCGGTACACCTTCAATATCCCAGGAAAGAGAAAAATGGATAAAGAAATGGTGGTACTTGGCACAATGGAATATCACTCAGCCATGACATCAATGTCATAAGGCTATTTAGAAGCATGATGAGTGGATTTAGGTACGATGATTCTAAGTGAAATAAGTCACACAGAAAAAGACACTTATCCTAAGATATCGCTTATAGAGGGAATGTCAAAATCGCTACTCTTGAACTGAATTACAAAACAGAACACAGTCAGACCTTTCGAAGACACACTATGGCTGCTTAACGGGAAAGGTGAGGTGGGGTGATGCATAAAACAAGGGTTTGAAATTAGCTCAGAGACCACACCATAAGCCACATATGTACTAGAAAAGGCCTACTACCTGCTCAGTGAACTGGACTCAACACCCCCTAGTCACCGCACAAGAATATATCTGACTAGTAAGAATCTGAAAACCTATGTATCGATATCTCTCTGCAAGTGAATCAAGAGGGTGTAAAGCGGCATAAACACAGCAGGGAAAAGCAGCCAAACCCCATTCTAAACATACATTACTTTAAAAAACCCACAAAGCAAAGACAGTGAAAGAGAGAGAAATTCTTACAAAATCCGTTCAGGGTGTCGGATGCAACCTGGATTGACCATATCTAGACCCACAGCTGGATGAGACATAAGGCTGGACACTCTTTAGGCTGAGAGCATTGGTGAAGTTGGGTGAGCAAACGCAGATACTTTAAAGTAACACTGCGGGGTACCCCCCCCATGGGTCTCAAATCTCCATGTACAAGGGCATCTTCCTACATCAAAACATGCATGGGAAACCCAGAAGATGGTATGCCGTGAGATCGGGAAAGGTTTCTAAAACGCACCTCATTTCTCCTCACCTTGTGCTCGGATTCGCCATTCCAGCCGCTTGACTAAACATCTCCCTACTTGGAGAATCAGCACCCATAACCTCCTGTTTCGTCCAGGTTGCAATTTGGCCTGAGGATGAACGGGAAGACGGGCAACCAACGAGAGACTAGCCCTAGGTGTTGGGACAGGCACAGGTCACTCCATTTTCCCATCAGGAAGAAGAATGAACCACAGGCTCAGCCTGCCCCCCAGAACCAAAATAGGGCCTGAAGCAATCCTGCGCTTTTGCGGCCAGCTCCCAAAAAAGCGAGTAGACAAATGGAACTCAGGGGCACTGCAATTCACAAACGTGCAGAGTTATAAATGAGAACTCTCGTCCACAAATATATTGAGGGAAGGCAACGAAGAGGATTTGAAAGCAAGGCAGATTTGCAAGAAACAGATTTCAGGAGGTAGATTCGACTCGCCTTTAAAGCACATGAAAAGCGGCAAAACGTTGACAATGATGCCCTTGGCCAAAAAGGGCGTATGCGTTTTTTCCTGAATATATTCAGGAAAAAACGCATACGCCCTTTTTGGCCAACCAAGCAAGCCGGAAGGGCAAATCTGCGCTACAAAAAAGTCTCGCTTGCCCTCAGTCAAAAGGGACATGCTGAACAAAGTGTAAAAACCAGAAAAGCAGGACAGGCCATGGAGACATGGGAGCCTTGCTACGCTGATGGGCGGGATGTAAATTGCCAACAGGCACTCTGGAGACGTGTACGGTGTGTCCTAAAACAAGTAATAAACACAGCTTAGAGAGCATAGGGCACTTCCACTCATGGGCGTATAAATCGGGAAAACTAAAAATCAACAAGACACAGGCACCCCAAACTTTACGGCTGCTCTGTTTCCAAGAACCTCCACTTTGGCACACCTTCAATATCCCAGGAAAGAGAAAAATGGATAAAGAAATGGTGGTACTTGGCACAATGGAATATCACTCAGCTATGAAATCAATGTCATAAGTCTAGTTAGCAGCATGATGAGTGGATTTAGGTCCGATGATTCTAAGTGAAATAAGTCACACAGAAAAAGACACTTATCCTAAGATATCGCTTATAGAGGCAATGTCAAAATCGCTACACTTGAACTGAATTACAAAACAGAACAGAGTCACACCTTTAGAAGACACACTATGGCTGCTTAACGGGAAAGGTGAGGTAGGGTGATG
The DNA here is from genome assembly GCF_028564815.1 of Eubalaena glacialis. Lineage (NCBI taxonomy): Eukaryota > Metazoa > Chordata > Mammalia > Artiodactyla > Balaenidae > Eubalaena > Eubalaena glacialis. Next base: position 298,374 of record NW_026871751.1, on the reverse strand, counting down.
CATAAAACAAGGGTTTGAAATTAGCTCAGAGACCGCTCCATAAGCCAAATATGTAATAGACAAGGCCTACTCCCTGCTCAGTGAACTGGACTCAACACCCCCTAGTCACCGCACAAGAATATATCTGACTAGTAAGAATCTGAAAACCTATGTATCGATATCTCTCTGCAAGTGAATCAAGAGGGTGTAAAGCGGCATCAACACAGCAGGGAAAAGCAGCCAAGACCCATTCTAAACATAAATTACTTTAAAAAACCCACAAAACAAAGACAGTGAAAGAGAGAGAAATTCTTACAAAATCCGTTCAGGGTCTCTGATGCAACCTGGACTGACCATATCTAGACCCACAGCTGGATGAGACATACGGCTGGACACTCTTGGGGCTGAGAGGATTGGTGAGGTTGGGTGAGCAAACGCAGATACTTTAAAGTAACACCGCGGGGTACCCAACCCATGGGTCTCAAATCTCCATGTACAAGGGCATCTTACTACATCAAAACATGCATGGGAAACCCAGAAGATGGTATGCCGTGAGATCGGGAAAGGTTTCTAAAACGCACCTCATTTCTCCTCAACTTGTGCTCGGATTTGCCATTCCAGCCGCTTGACTAACCATCTCCCTACTTGGAGAATCAGCACCCATAACCTCCTGTTTCGTCCAGGTTGCAATTTGTCCTGAGGATGAACGGGAAGACGGGCAACCAACGAGAGACTAGCCCTAGGTGTTGGGACAGGCACAGGTCACTCCATTTTCCCATCAGGAAGAAGAATGAACCACAGGCTCAGCCTGCCCCCCAGAACCAAAATAGGGCCTGAAGCAATCTTGCGCTTTTGCGGCCAGCTCCCAAAAAAGCGAGGAGACAAATGGAGCTCAGGGGCACTGCAATTCAAAAACGTGCAGAGTTATAAATGAGAACTCTCGTCCACAAATATATTGAGGGAAGGCAACGAAGAGGATTTGAAAGCAAGGCAGATTTGCAGGAAACAGATTTCAGGAGGTAGATTCGACTCGCCTTTAAAGCACATGAAAAGCGGCAAAACGTTGACAATGATGCCCTTGGCCAAAAAGGGCGTATGCGTTTTTTCCTGAATATATTCAGGAAAAAACGCATACGCCCTTTTTGGCCAACCAAGCAAGCCGGAAGGGCAAATCTGCGCTACAAAAAAGTCTCGCTTGCCCTCAGTCAAAAGGGCCATGCTGAACAAAGTGTAAAAACCAGAAAAGCAGGACAGGCCATGGAGACATGGGAGCCTTGCTACGCTGATGGGCGGGATGTAAATTGCCAACAGGCACTCTGGAGAAGAGTACGGTGTGTCCTGCAACAAGTAATAAACACAGCGTAGAGAGCATAGGGCACTTCCACTCATGGGCGTATAAATTGGGAAAACTAAAAATCAACAAGACACAGGCACCCCAAACTTTACGGCTGTTCTGTTTCCAAGAACCTCCGCTTCGGTACACCTTCAATATCCCAGGAAAGAGAAAAATGGATAAAGAAATGGTGGTACTTGGCACAATGGAATATCACTCAGCCATGACATCAATGTCATAAGGCTATTTAGAAGCATGATGAGTGGATTTAGGTACGATGATTCTAAGTGAAATAAGTCACACAGAAAAAGACACTTATCCTAAGATATCGCTTATAGAGGGAATGTCAAAATCGCTACTCTTGAACTGAATTACAAAACAGAACACAGTCAGACCTTTCGAAGACACACTATGGCTGCTTAACGGGAAAGGTGAGGTGGGATGATGCATTAAACAAGGGTTTGAAATTAGCTCAGAGACCACACCATAAGCCACATATGTACTAGAAAAGGCCTACTACCTGCTCAGTGAACTGGACTCAACACCCCCTAGTCACCGCACAAGAATATATCTGACTAGTAAGAATCTGAAAACCTATGTATCGATATCTCTCTGCAAGTGAATCAAGAGGGTGTAAAGCGGCATAAACACAGCAGGGAAAAGCAGCCAAACCCCATTCTAAACATACATTACTTTAAAAAACCCACAAAGCAAAGACAGTGAACGAGAGAGAAATTCTTACAAAATCCGTTCAGGGTGTCGGATGCAACCTGGATTGACCATATCTAGACCCACAGCTGGATGAGACATAAGGCTGGACACTCTTTAGGCTGAGAGCATTGGTGAAGTTGGGTGAGCAAACGCAGATACTTTAAAGTAACACTGCGGGGTACCCCCCCCATGGGTCTCAAATCTCCATGTACAAGGGCATCTTCCTACATCAAAACATGCATGGGAAACCCAGAAAATGGTATGCCGTGAGATCGGGAAAGGTTTCTAAAACGCACCTCATTTCTCCTCACCTTGTGCTCGGATTCGCCATTCCAGCCGCTTGACTAACCATCTCCCTACTTGGAGAATCAGCACCCATAACCTCCTGTTTCGTCCAGGTTGCAATTTGTCCTGAGGATGAACAGGAAGACGGGCAACCAACGAGAGACTAGCCCTAGGTGTTGGGACAGGCACAGGTCACTCCATTTTCCCATCAGGAAGAAGAATGAACCACAGGCTCAGCCTGCCCCCCAGAACCAAAATAGGGCCTGAAGCAATCCTGCGCTTTTGCGGCCAGCTCCCAAAAAAGCGAGGAGACAAATGGAGCTCAGGGGCACTGCAATTCACAAACGTGCAGAGTTATAAATGAGAACTCTCGTCCACAATTATATTGAGGGAAGGCAACGAAGAGGATTTGAAAGCAAGGCAGATTTGCAGGAAACAGATTTCAGGAGGTAGATTCGACTCGCCTTTAAAGCACATGAAAAGCGGCAAAACGTTGACAATGATGCCCTTGGCCAAAAAGGGCGTATGCGTTTTTTCCTGAATATATTCAGGAAAAAACGCATACGCCCTTTTTGGCCAACCAAGCAAGCCGGAAGGGCAAATCTGCGCTACAAAAAAGTCTCGCTTGCCCTCAGTCAAAAGGGACATGCTGAACAAAGTGTAAAAACCAGAAAAGCAGGACAGGCCATGGAGACATGGGAGCCTTGCTACGCTGATGGGCGGGATGTAAATTGCCAACAGGCACTCTGGAGACGTGTACGGTGTGTCCTAAAACAAGTAATAAACACAGCTTAGAGAGCATAGGGCACTTCCACTCATGGGCATATAAATCAGGAAAACTAAAAATCAACAAGACACAGGCACCCCAAACTTTACGGCTGCTTTGTTTCCAAGAACCTCCACTTTGGCACACCTTCAATATCCCAGGAAAGAGAAAAATGGATAAAGAAATGGTGGTACTTGGCCCAATGGAATATCACTCAGCTATGAAATCAATGTCATAAGGCTAGTTAGCAGCATGATGAGTGGATTTAGGTCCGATGATTCTAAGTGAAATAAGTCACACAGAAAAAGACACTTATCCTAAGATATCGCTTATAGAGGGAATGTCACAATCGCTACTCTTGATCTGAATTATAAAACAAAACACAGTCAGACCTTTCGAAGACACACTATGGCTGCTTAACGGGAAAGGTGAGGTGGGGTGATGCATTAAACAAGGGTTTGAAATTAGCTCAGAGACCACACCATAAGCCACATATGTACTAGAAAAGGCCTACTACCTGCTCAGTGAACTGGACTCAACACCCCCTAGTCACCGCACAAGAATATATCTGACTAGTAAGAATCTGAAAACCTATGTATCGATATCTCTCTGCAAGTGAATCAAGAGGGTGTAAAGCGGCATAAACACAGCAGGGAAAAGCAGCCAAACCCCATTCTAAACATACATTACTTTAAAAAACCCACAAAGCAAAGACAGTGAACGAGAGAGAAATTCTTACAAAATCCGTTCAGGGTGTCGGATGCAACCTGGATTGACCATATCTAGACCCACAGCTGGATGAGACATAAGGCTGGACACTCTTTAGGCTGAGAGCATTGGTGAATTTGGGTGAGCAAACGCAGATACTTTAAAGTAACACTGCGGGGTACCCCCCCCATGGGTCTCAAATCTCCATGTACAAGGGCATCTTCCTACATCAAAACATGCATGGGAAACCCAGAAGATGGTATGCCGTGAGATCGGGAAAGGTTTCTAAAACGCACCTCATTTCTCCTCACCTTGTGCTCGGATTCGCCATTTCAGCCGCTTGACTAAACATCTCCCTACTTGGAGAATCAGCACCCATAACCTCCTGTTTCGTCCAGGTTGCAATTTGTCCTGAGGATGAACGGGAAGACGGGCAACCAACGAAAGACTAGCCCTAGGTGTTGGGACAGGCATAGGTCACTCCATTTTCCCATCAGGAAGAAGAATGAACCACAGGCTCAGCCTGCCCCCCAGAACCAAAATAGGGCCTGAAGCAATCTTGCGCTTTTGCGGCCAGCTCCCAAAAAAGCGAGTAGACAAATGGAACTCAGGGGCACTGCAAGTCACAAACGTGCAGAGTTATAAATGAGAACTCTCGTCCACAAATATATTGAGGGAAGGCAACGAAGAGGATTTGAAAGCAAGGCAGATTTGCAAGAAACAGATTTCAGGAGGTAGATTCGACTCGCCTTTAAAGCACATGAAAAGCGGCAAAACGTTGACAATGATGCCCTTGGCCAAAAAGGGCGTATGCGTTTTTTCCTGAATATATTCAGGAAAAAACGCATACGCCCTTTTTGGCCAACCAAGCAAGCCGGAAGGGCAAATCTGCGCTACAAAAAAGTCTCGCTTGCCCTCAGTCAAAAGGGACATGCTGAACAAAGTGTAAAAACCAGAAAAGCAGGACAGGCCATGGAGACATGGGAGCCTTGCTACGCTGATGGGCGGGATGTAAATTGCCAACAGGCACTCTGGAGACGTGTACGGTGTGTCCTAAAACAAGTAATAAACACAGCTTAGAGAGCATAGGGCACTTCCACTCATGGGCGTATAAATCGGGAAAACTAAAAATCAACAAGACACAGGCACCCCAAACTTTACGGCTGCTCTGTTTCCAAGAACCTCCACTTTGGCACACCTTCAATATCCCAGGAAAGAGAAAAATGGATAAAGAAATGGTGGTACTTGGCCCAATGGAATATCACTCAGCTATGAAATCAATGTCATAAGGCTAGTTAGCAGCATGATGAGTGGATTTAGGTCCGATGATTCTAAGTGAAATAAGTCACACAGAAAAGGACACTTATCCTAAGATATCACTTATAGAGGCAATGTCAAAATCGCTACACTTGAACTGAATTACAAAACAGAACAGAGTCACACCTTTAGAAGACACACTATGGCTGCTTAACGGGAAAGGTGAGGTAGGGTGATGCATAAAACAAGGGTTTGAAATTAGCTCAGAGACCGCTCCATAAGCCAAATATGTAATACACAAGGCCTACTCCCTGCTCAGTGAACTGGACTCAACACCCCCTAGTCACCGCACAAGAATATATCTGACTCGTAAGAATCTGAAAACCTATGTATCGATATCTCTCTGCAAGTGAATCAAGAGGGTGTAAAGCGGCATAAACACAGCAGGGAAAAGCAGCCAAGACCCATTCTAAACATAAATTACTTTAAAAAACCCACAAAACAAAGACAGTGAAAGAGAGAGAAATTCTTACAAAATCCGTTCAGGGTCTCTGATGCAACCTGGACTGACCATATCTAGACCCACAGCTGGATGAGACATACGGCTGGACACTCTTGGGGCTGAGAGGATTGGTGAGGTTGGGTGAGCAAACGCAGATACTTTAAAGTAACACCGCGGGATACCCACCCCATGGGTCTCAAATCTCCATGTACAAGGGCATCTTCCTACATCAAGACATGCATGGGAAACCCAGAAGATGGTATGCCGTAAGATCGGGAAAGGTTTCTAAAACGCACCTCATTTCTCCTCACCTTGTGCTCGGATTTGCCATTCCAGCCGCTTGACTAACCATCTCCCTACTTGGAGAATCAGCACCCATAACCTCCTGTTTCGTCCAGGTTGCAATTTGTCCTGAAGATGAACGGGAAGACGGGCAACCAACGAGAGACTAGCCCTAGGTGTTGGGACAGGCATAGGTCACTCCATTTTCCCATCAGGAAGAAGAATGAACCACAGGCTCAGCCTGCCCCCCAGAACCAAAATAGGGCCTGAAGCAATCTTGCGCTTTTGCGGCCAGCTCCCAAAAAAGCGAGGAGACAAATGGAGCTCAGGGGCACTGCAATTCACAAACGTGCAGAGTTATAAATGAGAACTCTCGTCCACAAATATATTGAGGGAAGGCAACGAAGAGGATTTGAAAGCAAGGCAGATTTGCAGGAAACAGATTTCAGGAGGTAGATTCGACTCGCCTTTAAAGCACATGAAAAGCGGCAAAACGTTGACAATGATGCCCTTGGCCAAAAAGGGCGTATGCGTTTTTTCCTGAATATATTCAGGAAAAAACGCATACGCCCTTTTTGGCCAACCAAGCAAGCCGGAAGGGCAAATCAGCGCTACAAAGAAGTCTCGCTTGCCCTCGGTCAAAAGGGCCATGCTGAACAAAGTGTAAAAACCAGAAAAGCAGGACAGGCCATGGAGACATGGGAGCCTTGCTACGCTGATGGGCGGGATGTAAATTGCCAACAGGCACTCTGGAGAAGAGTACGGTGTGTCCTGCAACAAGTAATAAACACAGCGTAGAGAGCATAGGGCACTTCCACTCATGGGCGTATAAATTGGGAAAACTAAAAATCAACAAGACACAGGCACCCCAAACTTTACGGCTGTTCTGTTTCCAAGAACCTCCGCTTCGGTACACCTTCAATATCCCAGGAAAGAGAAAAATGGATAAAGAAATGGTGGTACTTGGCACAATGGAATATCACTCAGCCATGACATCAATGTCATCAGGCTAGTTAGAAGCATGATGAGTGGATTTAGGTACGATGATTCTAAGTGAAATAAGTCACACAGAAAAAGACACTTATCCTAAGATATCGCTTATAGAGGGAATGTCAAAATCGCTACTCTTGAACTGAATTACAAAACAGAACACAGTGAGACCTTTCGAAGACACACTATGGCTGCTTAACGGGAAAGGTGAGGTGGGGTGATGCATTAAACAAGGGTTTGAAATTAGCTCAGAGACCACACCATAAGCCACATATGTACTAGAAAAGGCCTACTACCTGCTCAGTGAACTGGACTCAACACCCCCTAGTCACCGCACAAGAATATATCTGACTAGTAAGAATCTGAAAACCTATGTATCGATATCTCTCTGCAAGTGAATCAAGAGGGTGTAAAGCGGCATAAACACAGCAGGGAAAAGCAGCCAAACCCCATTCTAAACATACATTACTTTAAAAAACCCACAAAGCAAAGACAGTGAAAGAGAGAGAAATTCTTACAAAATCCGTTCAGGGTGTCGGATGCAACCTGGATTGACCATATGTAGACCCACAGCTGGATGAGACATAAGGCTGGACACTCTTTAGGCTGAGAGCATTGGTGAAGTTGGGTGAGCAAACGCAGATACTTTAAAGTAACACTGCGGGGTACCCCCCACATGGGTCTCAAATCTCCAGGTACAAGGGCATCTTCCTACATCAAAACATGCATGGGAAACCCAGAAGATGCTATGCCGTGAGATCGGGAAAGGTTTCTAAAACGCACCTCATTTCTCCTCACCTTGTGCTCGGATTCGCCATTCCAGCCGCTTGACTAAACATCTCCCTACTTGGAGAATCAGCACCCATAACCTCCTGTTTCGTCCAGGTTGCAATTTGTCCTGAGGATGAACGGGAAGACGGGCAACCAACGAGAGACTAGCCCTAGGTGTTGGGACAGGCACAGGTCACTCCATTTTCCCATCAGGAAGAAGAATGAACCACAGGCTCAGCCTGCCCCCCAGAACTAAAATAGGGCCTGAAGCAATCCTGCGCTTTTGCGGCCAGCTCCCAAAAAAGCGAGTAGACAAATGGAACTCAGGGGCACTGCAATTCACAAACGTGCAGAGTTATAAATGAGAACTCTCGTCCACAAATATATTGAGGGAAGGCAACGAAGAGGATTTGAAAGCAAGGCAGATTTGCAAGAAACAGATTTCAGGAGGTAGATTCGACTTGCCTTTAAAGCACATGAAAAGCGGCAAAACGTTGACAATGATGCCCTTGGCCAAAAAGGGCGTATGCGTTTTTTCCTGAATATATTCAGGAAAAAACGCATACGCCCTTTTTGGCCAACCAAGCAAGCCGGAAGGGCAAATCTGCGCTACAAAAAAGTCTCGCTTGCCCTCAGTCAAAAGGGACATGCTGAACAAAGTGTAAAAACCAGAAAAGCAGGACAGGCCATGGAGACATGGGAGCCTTGCTACGCTGATGGGCGGGATGTAAATTGCCAACAGGCACTCTGGAGACGTGTACGGTGTGTCCTAAAACAAGTAATAAACACAGCTTAGAGAGCATAGGGCACTTCCACTCATGGGCGTATAAATCGGGAAAACTAAAAATCAACAAGACACAGGCACCCCAAACTTTACGGCTGCTCTGTTTCCAAGAACCTCCACTTTGGCACACCTTCAATATCCCAGGAAAGAGAAAAATGGATAAAGAAATGGTGGTACTTGGCACAATGGAATATCACTCAGCTATGAAATCAATGTCATAAGGCTAGTTAGCAACATGATGAGTGGATTTAGGTCCGATGATTCTAAGTGAAATAAGTCACACAGAAAAAGACACTTATCCTAAGATATCGCTTATAGAGGCAATGTCAAAATCGCTACACTTGAACTGAATTACAAAACAGAACAGAGTCACACCTTTAGAAGACACACTATGGCTGCTTAACGGGAAAGGTGAGGTAGGGTGATGCATAAAACAAGGGTTTGAAATTAGCTCAGAGACCGCTCCATAAGCCAAATATGTAATAGACAAGGCCTACTCCCTGCTCAGTGAACTGGACTCAACACCCCCTAGTCACCGCACAAGAATATATCTGACTAGTAAGAATCTGAAAACCTATGTATCGATATCTCTCTGCAAGTGAATCAAGAGGGTGTAAAGCGGCATAAACACAGCAGGGAAAAGCAGCCAAGACCCATTCTAAACATAAATTACTTTAAAAAACCCACAAAACAAAGACAGTGAAAGAGAGAGAAATTCTTACAAAATCCGTTCAGGGTCTCTGATGCAACCTGGACTGACCATATCTAGACCCACAGCTGGATGAGACATACGGCTGGATACTCTTGGGGCTTAGAGGATTGGTGAGGTTGGGTGAGCAAATGCAGATACTTTAAAGTAATACCGCGGGGTACCCACCCCATGGGTCTCAAATCTCCATGTACAAGGGCATCTTCCTACATCAAAACATGCATGGGAAACCCAGAAGATGGTATGCCGTGAGATCGGGAAAGGTTTCTGAAACGCACCTCATTTCTCCTCACCTTGTGCTCGGATTCGCCATTCCAGCAGCTTGACTAACCATCTCCCTACTTGGAGAATCAGCACCCATAACCTCCTGTTTCGTCCAGGTTGCAATTTGTCCTGAGGATGAACGGGAAGACGGGCAACCAACGAGAGACTAGCCCTAGGTGTTGGGACAGGCACAGGTCACTCCATTTCCCCATCAGGAAGAAGAATGAACCACAGGCTCAGCCTGCCCCCCAGAACCAAAATAGGGCCTGAAGCAATCCTGCGCTTTTGCGGCCAGCTCCCAAAAAAGCGAGGAGACAAATGGAGCTCAGGGGCACTGCAATTCACAAACGTGCAGAGTTATAAATGAGAACTCTCGTCCACAAATATATTGAGGGAAGGCAACGAAGAGGATTTGAAAGCAAGGCAGATTTGCAGGAAACAGATTTCAGGAGGTAGATTCGACTCGCCTTTAAAGCACATGAAAAGCGGCAAAACGTTGACAATGATGCCCTTGGCCAAAAAGGGCGTATGCGTTTTTTCCTGAATATATTCAGGAAAAAACGCATACGCCCTTTTTGGCCAACCAAGCAACCCGGAAGGGCAAATCAGCGCTACAAAGAAGTCTCGCTTGCCCTGGGTCAAAAGGGCCATGCTGAACAAAGTGTAAAAACCAGAAAAGCAGGACAGGCCATGGAGACATGGGAGCCTTGCTACGCTGATGGGCGGGATGTAAAGTGCCAACAGGCACTCTGGAGAAGAGTACGGTGTGTCCTGCAACAAGTAATAAACACAGCATAGAGAGCATAGGGCACTTCCACTCATGGGCGTATAAATTGGGAAAACTAAAAATCAACAAGACACAGGCACCCCAAACTTTACGGCTGTTCTGTTTCCAAGAACCTCCGCTTCGGTACACCTTCAATATCCCAGGAAAGAGAAAAATGGATAAAGAAATGGTGGTACTTGGCACAATGGAATATCACTCAGCCATGACATCAATGTCATAAGGCTATTTAGAAGCATGATGAGTGGATTTAGGTACGATGATTCTAAGTGAAATAAGTCACACAGAAAAAGACACTTATCCTAAGATATCGCTTATAGAGGGAATGTCAAAATCGCTACACTTGAACTGAATTACAAAACAGAACAGAGTCACACCTTTCGAAGACACACTATGGCTGCTTAACGGGAAAGGTGAGGTGGGGTGATGCATAAAACAAGGGTTTGAAATTAGCTCAGAGACCACTCCATAAGCCACATATGTTCTAGACAAGGCCTACTCCCTGCTCAGTGAACTGGACTCAACACCCCCTAGTCACCGCACAAGAATATATCTGACTAGTAAGAATCTGAAAACCTATGTATCGATATCTCTCTGCAAGTGAATCAAGAGGGTGTAAAGCGGCATAAACACAGCAGGGAAAAGCAGCCAAACCCCATTCTAAACATACATTACTTTAAAAAACCCACAAAGCAAAGACAGTGAAAGAGAGAGAAATTCTTACAAAATCCGTTCAGGGTCTCTGATGCAACCTGGACTGACCATATCTAGACCCACAGCTGGATGAGACATACGGCTGGACATTCTTGGGGCTGAGAGGATTGGTGAGGTTGGGTGAGCAAACGCAGATACTTTAAAGTAACACCGCGGGGTAACCACCCCATGGGTCTCAAATCTCCATGTACAAGGGCATCTTCCTACATCAAAACATGCATGGGAAACCCAGAAGATGGTATGCCGTGAGATCGGGAAAGGTTTCTAAAACGCACCTCATTTCTCCTCACCTTGTGCTCGGGTTCGCCATTCCAGCCGCTTGACTAACCATCTCCCTACTTGGAGAATCAGCACCCATAACCTCCTGTTTCGTCCAGGTTGCAATTTGTCCTGAGGATGAACGGGAAGACGGGCAACCAACGAGAGACTAGCCCTAGGTGTTGGGACAGGCACAGGTCACTCCATTTTCCCATCAGGAAGAAGAATGAACCACAGGCTCAGCCTGCCCCCCAGAACAAAAATAGGGCCTGAAGCAATCCTGTGCATTTGCGGCCAGCTCCCAAAAAAGCGAGTAGACAAATGGAACTCAGGGGCACTGCAATTCACAAACGTGCAGAGTTATAAATGAGAACTCTCGTCCACAAATATATTGAGGGAAGGCAACGAAGAGGATTTGAAAGCAAGGCAGATTTGCAAGAAACAGATTTCAGGAGGTAGATTCGACTCGCCTTTAAAGCACATGAAAAGCGGCAAAACGTTGACAGTGATGCCCTTGGCCAAAAAGGGCGTATGCGTTTTTTCCTGAATATATTCAGGAAAAAACGCATACGCCCTTTTTGGCCAACCAAGCAAGCCGGAAGGGCAAATCAGCGCTACAAAAAAGTTTCGCTTGCCCTCAGTCAAAAGGGACATGCTGAACAAAGTGTAAAAACCAGAAAAGCAGGACAGGCCATGGAGACATGGGAGCCTTGCTACGCTGATGGGCGGGATGTAAATTGCCAACAGGCACTCTGGAGACGTGTACGGTGTGTCCTAAAACAAGTAATAAACACAGCTTAGAGGGCATAGGGCACTTCCACTCATGGGCGTATAAATTGGGAAAACTAAAAATCAACAAGACACAGGCACCCCAAACTTTACGGCTGCTCTGTTTCCAAGAACCTCCACTTTGGCACACCTTCAATATCCCAGGAAAGAGAAAGATGGATAAAGAAATGGTGGTACTTGGCACAATGTAATATCACTCAGCTATGAAATCAATGTCATAAGGCTAGTTAGCAGCATGATGAGTGGATTTAGGTCCGATGATTCTAATTGAAATAAGTCACACAGAAAAAGACACTTATCCTAAGATATCGCTTATAGAGGGAATGTCAAAATCGCTACACTTGAACTGAATTACAAAACAGAACAGAGTCACACCTTTAGAAGACACACTATGGCTGCTTAACGGGAAAGGTGAGGTAGGGTGATGCATAAAACAAGGGTTTGAAATTAGCTCAGAGACTGCTCCATAAGCCAAATATGTAATAGACAAGGCCTACTCCCTGCTCAGTGAACTGGACTCAACACCCCCTAGTCACCGCACAAGAATATATCTGACTCGTAAGAATCTGAAAACCTATGTATCGATATCTCTCTGCAAGTGAATCAAGAGGGTGTAAAGCGGCATAAACACAGCAGGGAAAAGCAGCCAAGACCCATTCTAAACATAAATTACTTTAAAAAACCCACAAAACAAAGACAGTGAAAGAGAGAGAAATTCTTACAAAATCCGTTCAGGGTCTCTGATGCAACCTGGACTGACCATATCTAGACCCACAGCTGGATGAGACATACGGCTGGACACTCTTGGGGCTGAGAGGATTGGTGAGGTTGGGTGAGCAAACGCAGATACTTTAAAGTAACACCGCGGGGTACCCACCCCATGGGTCTCAAATCTCCATGTACAAGGGCATCTTCCTACATCAAAACATGCATGGGAAACCCAGAAGATGGTATGCCGTGAGATCGGGAAAGGTTTCTAAAACGCACCTCATTTCTCCTCTCCTTGTGCTCGGATTCGCCATTCCAGCCCCTTGACTAACGATCTCCCTACTTGGAGAATCAGCACCCATAACCTCCTGTTTCGTCCAGGTTGCAATTTGTCCTGAGGATGAACGGGAAGACGGGCAACCAACGAGAGACTAGCCCTAGGTGTTGGGACAGGCACAGGTCACTCCATTTTCCCATCAGGAAGAAGAATGAACCACAGGCTCAGCCTTCCCCCCAGAACCAAAATAGGGCCTGAAGCAATCCTGCGCTTTTGCGGCCAGCTCCCAAAAGAGCGAGGAGACAAATGGAGCTCAGGGGCACTGCAATTCACAAACGTGCAGAGTTATAAATGAGAACTCTCGTCCACAAATATATTGAGGGAAGGCAACGAAGAGGATTTCAAAGCAAGGCAGATTTGCAGGAAACAGATTTCAGGAGGTAGATTCGACTCGCCTTTAAAGCACATGAAAAGCGGCAAAACGTTGACAATGATGTCCTTGGCCAAAAAGGGCGTATGCGTTTTTTCCTGAATATATTCAGGAAAAAACGCATACGCCCTTTTTGGCCAACCAAGCAAGCCGGAAGGGCAAATCAGCGCTACAGAGAAGTCTCGTTTTCCCTCGGTCAAAAGGGCCATGCTGAACAAAGTGTAAAAACCAGAAAAGCAGGACAGACCATGGAGACATGGGAGCCGTGCTACGCTGATGGGCGGGATGTAAATTGCCAACAGGCACTCTGGAGATGAGTACGGTGTGTCCTGCAACAAGTAATAAACACAGCATAGAGAGCATAGGGCACTTCCACTCATGGGCGTATAAATTGGGAAAACTAAAAATCAACAAGACACAGGCACCCCAAACTTTACGGCTGTTCTGTTTCCAAGAACCTCCGCTTCGGTACACCTTCAATATCCCAGGAAAGAGAAAAATGGATAAAGAAATGGTGGGACTTGGCACAATGGAATATCACTCAGCCATGACATCAATGTCATAAGGCTAGTTAGCAGCATGATGAGTGGATTTAGGTACGATGATTCTAAGTGAAATAAGTCACACAGAAAAAGACACTTATCCTAAGATATCGCTTATAGAGGGAATGTCAAAATCGCTACACTTGAACTGAATTACAAAACAGAACAGAGTCACAACGTTAGAAGACACACTATGGCTGCTTAACGGGAAAGGTGAGGTGGGGTGATGCATAAAACAAGGGTTTGAAATTAGCTCAGAGACCACTCCATAAGCCACTTATGTACTAGACAAGGCCTACTACCTGCTCAGTGAACTGGACTCAACACCCCCTAGTCACCGCACAAGAATATATCTGACTAGTAAGAATCTGAAAACCTATGTATCGATATCTCTCTGCAAGTGAATCAAGAGGGTGTAAATCGGCATGAACACAGCAGGGAAAAGCAGCCAAACCCCATTCTAAACATACATTACTTTAAAAAACCCACAAAGCAAAGACAGTGAAAGAGAGAGAAATTCTTACAAAATCCGTTCAGGGTCTCGGATGCAACCTGGATTGACCATATCTAGACCCAGAGCTGGATGAGACATAAGGCTGGACACTCTTGGGGCTGAGAGGATTGGTGAGGTTGGGTGAGCAAACGCAGATACTTTAATGTAACACTGCGGGGAACACACCCCATGGGTCTCAAATCTCCAGGTACAAGGGCATCTTCCTACATCAAAACATGCATGGGAAACCCAGAAGATGGTATGCCATGAGATTGGGAAAGGTTTCTAAAACGCACCTCATTTCTCCTCTCCTTGTGCTCGGGTTCGCCATTCCAGCTGCTTGACTAACCATCTCCCTATTTGGAGAATCAGCACCTTTAACCTCCTGACTGTACAGGTTGCAATTTTTCCTGAGGATGAACGGGAAGACGCGGAACCAACGAAAGACGAGCCCTAGGTGTTGGGACAGGCATAGGTCACTCCATTTTCCCATCAGGAAGAAGAATGAACCACAGGATCAGCCTGCCCCCCAGAACCAAAATAGGGCCTGAAGCAATCCTGCGCTTTTGCGGCCAGCTCCCAAAAAAGCGAGGAGACAAATGGAGCTCAGGGGCACTGCAATTCACAAACGTGCAGAGTTATAAATGAGAACTCTCGTCCACAAATATATTGAGGGAAGGCAACGAAGAGGATTTGAAAGCAAGGCAGATTTGCAGGAAACAGATTTCAGGAGGTAGATTCGACTCACCTATAAAGCACATGAAAAGCGGCAAAACGTTGACAATGATGCCCTTGGCCAAAAAGGGCGTATGCGTTTTTTCCTGAATATATTCAGGAAAAAACGCATACGCCCTTTTTGGCCAAACAAGCAAGCCGGAAGGGCAAATCAGCGCTACAAAGAAGTCTCGCTTGCCCTCGGTCAAAAGGGCCATGCGGAAGAAAGTGTAAAAACCAGAAAAGCAGGACAGGCCATGGAGACATGGGAGCCTTGCTACGCTGATGGGCGGGATATAAATTGCCAACAGGCACTCTGGAGAAGAGTACGGTGTGTCCTGAAACAAGTAATAAACACAGCGTAGAGAGCATAGGGCACTTCCACTCATGGGCGTATAAATTGGGAAAACTAAAAATCAACAAGACACAGGCACCCCAAACTTTACGGCTGCTCTGTTGCCAAGAACCTCGGCTTCGGTACACCTTCAATATCCCAGGAAAGAGAAAAATGGATTAAGAAATGGTGGTACTTGGCACAATGGAATATCACTCAGCCATGAAATCAATGTCATAAGGTTAGTTAGCAGCATGATGAGTGGATTTAGGTACGATGATTCTAAGTGAAATAAGTCACACAGAAAACGGCACTTATCCTAAGATATCGCTTATAGAGGGAATGTCAAAATCGCCACACTTAAACTGAATTACAAAACAGAACAGAGGCACACCTTTAGAAGACACACTATGGCTGCTTAACCGGAAAGGTGAGGTGGGGTGATGCATAAAACAAGGGTTTGATATTAGCTCAGACACCGCTCCATAAGCCAAATATGTAATAGACAAGGCCTACTCCCTGCTCAGTGAACTGGACTCAACACACCCTAGTCACCACACAAGAATATATCTGACTAGTAAGAATCTGAAAACCTATGTATTGATATCTCTCTGCAAGTGAATCAAGAGGGTGTAAAGCGGCATCAACACAGCAGGGAAAAGCAGCCAAACCCCATTCTAAACATACATTACTTTTAAAAACCCACAAAGCAAAGACAGTGAAAGAGAGAGAAATTCTTACAAAATCCTTTCAGGGTCTCTGATGCAACCTGGATTGACCATATCTAGACCCACAGCTGGATGAGACATAAGGCTGGACACTCTTGGGGCTGAGAGGATTGGTGAGGTTGGGTGAGCAAATGCAGATACTTTAAAGTAATACCGCGGGGTACCCACCCCATGGGTCTCAAATCTCCAGGTACAAGGGAATCTTCCTACATCAAAACATGCATGGGAAACCCAGAAGATGGTATGCCGTGAGATCGGGAAAGGTTTCTAAAACGCACCTCATTTCTCCTCTCCTTGTGCTTGGGTTCGCCATTCCAGCCGCTTGACTAACCATCTCCCTACTTGGAGAATCAGCACCTTTAACCTCCTGTTTCGTACAGGTTGCAATTTGTCCTGAAGATGAACGGGAAGACGGGGAACCAACGAGAGACTAGCCCTAGGTTTTGGGACAGGCACAGGTCACTCCATTTTCCCATCAGGAAGAAGAATGAACCACAGGCTCAGCCTGCCCCCCAGAACCAAAATAGGGCCTGAAGCAATCCTGCGCTTTTGCGGCCAACTCCCAAAAAAGCGAGTAGACAAATGGAGCTCAGGGGCACTGCAATTCACAAACGTGCAGAGTTATAAATGAGAACTCTCGTCCACAAATATATTGAGGGAAGGCAACGAAGAGGAATTGAAAGCAAGGCAGATTTGCAGGAAACAGATTTCAGGAGGTAGATTCGACTCGCCTTTAAAGCACATGAAAAGCGGCAAAATGTTGACAATGATGCCCTTGGCCAAAAAGGGCGTATGCGTTTTTTCCTGAATATATTCAGGAAAAAACGCATACGCCCTTTTTGGCCAACCAAGCAAGCCGGAAGGGCAAATCAGCGCTACAAAGAAGTCTCGCTTGCCCTCGGTCAAAAGGGCCATGCGGAACAAAATGTAAAAACCAGAAAAGCAGGACAGGCCATGGAGACATGGGAGCCTTGCTACGCTGATGGGCGGGATATAAATTGCCAACAGGCACTCTGGAGAAGAGTACGGTGTGTCCTGAAACAAGTAATAAACACAGCATAGAGAGCATAGGGCACTTCCACTCATGGTCGTATAAATTGGGAAAACTAAAAATCAACAAGACACAGGCACCCCAAACTTTACGGCTGCTCTGTTGCCAAGAACCTCGGCTTCGGTACACCTTCAATATCCCAGGAAAGAGAAAAATGGATTAAGAAATGGTGGTACTTGGCACAATGGAATATCACTCAGCCATGAAATCAATGTCATAAGGTTAGTTAGCAGCATGATGAGTGGATTTAGGTACGATGATTCTAAGTGAAATAAGTCACACAGAAAACGGCACTTATCCTAAGATATCGCTTATAGAGAGAATGTCAAAATCGCTACACTTGAACTGAATTACAAAACAGAACAGAGTCACACCTTTAGAAGACACACTATGGCTGCTTAACGGGAAAGGTGAGGTGGGGTGATGCATAAAACAAGGGTTTGATATTAGCTCAGAGACCGCTCCATAAGCCAAATATGTAATAGACAAGGCCTACTCCCTGCTCAGTGAACTGGACTCAACACACCCTAGTCACCACACAAGAATATATCTGACTAGTAAGAATCTGAAAACCTATGTATTGATATCTCTCTGCAAGTGAATCAAGAGGGTGTAAAGCGGCATCAACACAGCAGGGAAAAGCAGCCAAACCCCATTCTAAACATACATTACTTTTAAAAACCCACAAAGCAAAGACAGTGAAAGAGAGAGAAATTCTTACAAAATCCTTTCAGGGTCTCTGATGCAAACTGGATTGACCATATCTAGACCCACAGCTGGATGAGACATAAGGCTGGACACTCTTGGGGCTGAGAGGATTGGTGAGGTTGGGTGAGCAAATGCAGATACTTTAAAGTAATACCGCGGGGTACCCACCCCATGGGTCTCAAATCTCCAGGTACAAGGGAATCTTCCTACATCAAAACATGCATGGGAAACCCAGAAGATGGTATGCCATGAGATCGGGAAAGGTTTCTAAAACGCACCTCATTTCTCCTCTCCTTGTGCTCGGGTTCGCCATTCCAGCCGCTTGACTAACCATCTCCCTACTTGGAGAATCAGCACCTTTAACCTACTGTTTCGTCCAGGTTGCAATTTGTCCTGAGGATGAACGGGAAGACGGGGAACCAACGAAAGACTAGCCCTAGGTGTTGGGACAGGCACAGGTCACTCCATTTTCCCATCAGGAAGAAGAATGAACCACAGGCTCAGCCTGCCCCCCAGAACCAAAATAGGGCCTGAAGCAATCCTGCGCTTTTGCGGCCAGCTCCCAAAAAAGCGAGGAGACAAATGGAGCTCAGGGGCACTGCAATTCACAAACGTGCAGAGTTATAAATGAGAACTCTCGTCCACAAATATATTGAGGGAAGGCAACGAAGAGGATTTGAAAGCAAGGCAGATTTGCAGGAAACAGATTTCAGGAGGTAGATTCGACTCGCCTTTAAAGCACATGAAAAGCGGCAAAACGTTGACAATGATGCCCTTGGCCAAAAAGGGCGTTCTGCGTTTTTTCCCGAATATATTCAGGAAAAAACGCATACGCCCTTTTTGGCCAACCAAGCAAGCCGGAAAGGCAAATCAGCGCTACAAAGAAGTCTCGCTTGCCCTCGGTCAAAAGGGCCATGCTGAACAAAGTGTAAAAACCAGAAAAGCAGGACAGGCCATGGAGACATGGGAGCCTTGCTACGCTGATGAGCGGGATGTAAATTGCCAACAGGCACTCTGGAGAAGAGTACGGTGTGTCCTGAAACAAGTAATAAACACAGCGTAGGGAGCATAGGGCACTTCCACTCATGGGCGTATAAATTGGGAAAACTAAAAATCAACAAGACACAGGCACCCTAAAGTTTACGGCTGCTCTATTTCCAAGAACCTCCGCTTCGGTACACCTTCAATATCCCAGGAAAGAGAAAAATGGATAAAGAAATGGTGGTACTTGGCACAATGGAAGATCAATCAGCCATGAAATCAATGTCATAAGGCTAGTTAGCAGCATGATGTGTGGATTTAGCAACGATGATTCTAAGTGAAATAAGTCACACAGAAAAAGACACTTATCCTAAGATATCGCTTATAGAGGGAATGTCAAAATCGCTACACTTGAACTGAATTACAAAACAGAACAGAGGCACACCTTTAGAAGACACACTATGGCTGCTTCACCGGAAAGGTGAGGTGGGGTGATGCATAAAACAAGGGTTTGAAATTAGCTCAAACACCGCTCCATAAGCCAAATATGTAATAGACAAGGCCTACTCCCTGCTCAGTGAACTGGACTCAACACCCCCTAGTCACCGCACAAGAATATATCTGACTAGTATGAATCTGAAAACCTATGTATCGATATCTCTCTGCAAGTGAATCAAGAGGGTGTAAAGCGGCATCAACACAGCAGGGAAAAGCAGCCAAGCATGATTCTAAACATAAATTACTTTAAAAAACCCACAAAACAAAGACAGTGAAAGAGAGAGAAATTCTTAAAAATCCGTTCAGGGCCTCTGATGCAACCTGGATTGACCATAGCTAGACCCACAGCTGGATGAGACA
The DNA here is from genome assembly GCF_028564815.1 of Eubalaena glacialis. Classification (NCBI taxonomy): domain Eukaryota; kingdom Metazoa; phylum Chordata; class Mammalia; order Artiodactyla; family Balaenidae; genus Eubalaena; species Eubalaena glacialis. The sequence continues at coordinate 278,664 of NW_026871751.1, read as the reverse complement.
TAAGGCTGGACACTCTTGAGGCTGAGAGGATTGGTGAGGTTGGCTGAGCAAACGCAGGTACTTTAAAGTAACACTGCGGGGAACACACCCCATGGGTCTCAAATCTCCAGGTACAAGGGCATCTTCCTACATCAAATCATGCATGGGAAACCCAGAAGAAGGTATGCCATGAGATCGGGAAAGGTTTCTAAAACGCACCTCATTTCTCCTCTCCTTGTGCTCGGGTTCACCATTCCAGCTGCTTGACTAACCATCTCCCTATTTGGAGAATCAGCACCTTTAACCTCCTGATTGTACAGGTTGCTATTTGTCCTGAGGATGAACGGGAAGACGCGGAACCAACGAGAGACGAGCCCTAGGTGTTGGGACAGGCATAGGTCACTCCATTTTCCCATCAGGAAGAAGAATGAACCACAGGCTCAGCCTGCCCCCCAGAACCAAAATAGGGCCTGAAGCAATCCTGCGCTTTTGCGGCCAGCTCCCAAAAAAGCGAGGAGACAAATGGAGCTCAGGGGCACTGCAATTCACAAACGTGCAGAGTTATAAATGAGAACTCTCGTCCACAAATATATTGAGGGAAGGCAACGAAGAGGATTTGAAAGCAAGGCAGATTTGCAAGAAACAGATTTCAGGAGGTAGATTCGACTCGCCTTTAAAGCACATGAAAAGCGGCAAAACGTTGACAATGATGCCCTTGGCCAAAAAGGGCGTATGCGTTTTTTCCTGTATATATTCAGGAAAAAACGTATACGCCCTTTTTGGCCAACCAAGCAAGCCGGAAGGGCAAATCAGCGCTACAAAGAAGTCTCGCTTGCCCTCGGTCAAAAGGGCCATGCTGAACAAAGTGTAAAATCCAGAAAAGCAGGACAGGCCATGGAGACATGGGAGCCTTGCTACGCTGATGGGCGGGATGTAAATTGCCAACAGGCACTCTGGAGAAGAGTACGGTGTGTCCTGAAACAAGTACTAAACACAGCGATGAGAGCATAGGGCACTTCCACTCATGGGCGTATAAATTGGGAAAACTAAAAGTCAACAAGACACAGGCACCCCAAACTTTACGGCTGCTCTGTTGCCAAGAACCTCCGCTTCGGTACACTTTCAATATCCCAGGAAAGAGAAAAATGGATAAAGAAATGGTGGTACTTGGCACAATGGAATATCACTCAGCCATGAAATCAATGTCATAAGGCTAGTTATCAGCATGATGTGTGGATTTAGGTACGATGATTCTAAGTGAAATAAGTCACACAGAAAAAGGCACTTATCCTAAGATATCGCTTATAGAGGGAATGTCAAAATCGCTACAATTGAACTGAATTACGAAACAGAACAGAGGCACACCTTTAGAAGACACACTATGGCTGATTAACGGGAAAGGTGAGGTGGGGTGATGCATAAAACAAGGGTTTGAAATTAGCTCAGAGACCGCTCCATAAGCCAAATATGTAATAGACAAGGCCTACTCCCTGCTCAGTGAACTGGACTCAACACCCCCTAGTCACCGCACAAGAATATATCTGACTAGTATGAATCTGAAAACCTATGTATCGATATCTCTCTGCAAGTGAATCAAGAGGGTGTAAAGCGGCATGAACACAGCAGGGAAAAGCAGCCAAACCCCATTCTAAACATACATTACTTTAAAAAACCCACAAAGCAAAGACAGTGAAAGAGAGAGAAATTTTTACAAAATCCGTTCAGGGTCTCTGATGCAACCTGGATTGACCATATCTAGACCCACAGCTGGATGAGACATAAGGCTGGACACTCTTGGGGCTGAGAGGATTGGTGAGGTTGGGTGAGCAAATGCAGATACTTTAAAGTAACACCGCGGGGTACCCACCCCATGGGTCTCAAATCTCCAGGTACAAGGGAATCTTCCTACATCAAAACATGCATGGGAAACCCAGAAGATGGTATGCCGTGAGATCGGGAAAGGTTTTTAAAACGCACCTCATTTCTCCTCTCCTTGTGCTCGGGTTCGCCACTCCAGCCGCTTGACTAACCATCTCCCTACTTGGAGAATCAGCACCTTTAACCTCCTGTTTCGTCCAGGTTGCAATTTGTCCTGAGGATGAACGGGAAGACGGGGAACCAACGAAAGACTAGCCCTAGGTGTTGGGACAGGCACAGGTCACTCCATTTTCCCATCAGGAAGAAGAATGAACCACAGTCTCAGCCTGCCCCCCAGAACCAAAATAGGGCCTGAAGCAATCCTGCGCTTTTGCGGCCAGCTCCCAAAAAAGCGAGGAGACAAATGGAGCTCAGGGGCACTGCAATTCACAAACGTGCAGAGTTATAAATGAGAACTCTTGTCCACAAATATATTGAGGGAAGGCAACGAAGAGGATTTGAAAGCAAGGCAGATTTGCAGGAAACAGATTTCAGGAGGTAGATTCGACTCGCCTTTAAAGCACATGAAAAGCGGCAAAACGTTGACAATGATGCCCTTGGCCAAAAAGGGCGTATGCGTTTTTTCCTGAATATATTCAGGAAAAAACGCATACGCCCTTTTTGGCCAACCAAGCAAGCCGGAAGGGCAAATCAGCGCTACAAAGAAGTCTCGCTTGCCCTCGGTCAAAAGGGCCATGCTGAACAAAGTGTAAAAACCAGAAAAGCAGGACAGGCCATGGAGACATGGGAGCCTTGCTACGCTGATGGGCGGGATGTAAATTGCCAACAGGCACTCTGGAGAAGAGTACGGTGTGTCCTGAAACAAGTAATAAACACAGCGTAGAGAGCATAGGGCACTTCCACTCAAGGGCGTAAAAATTGGGAAAACTAAAAATCAACAAGACACAGGCACCCTAAAGTTTACGGCTGCTCTGTTTCCAAGAACCTCCGCTTTGGTACACCTTCAATATCCCAGGAAAGAGAAAAATGAATAAAGAAATGGTGGTACTTGGCACAATGGAATATCACTCAGCCATGACATCAATGTCATAAGGCTAGTTAGCAGCATGATGTGTGGATATAGCGACGATGATTCTAAGTGAAATAAGTCACACAGAAAAAGGCACTTATCCTAAGATATCGCTTATAGAGGGAATGTCAAAATCGCTACACTTGAACTGAATTACGAAACAGAACAGAGGCACACCTTTAGAAGACACACTATGGCTGATTAACCGGAAAGGTGAGGTGGGGTGATGCATAAAACAAGGGTTTGAAATTAGCTCAGACACCGCTCCATAAGCCAAATATGTACTAGACAAGGCCTACTCCCTGCTCAGTGAACTGGACTCAACACCCCCTAGTCACCGCACAAGAATATATCTGACTAGTATGAATCTGAAAACCTATGTATCGATATCTCTCTGCAAGTGAATCAAGAGGGTGTAAATCGGCATAAACACAGCAGGGAAAAGCAGCCAAACCCCATTCTAAACATACATTACTTTAAAAAACCCACAAAGCAAAGACAGTGAAAGAGAGAGAAATTCTTACAAAATCCGTTCAGGGTCTCTGATGCAACCTGGATTGACCATATCTAGACCCACAGCTGGATGAGACATAAGGCTGGACACTCTTGGGGCTGAGAGGATTGGTGAGGTTGGGTGAGCAAATGCAGATACTTTAAAGTAATACCGCGGGGTACCCACCCCATGGGTCTCAAATCTCCAGGTACAAGGGCATCTTCCTACATCAAATCATGCATGGGAAACCCAGAAGATGGTATGCCATGAGATCGGGAAAGGTTCCTAAAACGCACTTCATTTCTCCTCTCCTTGTGCTCGGGTTCACCATTCCAGCTGCTTGACTAACCATCTCCCTATTTGGAGAATCAGCACCTTTAACCTCCTGATTGTACAGGTTGCAATTTGTCCTGAGGATGAACGGGAAGACGCGGAACCAACGAGAGACGAGCCCTAGGTGTTGGGACAGGCATAGGTCACTCCATTTTCCCATCAGGAAGAAGAATGAACCACAGGCTCAGCCTGCCCCCCAGAACCAAAATAGGGCCTGAAGCAATCCTGCGCTTTTGCGGCTAGCTCCCAAAAAAGCGAGGAGACAAATGGAGCTCAGGGGCACTGCAATTCACAAACGTGCAGAGTTATAAATGAGAACTCTCGTCCACAAATATATTGAGGGAAGGCAACGAAGAGGATTTGAAAGCAAGGCAGATTTGCAGGAAACAGATTTCAGGAGGTAGATTCGACTCGCCTTTAAAGCACATGAAAAGCGGCAAAACGTTGACAATGATGCCCTTGGCCAAAAAGGGCGTATGCGTTTTTTCCTGAATATATTCAGGAAAAAACGCATACGCCCTTTTGGCCAACCAAGCAAGCCGGAAGGGCAAATCAGCGCTACAAAGAAGTCTCGCTTGCCCTCAGTCAAAAGGGCCATGCTGAACAAACAGTAAAAACCAGAAAAGCAGGACAGGCCATGGAGACATGGGAGCCTTGCTACGCTGATGGGCGGGATGTAAATTGCCAACAGGCACTCTGGAGAAGAGTACGGTGTGTCCTGAAACAAGTAATAAACACAGCGTAGAGAGCATAGGGCACTTCCACTCATGGGCGTATAAATTGGGAAAACTAAAAATCAACAAGACACAGGCACCCTAAAGTTTACGGCTGCTCTGTTTCCAAGAACCTCCGCTTCGGTGCACCTTCAATATCCCAGGAAAGAGAAAAATGGATAAAGAAATGGTGGTACTTGGCAAAATGGAATATCACTCAGCCATGAAATCAATGTCATATGGCTAGTTAGCAGCATGATGAGTGGATTTAGGTACGATGATTCTAAGTGAAATAAGTCACACAGAAAAAGACACTTATCCTAAGATATCGCTTATAGAGGGAATGTCAAAATCGCTACACTTGAACTGAATTACAAAACAGAACAGAGTCACACCTTTAGAAGACACACTATGGCTGCTTAACGGGAAAGGTGAGGTGGGGTGATGCATAAAACAAGGGTTTGAAATTAGCTCAGAGACCGCTCCATAAGCCAAATATGTAATAGACAAGGCCTACTCCCTGCTCAGTGAACTGGACTCAACAAACCCTAGTCACCACAGAAGAATATATCTGACTAGTAAGAATCTGAAAACCTAGTATCGATATCTCTCTGCAAGTGAATCAAGAGGGTGTAAAGCGGCATCAACACAGCAGGGAAAAGCAGCCAAGCCCGATTCTAAACATACATTCCTTTAAAAAACCCACAAAACAAAGACAGTGAAAGAGAGAGAAATTCTTACAAAATCCGTTCAGGGTCTATGATGCAACCTGGATTGACCATATCTAGACCCACAGCTGGATGAGACATAAGGCTGGACACTCTTGGGGCTGAGAGGATTGGTGAGGTTGGGTGAGCAAACGCAGATACTTTAAAGTAATACCGCGGGGTACCCACCCCATGGGTCTCAAATCTCCAGGTACAAGGGCATCTTCCTACATCAAAACATGCATGGGAAACCCAGAAGATGGTATGCCGTGAGATCGGGAAAGGTTTCTAAAACGCACCTCATTTCTCCTCTCCTTGTGCTCGGGTTCGCCATTCCAGCCGCTTGACTAACCATCTCCCTACTTGGAGAATCAGCACCTTTAACCTACTGTTTCGTCCAGGTTGCAATTTGTCCTGAGGATGAACGGGAAGACGGGGAACCAACGAAAGACAAGCCCTAGGTGTTGGGAGAGGCACAGGTCACTCCATTTTCCCATCAGGAAGAAGAATGAACCACAGGCTCAGCCTGCCCCCCAGAACCAAAATAGGGCCTGAAGCAATCCTGCGCTTTTGCGGCCAGCTCCCAAAAAAGCGAGGAGACAAATGGAGCTCAGGGGCACTGCAATTCACAAACGTGCAGAGTTATAAATGAGAACTCTCGTCCACAAATATATTGAGGGAAGGCAACGAAGAGGATTTGAAAGCAAGGCAGATTTGCAGGAAACAGATTTCAGGAGGTAGATTCGACTCGCCTTTAAAGCACATGAAAAGCGGCAAAACGTTGACAATGATGCCCTTGGCCAAAAAGGGCGTATGCGTTTTTTCCTGAATATATTCAGGAAAAAACGCATACGCCCTTTTTGGCCAACCAAGCAAGCCGGAAGGGCAAATCAGCGCTACAAAGAAGTCTCGCTTGCCCTCGGTCAAAAGGGCCATGCTGAACAAAGTGTAAAAACCAGAAAAGCAGGACAGGCCATGGAGACATGGGAGCCTTGCTACGCTGATGGGCGGGATGTAAATTGCCAACAGGCACTCTGGAGAAGAGTACGGTGTTTCCTGAAACAAGTAATAAACACAGCGTTGAGGGCATAGGGCACTTCCACTCATGGGCGTATAAATTGGGAAAACTAAAAGTCAACAAGACACAGGCACCCCAAACTTTACGGCTGCTCTGTTGCCAAGAACCTCCACTTCGGTACACCTTCAATATCCCAGGAAAGAGAAAAATGGATAAAGAAATGGTGGTACTTGGCACAATGGAATATCACTCAGCCATGAAATCAATGTCATAAGGCTAGTTAGCAGCATGATGTGTGGATTTAGCAACGATGATTCTAAGTGAAATAAGTCACACAGAAAAAGACACTTATCCTAAGATATCGCTTATAGAGGGAATGTCAAAATCGCTACACTTGAACTGAATTACAAAACAGAACAGAGTCACACCTTTAGAAGACACACTATGGCTGCTTCACCGGAAAGGTGAGGTGGGGTGATGCATAAAACAAGGGTTTGAAATTAGCTTAGACACCGCTCCATAAGCCAAATATGTAATAGACAAGGTCTACTCCCTGCTCAGTGAACTGGACTCAACACCCCCTAGTCACCGCACAAGAATATATCTGACTAGTATGAATCTGAAAACCTATGTATCGATATCTCTCTGCAAGTGAATCAAGAGGGTGTAAAGCGGCATAAACACAGCAGGGAAAAGCAGCCAAGCCCCATTCTAAACATAAATTACTTTAAAAAACCCACAAAACAAAGACAGTGAAAGAGAGAGAAATTCTTAAAAATCCGTTCAGGGCCTCTGATGCAACCTGGATTGACCATAGCTAGACACACAGCTGGATGAGACATAAGGCTGGACACTCTTGAGGCTGAGAGGATTGGTGAGGTTGGGTGAGCAAACGCAGATACTTTAAAGTAACACTGCGGGGAACACACCCCATGGGTCTCAAATCTCCAGGTACAAGGGCATCTTCCTACATCAAATCATGCATGGGAAACCCAGAAGATGGTATGCCATGAGATCGGGAAAGGTTCCTAAAACGCACTTCATTTCTCCTCTCCTTGTGCTCGGGTTCACCATTCCAGCTGCTTGACTAACCATCTCCCTATTTGGAGAATCAGCACCTTTAACCTCCTGATTGTACAGGTTGCAATTTGTCCTGAGGATGAACGGGAAGACGCGGAACCAACGAGAGACGAGCCCTAGGTGTTGGGACAGGCATAGGTCACTCCATTTTCCCATCAGGAAGAAGAATGAACCACAGGCTCAGCCTGCCCCCCAGAACCAAAATAGGGCCTGAAGCAATCCTGCGCTTTTGCGGCCAGCTCCCAAAAAAGCGAGGAGACAAATGGAGCTCAGGGGCACTGCAATTCACAAACGTGCAGAGTTATAAATGAGAACTCTCGTCCACAAATATATTGAGGGAAGGCAACGAAGAGGATTTGAAAGCAAGGCAGATTTGCAGGAAACAGATTTCAGGAGGTAGATTCGACTCGCCTTTAAAGCACATGAAAAGCGGCAAAACGTTGACAATGATGCCCTTGGCCAAAAAGGGCGTATGCGTTTTTTCCTGAATATATTCAGGAAAAAACGCATACGCCCTTTTGGCCAACCAAGCAAGCCGGAAGGGCAAATCAGCGCTACAAAGAAGTCTCGCTTGCCCTCAGTCAAAAGGGCCATGCTGAACAAACAGTAAAAACCAGAAAAGCAGGACAGGCCATGGAGACATGGGAGCCTTGCTACGCTGATGGGCGGGATGTAAATTGCCAACAGGCACTCTGGAGAAGAGTACGGTGTGTCCTGAAACAAGTAATAAACACAGCGTAGAGAGCATAGGGCACTTCCACTCATGGGCGTATAAATTGGGAAAACTAAAAATCAACAAGACACAGGCACCCTAAAGTTTACGGCTGCTCTGTTTCCAAGAACCTCCGCTTCGGTGCACCTTCAATATCCCAGGAAAGAGAAAAATGGATAAAGAAATGGTGGTACTTGGCAAAATGGAATATCACTCAGCCATGAAATCAATGTCATATGGCTAGTTAGCAGCATGATGAGTGGATTTAGGTACGATGATTCTAAGTGAAATAAGTCACACAGAAAAAGACACTTATCCTAAGATATCGCTTATAGAGGGAATGTCAAAATCGCTACACTTGAACTGAATTACAAAACAGAACAGAGTCACACCTTTAGAAGACACACTATGGCTGCTTAACGGGAAAGGTGAGGTGGGGTGATGCATAAAACAAGGGTTTGAAATTAGCTCAGAGACCGCTCCATAAGCCAAATATGTAATAGACAAGGCCTACTCCCTGCTCAGTGAACTGGACTCAACAAACCCTAGTCACCACAGAAGAATATATCTGACTAGTAAGAATCTGAAAACCTATGTATCGATATCTCTCTGCAAGTGAATCAAGAGGGTGTAAAGCGGCATCAACACAGCAGGGAAAAGCAGCCAAGCCCGATTCTAAACATACATTCCTTTAAAAAACCCACAAAACAAAGACAGTGAAAGAGAGAGAAATTCTTACAAAATCCGTTCAGGGTCTATGATGCAACCTGGATTGACCATATCTAGACCCACAGCTGGATGAGACATAAGGCTGGACACTCTTGGGGCTGAGAGGATTGGTGAGGTTGGGTGAGCAAACGCAGATACTTTAAAGTAATACCGCGGGGTACCCACCCCATGGGTCTCAAATATCCAGGTACAAGGGCATCTTCCTACATCAAAACATGCATGGGAAACCCAGAAGATGGTATGCCGTGAGATCGGGAAAGGTTTCTAAAACGCACCTCATTTCTCCTCTCCTTGTGCTCGGGTTCGCCATTCCAGCCGCTTGACTAACCATCTCCCTACTTGGAGAATCAGCACCTTTAACCTACTGTTTCGTCCAGGTTGCAATTTGTCCTGAGGATGAACGGGAAGACGGGGAACCAACGAAAGACAAGCCCTAGGTGTTGGGACAGGCACAGGTCACTCCATTTTCCCATCAGGAAGAAGAATGAACCACAGGCTCAGCCTGCCCCCCAGAACCAAAATAGGGCCTGAAGCAATCCTGCGCTTTTGCGGCCAGCTCCCAAAAAAGCGAGGAGACAAATGGAGCTCAGGGGCACTGCAATTCACAAACGTGCAGAGTTATAAATGAGAACTCTCGTCCACAAATATATTGAGGGAAGGCAACGAAGAGGATTTGAAAGCAAGGCAGATTTGCAGGAAACAGATTTCAGGAGGTAGATTCGACTCGCCTTTAAAGCACATGAAAAGCGGCAAAACGTTGACAATGATGCCCTTGGCCAAAAAGGGCGTATGCGTTTTTTCCTGAATATATTCAGGAAAAAACGCATACGCCCTTTTTGGCCAACCAAGCAAGCCGGAAGGGCAAATCAGCGCTACAAAGAAGTCTCGCTTGCCCTCGGTCAAAAGGGCCATGCTGAACAAAGTGTAAAAACCAGAAAAGCAGGACAGGCCATGGAGACATGGGAGCCTTGCTACGCTGATGGGCGGGATGTAAATTGCCAACAGGCACTCTGGAGAAGAGTACGGTGTTTCCTGAAACAAGTAATAAACACAGCGTTGAGGGCATAGGGCACTTCCACTCATGGGCGTATAAATTGGGAAAACTAAAAGTCAACAAGACACAGGCACCCCAAACTTTACGGCTGCTCTGTTGCCAAGAACCTCCACTTCGGTACACCTTCAATATCCCAGGAAAGAGAAAAATGGATAAAGAAATGGTGGTACTTGGCACAATGGAATATCACTCAGCCATGAAATCAATGTCATAAGGCTAGTTAGCAGCATGATGTGTGGATTTAGCAACGATGATTCTAAGTGAAATAAGTCACACAGAAAAAGACACTTATCCTAAGATATCGCTTATAGAGGGAATGTCAAAATCGCTACACTTGAACTGAATTACAAAACAGAACAGAGTCACACCTTTAGAAGACACACTATGGCTGCTTCACCGGAAAGGTGAGGTGGGGTGATGCATAAAACAAGGGTTTGAAATTAGCTTAGACACCGCTCCATAAGCCAAATATGTAATAGACAAGGTCTACTCCCTGCTCAGTGAACTGGACTCAACACCCCCTAGTCACCGCACAAGAATATATCTGACTAGTATGAATCTGAAAACCTATGTATCGATATCTCTCTGCAAGTGAATCAAGAGGGTGTAAAGCGGCATAAACACAGCAGGGAAAAGCAGCCAAACCCCATTCTAAACATAAATTACTTTAAAAAACCCACAAAACAAAGACAGTGAAAGAGAGAGAAATTCTTAAAAATCCGTTCAGGGCCTCTGATGCAACCTGGATTGACCATAGCTAGACACACAGCTGGATGAGACATAAGGCTGGACACTCTTGAGGCTGAGAGGATTGGTGAGGTTGGGTGAGCAAACGCAGATACTTTAAAGTAACACTGCGGGGAACACACCCCATGGGTCTCAAATCTCCAGGTACAAGGGCATCTTCCTACATCAAATCATGCATGGGAAACCCAGAAGATGGTATGCCATGAGATCGGGAAAGGTTCCTAAAACGCACTTCATTTCTCCTCTCCTTGTGCTCGGGTTCACCATTCCAGCTGCTTGACTAACCATCTCCCTATTTGGAGAATCAGCACCTTTAACCTCCTGATTGTACAGGTTGCAATTTGTCCTGAGGATGAACGGGAAGACGCGGAACCAACGAGAGACGAGCCCTAGGTGTTGGGACAGGCATAGGTCACTCCATTTTCCCATCAGGAAGAAGAATGAACCACAGGCTCAGCCTGCCCCCCAGAACCAAAATAGGGCCTGAAGCAATCCTGCGCTTTTGCGGCCAGCTCCCAAAAAAGCGAGGAGACAAATGGAGCTCAGGGGCACTGCAATTCACAAACGTGCAGAGTTATAAATGAGAACTCTCGTCCACAAATATATTGAGGGAAGGCAACGAAGAGGATTTGAAAGCAAGGCAGATTTGCAGGAAACAGATTTCAGGAGGTAGATTCGACTCGCCTTTAAAGCACATGAAAAGCGGCAAAACGTTGACAATGATGCCCTTGGCCAAAAAGGGCGTATGCGTTTTTTCCTGAATATATTCAGGAAAAAACGCATACGCCCTTTTGGCCAACCAAGCAAGCCGGAAGGGCAAATCAGCGCTACAAAGAAGTCTCGCTTGCCCTCAGTCAAAAGGGCCATGCTGAACAAACAGTAAAAACCAGAAAAGCAGGACAGGCCATGGAGACATGGGAGCCTTGCTACGCTGATGGGCGGGATGTAAATTGCCAACAGGCACTCTGGAGAAGAGTACGGTGTGTCCTGAAACAAGTAATAAACACAGCGTAGAGAGCATAGGGCACTTCCACTCATGGGCGTATAAATTGGGAAAACTAAAAATCAACAAGACACAGGCACCCTAAAGTTTACGGCTGCTCTGTTTCCAAGAACCTCCGCTTCGGTGCACCTTCAATATCCCAGGAAAGAGAAAAATGGATAAAGAAATGGTGGTACTTGGCAAAATGGAATATCACTCAGCCATGAAATCAATGTCATATGGCTAGTTAGCAGCATGATGAGTGGATTTAGGTACGATGATTCTAAGTGAAATAAGTCACACAGAAAAAGACACTTATCCTAAGATATCGCTTATAGAGGGAATGTCAAAATCGCTACACTTGAACTGAATTACAAAACAGAACAGAGTCACACCTTTAGAAGACACACTATGGCTGCTTAACGGGAAAGGTGAGGTGGGGTGATGCATAAAACAAGGGTTTGAAATTAGCTCAGAGACCGCTCCATAAGCCAAATATGTAATAGACAAGGCCTACTCCCTGCTCAGTGAACTGGACTCAACAAACCCTAGTCACCACAGAAGAATATATCTGACTAGTAAGAATCTGAAAACCTATGTATCGATATCTCTCTGCAAGTGAATCAAGAGGGTGTAAAGCGGCATCAACACAGCAGGGAAAAGCAGCCAAGCCCGATTCTAAACATACATTCCTTTAAAAAACCCACAAAACAAAGACAGTGAAAGAGAGAGAAATTCTTACAAAATCCGTTCAGGGTCTATGATGCAACCTGGATTGACCATATCTAGACCCACAGCTGGATGAGACATAAGGCTGGACACTCTTGGGGCTGAGAGGATTGGTGAGGTTGGGTGAGCAAACGCAGATACTTTAAAGTAATACCGCGGGGTACCCACCCCATGGGTCTCAAATATCCAGGTACAAGGGCATCTTCCTACATCAAAACATGCATGGGAAACCCAGAAGATGGTATGCCGTGAGATCGGGAAAGGTTTCTAAAACGCACCTCATTTCTCCTCTCCTTGTGCTCGGGTTCGCCATTCCAGCCGCTTGACTAACCATCTCCCTACTTGGAGAATCAGCACCTTTAACCTACTGTTTCGTCCAGGTTGCAATTTGTCCTGAGGATGAACGGGAAGACGGGGAACCAACGAAAGACAAGCCCTAGGTGTTGGGAGAGGCACAGGTCACTCCATTTTCCCATCAGGAAGAAGAATGAACCACAGGCTCAGCCTGCCCCCCAGAACCAAAATAGGGCCTGAAGCAATCCTGCGCTTTTGCGGCCAGCTCCCAAAAAAGCGAGGAGACAAATGGAGCTCAGGGGCACTGCAATTCACAAACGTGCAGAGTTATAAATGAGAACTCTCGTCCACAAATATATTGAGGGAAGGCAACGAAGAGGATTTGAAAGCAAGGCAGATTTGCAGGAAACAGATTTCAGGAGGTAGATTCGACTCGCCTTTAAAGCACATGAAAAGCGGCAAAACGTTGACAATGATGCCCTTGGCCAAAAAGGGCGTATGCGTTTTTTCCTGAATATATTCAGGAAAAAACGCATACGCCCTTTTTGGCCAACCAAGCAAGCCGGAAGGGCAAATCAGCGCTACAAAGAAGTCTCGCTTGCCCTCGGTCAAAAGGGCCATGCTGAACAAAGTGTAAAAACCAGAAAAGCAGGACAGGCCATGGAGACATGGGAGCCTTGCTACGCTGATGGGCGGGATGTAAATTGCCAACAGGCACTCTGGAGAAGAGTACGGTGTTTCCTGAAACAAGTAATAAACACAGCGTTGAGGGCATAGGGCACTTCCACTCATGGGCGTATAAATTGGGAAAACTAAAAGTCAACAAGACACAGGCACCCCAAACTTTACGGCTGCTCTGTTGCCAAGAACCTCCACTTCGGTACACCTTCAATATCCCAGGAAAGAGAAAAATGGATAAAGAAATGGTGGTACTTGGCACAATGGAATATAACTCAGCCATGAAATCAATGTCATAAGGCTAGTTAGCAGCATGATGTGTGGATTTAGCAACGATGATTCTAAGTGAAATAAGTCACACAGAAAAAGACACTTATCCTAAGATATCGCTTATAGAGGGAATGTCAAAATCGCTACACTTGAACTGAATTACAAAACAGAACAGAGTCACACCTTTAGAAGACACACTATGGCTGCTTCACCGGAAAGGTGAGGTGGGGTGATGCATAAAACAAGGATTTGAAATTAGCTTAGACACCGCTCCATAAGCCAAATATGTAATAGACAAGGTCTACTCCCTGCTCAGTGAACTGGACTCAACACCCCCTAGTCACCGCACAAGAATATATCTGACTAGTATGAATCTGAAAACCTATGTATCGATATCTCTCTGCAAGTGAATCAAGAGGGTGTAAAGCGGCATAAACACAGCAGGGAAAAGCAGCCAAGCCCCATTCTAAACATAAATTACTTTAAAAAACCCACAAAACAAAGACAGTGAAAGAGAGAGAAATTCTTAAAAATCCGTTCAGGGCCTCTGATGCAACCTGGATTGACCATAGCTAGACACACAGCTGGATGAGACATAAGGCTGGACACTCTTGAGGCTGAGAGGATTGGTGAGGTTGGGTGAGCAAACGCAGATACTTTAAAGTAACACTGCGGGGAACACACCCCATGGGTCTCAAATCTCCAGGTACAAGGGCATCTTCCTACATCAAATCATGCATGGGAAACCCAGAAGATGGTATGCCATGAGATCGGGAAAGGTTCCTAAAACGCACTTCATTTCTCCTCTCCTTGTGCTCGGGTTCACCATTCCAGCTGCTTGACTAACCATCTCCCTATTTGCAGAATCAGCACCTTTAACCTCCTGATTGTACAGGTTGCAATTTGTCCTGAGGATGAACGGGAAGACGCGGAACCAACGAGAGACGAGCCCTAGGTGTTGGGACAGGCATAGGTCACTCCATTTTCCCATCAGGAAGAAGAATGAACCACAGGCTCAGCCTGCCCCCCAGAACCAAAATAGGGCCTGAAGCAATCCTGCGCTTTTGCGGCCAGCTCCCAAAAAAGCGAGGAGACAAATGGAGCTCAGGGGCACTGCAATTCACAAACGTGCAGAGTTATAAATGAGAACTCTCGTCCACAAATATATTGAGGGAAGGCAACGAAGAGGATTTGAAAGCAAGGCAGATTTGCAGGAAACAGATTTCAGGAGGTAGATTCGACTCGCCTTTAAAGCACATGAAAAGCGGCAAAACGTTGACAATGATGCCCTTGGCCAAAAAGGGCGTATGCGTTTTTTCCTGAATATATTCAGGAAAAAACGCATACGCCCTTTTGGCCAACCAAGCAAGCCGGAAGGGCAAATCAGCGCTACAAAGAAGTCTCGCTTGCCCTCAGTCAAAAGGGCCATGCTGAACAAACAGTAAAAACCAGAAAAGCAGGACAGGCCATGGAGACATGGGAGCCTTGCTACGCTGATGGGCGGGATGTAAATTGCCAACAGGCACTCTGGAGAAGAGTACGGTGTGTCCTGAAACAAGTAATAAACACAGCGTAGAGAGCATAGGGCACTTCCACTCATGGGCGTATAAATTGGGAAAACTAAAAATCAACAAGACACAGGCACCCTAAAGTTTACGGCTGCTCTGTTTCCAAGAACCTCCGCTTCGGTGCACCTTCAATATCCCAGGAAAGAGAAAAATGGATAAAGAAATGGTGGTACTTGGCAAAATGGAATATCACTCAGCCATGAAATCAATGTCATATGGCTAGTTAGCAGCATGATGAGTGGATTTAGGTACGATGATTCTAAGTGAAATAAGTCACACAGAAAAAGACACTTATCCTAAGATATCGCTTATAGAGGGAATGTCAAAATCGCTACACTTGAACTGAATTACAAAACAGAACAGAGTCACACCTTTAGAAGACACACTATGGCTGCTTAACGGGAAAGGTGAGGTGGGGTGATGCATAAAACAAGGGTTTGAAATTAGCTCAGAGACCGCTCCATAAGCCAAATATGTAATAGACAAGGCCTACTCCCTGCTCAGTGAACTGGACTCAACAAACCCTAGTCACCACAGAAGAATATATCTGACTAGTAAGAATCTGAAAACCTATGTATCGATATCTCTCTGCAAGTGAATCAAGAGGGTGTAAAGCGGCATCAACACAGCAGGGAAAAGCAGCCAAGCCCGATTCTAAACATACATTCCTTTAAAAAACCCACAAAACAAAGACAGTGAAAGAGAGAGAAATTCTTACAAAATCCGTTCAGGGTCTATGATGCAACCTGGATTGACCATATCTAGACCCACAGCTGGATGAGACATAAGGCTGGACACTCTTGGGGCTGAGAGGATTGGTGAGGTTGGGTGAGCAAACGCAGATACTTTAAAGTAATACCACGGGGTACCCACCCCATGGGTCTCAAATCTCCAGGTACAAGGGCATCTTCCTACATCATAACATGCATGGGAAACCCAGAAGATGGTATGCCGTGAGATCGGGAAAGGTTTCTAAAACGCACCTCATTTCTCCTCTCCTTGTGCTCGGGTTCGCCATTCCAGCCGCTTGACTAACCATCTCCCTACTTGGAGAATCAGCACCTTTAACCTACTGTTTCGTCCAGGTTGCAATTTGTCCTGAGGATGAACGGGAAGACGGGGAACCAACGAAAGACAAGCCCTAGGTGTTGGGAGAGGCACAGGTCACTCCATTTTCCCATCAGGAAGAAGAATGAACCACAGGCTCAGCCTGCCCCCCAGAACCAAAATAGGGCCTGAAGCAATCCTGCGCTTTTGCGGCCAGCTCCCAAAAAAGCGAGGAGACAAATGGAGCTCAGGGGCACTGCAATTCACAAACGTGCAGAGTTATAAATGAGAACTCTCGTCCACAAATATATTGAGGGAAGGCAACGAAGAGGATTTGAAAGCAAGGCAGATTTGCAGGAAACAGATTTCAGGAGGTAGATTCGACTCGCCTTTAAAGCACATGAAAAGCGGCAAAACGTTGACAATGATGCCCTTGGCCAAAAAGGGCGTATGCGTTTTTTCCTGCATATATTCAGGAAAAAACGCATACGCCCTTTTTGGCCAACCAAGCAAGCCGGAAGGGCAAATCAGCGCTACAAAGAAGTCTCGCTTGCCCTCGGTCAAAAGGGCCATGCTGAACAAAGTGTAAAATCCAGAAAAGCAGGACAGGCCATGGAGACATGGGAGCCTTGCTACGCTGATGGGCGGGATGTAAATTGCCAACAGGCACTCTGGAGAAGAGTACGGTGTGTCCTGAAACAAGTAATAAACACAGCGTAGAGAGCATAGGGCACTTCCACTCATGGGCGTATAAATTGGGAAAACTAAAAATCAACAAGACACAGGCACCCTAAAGTTTACGGCTGCTCTGTTTCCAAGAACCTCCGCTTTTGTACACCTTCAATATCCCAGGAAAGAGAAAAATGGATAAAGAAATGGTGGTACTTGGCACAATGGAATATCACTCAGCCATGAAATCAATGTCATAAGGCTAGTTAGCAGCATGATGTGTGGATATAGCGACGATGATTCTAAGGGAAATAAGTCACACAGAAAAAGGCACTTATCCTAAGATATCGCTTATAGAGGGAATGTCAAAATCGCTACACTTGAACTGAATTACGAAACAGAACAGAGGCACACCTTTAGAAGACACACTATGGCTGATTAACAGGAAAGGTGAGGTGGGGTGATGCATAAAACAAGGGTTTGAAATTAGCTCAGACACCGCTCCATAAGCCAAATATGTAATAGACAAGGCCTACTCCCTGCTCAGTGAACTGGACTCAAAACCCCCTAGCCACCGCACAGGAATATATCTGACTAGTATGAATCTGAAAACCTATGTATCGATATCTCTCTGCAAGTGAATCAAGAGGGTGTAAATCGGCATAAACACAGCAGGGAAAAGCAGCCAAACCCCATTCTAAACATACATTACTTTAAAAAACCCACAAAGCAAAGACAGTGAAAGAGAGAGAAATTCTTACAAAATCCGTTCAGGGTCTCTGATGCAACCTGGATTGACCATATCTAGACCCACAGCTGGATGAGACATAAGGCTGGACACTCTTGGGCCTGAGAGGATTGGTGAGGTTGGGTGAGCAAATGCAGATACTTTAAAGTAACACCGCGGGGTACCCACCCCATGGGTCTCAAATCTCCAGGTACAAGGGAATCTTCCTACATCAAAACATGCATGGGAAACCCAGAAGATGGTATGCCGTGAGATCGGGAAAGGTTTCTAAAACGCACCTCATTTCTCCTCTCCTTGTGCTCGGGTTCGCCATTCCAGCCGCTTGACTAACCATCTCCCTACTTGGAGAATCAGCACCTTTAACCTACTGTTTCGTCCAGGTTGCAATTTGTCCTGAGGATGAACGGGAAGACGGGGAACCAACGAAAGACTAGCCCTAGGTGTTGGGACAGGCACAGGTCACTCCATTTTCCCATCAGGAAGAAGAATGAACCACAGGCTCAGCCTGCCCCCCAGAACCAAAATAGGGCCTGAAGCAATCCTGCGCTTTTGCGGCCAGCTCCCAAAAAAGCGAGGAGACAAATGGAGCTCAGGGGCACTGCAATTCACAAACGTGCAGAGTTATAAATGAGAACTCTCGTCCACAAATATATTGAGGGAAGGCAACGAAGAGGATTTGAAAGCAAGGCAGATTTGCAGGAAACAGATTTCAGGAGGTAGATTCGACTCGCCTTTAAAGCACATGAAAAGCGGCAAAACGTTGACAATGATGCCCTTGGCCAAAAAGGGCGTATGCGTTTTTTCCTGAATATATTCAGGAAAAAACGCATACGCCCTTTTTGGCCAACCAAGCAAGCCGGAAGGGCAAATCAGCGCTACAAAGAAGTCTCGCTTGCCCTCGGTCAAAAGGGCCATGCTGAACAAAGTGTAAAAACCAGAAAAGCAGGACAGGCCATGGAGACATGGGAGCCTTGCTACGCTGATGGGCGGGATGTAAATTGCCAACAGGCACTCTGGAGAAGAGTACGGTGTGTCCTGAAACAAGTAATAAACACAGCGTAGAGAGCATAGGGCACTTCCACTCAAGGGCGTATAAATTGGGAAAACTAAAAATCAACAAGACACAGGCACCCTAAAGTTTACGGCTGCTCTGTTTCCAAGAACCTCCGCTTCGGTACACCTTCAATATCCCAGGAAAGAGAAAAATGGATAAAGAAATGGTGGTACTTGGCACAATGGAATATCACTCAGCCATGAAATCAATGTCATAAGGCTAGTTAGCAGCATGATGTGTGGATTTCGCGAGGATGATTCTAAGTGAAATAAGTCACAGAGAAAAAGACACTTATCCTAAGATATCGCTTATAGAGGGAATGTCAAAATCGCTACACTTGAAATGAATTACAAAACAGAACAGAGTCACACCTTTAGAAGACACACTATGGCTGCTTCTCCGGAAAGGTGAGGTGGGGTGATGCATAAAACAAGGGTTTGGAATTAGCTCAGACACCGCTCCATAAGCCAAATATGTAATAGACAAGGCCTACTCCCTGCTCAGTGAACTGGACTCAACACCCCCTAGTCACCGCACAAGAATATATCTGACTAGTATAAATCTGAAAACCTATGTATCGATATCTCTCTGCAAGTGAATCAAGAGGGTGTAAAGCGGCATAAACACAGCAGGGAAAAGCAGCCAAGCCCCATTCTAAACATAAATTACTTTAACAAACCCACAAAACAAAGACAGTGAAAGAGAGAGAAATTCTTACAAAATCCGTTCAGGGTCTCTGATGCAACCTGGATTGACCATATCTAGACCCACAGCTGGATGAGACATAAGGCTGGACACTCTTGGGGCTGAGAGGATTGGTGAGGTTGGGTGAGCAAACGCAGATACTTTAAAGTAACACTGCGGGGAACACACCCCATGGGTCTCAAATCTCCAGGTACAAGGGCATCTTCCTACATCAAAACATGCATGGCAAACCCAGAAGATGGTATGCCATGAGATCGGGAAAGGTTTCTAAAACGCACTTCATTTCTCCTCTCCTTGTGCTCGGGTTCACCATTCCAGCTGCTTGACTAACCATCTCCCTATTTGGAGAATCAGCACCTTTAACCTCCTGATTGTACAGGTTGCAATTTGTCCTGAGGATGAACGGGAAGACGCGGAACCAACGAGAGACGAGCCGTAGGTGTTGGGACAGGCATAGGTCACTCCATTTTCCCATCAGGAAGAAGAATGAACCACAGGCTCAGCCTGCCCCCCAGAACCAAAATAGGGCCTGAAGCAATCCTGCGCTTTTGCGGCCAGCTCCCAAAAAAGCGAGGAGACAAATGGAGCTCAGGGGCACTGCAATTCACAAACGTGCAGAGTTATAAATGAGAACTCTCGTCCACAAATATATTGAGGGAAGGCAACGAAGAGGATTTGAAAGCAAGGCAGATTTGCAGGAAACAGATTTCAGGAGGTAGATTCGACTCGCCTTTAAAGCACATGAAAAGCGGCAAAACGTTGACAATGATGCCCTTGGCCAAAAAGGGCGTATGCGTTTTTTCCTGCATATATTCAGGAAAAAACGCATACGCCCTTTTTGGCCAACCAAGCAAGCCGGAAGGGCAAATCAGCGCTACAAAGAAGTCTCGCTTGCCCTCGGTCAAAAGGGCCATGCTGAACAAAGTGTAAAATCCAGAAAAGCAGGACAGGCCATGGAGACATGGGAGCCTTGCTACGCTGATGGGCGGGATGTAAATTGCCAACAGGCACTCTGGAGAAGAGTACGGTGTGTCCTGAAACAAGTAATAAACACAGCGTAGAGAGCATAGGGCACTTCCACTCATGGGCGTATAAATTGGGAAAACTAAAAATCAACAAGACACAGGCACCCTAAAGTTTACGGCTGCTCTGTTTCCAAGAACCTCCGCTTTTGTACACCTTCAATATCCCAGGAAAGAGAAAAATGGATAAAGAAATGGTGGTACTTGGCACAATGGAATATCACTCAGCCATGAAATCAATGTCATAAGGCTAGTTAGCAGCATGATGTGTGGATATAGCGACGATGATTCTAAGGGAAATAAGTCACACAGAAAAAGGCACTTATCCTAAGATATCGCTTATAGAGGGAATGTCAAAATCGCTACACTTGAACTGAATTACGAAACAGAACAGAGGCACACCTTTAGAAGACACACTATGGCTGATTAACAGGAAAGGTGAGGTGGGGTGATGCATAAAACAAGGGTTTGAAATTAGCTCAGACACCGCTCCATAAGCCAAATATGTAATAGACAAGGCCTACTCCCTGCTCAGTGAACTGGACTCAAAACCCCCTAGCCACCGCACAGGAATATATCTGACTAGTATGAATCTGAAAACCTATGTATCGATATCTCTCTGCAAGTGAATCAAGAGGGTGTAAATCGGCATAAACACAGCAGGGAAAAGCAGCCAAACCCCATTCTAAACATACATTACTTTAAAAAACCCACAAAGCAAAGACAGTGAAAGAGAGAGAAATTCTTACAAAATCCGTTCAGGGTCTCTGATGCAACCTGGATTGACCATATCTAGACCCACAGCTGGATGAGACATAAGGCTGGACACTCTTGGGCCTGAGAGGATTGGTGAGGTTGGGTGAGCAAATGCAGATACTTTAAAGTAATACCGCGGGGTACCCACCCCATGGGTCTCAAATCTCCAGGTACAAGGGAATCTTCCTACATCAAAACATGCATGGGAAACCCAGAAGATGGTATGCCGTGAGATCGGGAAAGGTTTCTAAAACGCACCTCATTTCTCCTCTCCTTGTGCTCGGGTTCGCCATTCCAGCCGCTTGACTAACCATCTCCCTACTTGGAGAATCAGCACCTTTAACCTACTGTTTCGTCCAGGTTGCAATTTGTCCTGAGGATGAACGGGAAGACGGGGAACCAACGAAAGACTAGCCCTAGGTGTTGGGACAGGCACAGGTCACTCCATTTTCCCATCAGGAAGAAGAATGAACCACAGGCTCAGCCTGCCCCCCAGAACCAAAATAGGGCCTGAAGCAATCCTGCGCTTTTGCGGCCAGCTCCCAAAAAAGCGAGGAGACAAATGGAGCTCAGGGGCACTGCAATTCACAAACGTGCAGAGTTATAAATGAGAACTCTCGTCCACAAATATATTGAGGGAAGGCAACGAAGAGGATTTGAAAGCAAGGCAGATTTGCAGGAAACAGATTTCAGGAGGTAGATTCGACTCGCCTTTAAAGCACATGAAAAGCGGCAAAACGTTGACAATGATGCCCTTGGCCAAAAAGGGCGTATGCGTTTTTTCCTGAATATATTCAGGAAAAAACGCATACGCCCTTTTTGGCCAACCAAGCAAGCCGGAAGGGCAAATCAGCGCTACAAAGAAGTCTCGCTTGCCCTCGGTCAAAAGGGCCATGCTGAACAAAGTGTAAAAACCAGAAAAGCAGGACAGGCCATGGAGACATGGGAGCCTTGCTACGCTGATGGGCGGGATGTAAATTGCCAACAGGCACTCTGGAGAAGAGTACGGTGTGTCCTGAAACAAGTAATAAACACAGCGTAGAGAGCATAGGGCACTTCCACTCAAGGGCGTATAAATTGGGAAAACTAAAAATCAACAAGACACAGGCACCCTAAAGTTTACGGCTGCTCTGTTTCCAAGAACCTCCGCTTCGGTACACCTTCAATATCCCAGGAAAGAGAAAAATGGATAAAGAAATGGTGGTACTTGGCACAATGGAATATCACTCAGCCATGAAATCAATGTCATAAGGCTAGTTAGCAGCATGATGTGTGGATTTCGCGAGGATGATTCTAAGTGAAATAAGTCACAGAGAAAAAGACACTTATCCTAAGATATCGCTTATAGAGGGAATGTCAAAATCGCTACACTTGAAATGAATTACAAAACAGAACAGAGTCACACCTTTAGAAGACACACTATGGCTGCTTCTCCGGAAAGGTGAGGTGGGGTGATGCATAAAACAAGGGTTTGGAATTAGCTCAGACACCGCTCCATAAGCCAAATATGTAATAGACAAGGCCTACTCCCTGCTCAGTGAACTGGACTCAACACCCCCTAGTCACCGCACAAGAATATATCTGACTAGTATAAATCTGAAAACCTATGTATCGATATCTCTCTGCAAGTGAATCAAGAGGGTGTAAAGCGGCATAAACACAGCAGGGAAAAGCAGCCAAGCCCCATTCTAAACATAAATTACTTTAACAAACCCACAAAACAAAGACAGTGAAAGAGAGAGAAATTCTTACAAAATCCGTTCAGGGTCTCTGATGCAACCTGGATTGACCATATCTAGACCCACAGCTGGATGAGACATAAGGCTGGACACTCTTGGGGCTGAGAGGATTGGTGAGGTTGGGTGAGCAAACGCAGATACTTTAAAGTAACACTGCGGGGAACACACCCCATGGGTCTCAAATCTCCAGGTACAAGGGCATCTTCCTACATCAAAACATGCATGGCAAACCCAGAAGATGGTATGCCATGAGATCGGGAAAGGTTTCTAAAACGCACTTCATTTCTCCTCTCCTTGTGCTCGGGTTCACCATTCCAGCTGCTTGACTAACCATCTCCCTATTTGGAGAATCAGCACCTTTAACCTCCTGATTGTACAGGTTGCAATTTGTCCTGAGGATGAACGGGAAGACGCGGAACCAACGAGAGACGAGCCGTAGGTGTTGGGACAGGCATAGGTCACTCCATTTTCCCATCAGGAAGAAGAATGAACCACAGGCTCAGCCTGCCCCCCAGAACCAAAATAGGGCCTGAAGCAATCCTGCGCTTTTGCGGCCAGCTCCCAAAAAAGCGAGGAGACAAATGGAGCTCAGGGGCACTGCAATTCACAAACGTGCAGAGTTATAAATGAGAACTCTCGTCCACAAATATATTGAGGGAAGGCAACGAAGAGGATTTGAAAGCAAGGCAGATTTGCAGGAAACAGATTTCAGGAGGTAGATTCGACTCGCCTTTAAAGCACATGAAAAGCGGCAAAACGTTGACAATGATGCCCTTGGCCAAAAAGGGCGTATGCGTTTTTTCCTGAATATATTCAGGAAAAAACGCATACGCCCTTTTGGCCAACCAAGCAAGCCGGAAGGGCAAATCAGCGCTACAAAGAAGTCTCGCTTGCCCTCACTCAAAAGGGCCATGCTGAACAAAGTGTAAAAACCAGAAAAGCAGGACAGGCCATGGAGACATGGGAGCCTTGCTACGCTGATGGGCGGGATGTAAATTGCCAACAGGCACTCTGGAGAAGAGTACGGTGTGTCCTGAAACAAGTAATAAACACAGCGTAGAGAGCATAGGGCACTTCCACTCATGGGCGTATAAATTGGGAAAACTAAAAATCAACAAGACACAGGCACCCTAAAGTTTACGGCTGCTCTGTTTCCAAGAACCTCCGCTTCGGTGCACCTTCAATATCCCAGGAAAGAGAAAAATGGATAAAGAAATGGTGGTACTTGGCAAAATGGAATATCACTCAGCCATGAAATCTATGTCATATGGCTAGTTAGCAGCATGATGAGTGGATTTAGGTACGATGATTCTAAGTGAAATAAGTCACACAGAAAAAGGCACTTATCCTAAGATATCGCTTATAGAGGGAATGTCAAAATCGCTACACTTGAACTGAATTACAAAACAGAACAGAGTCACACCTTTAGAAGACACACTATGGCTGCTTAACGGGAAAGGTGAGGTGGGGTGAGGCATAAAACAAGGGTTTGAAATTAGCTCAGAGACCGCTCCATAAGCCAAATATGTAATAGACAAGGCCTACTCCCTGCTCAGTGAACTGGAC
Source organism: Eubalaena glacialis (assembly GCF_028564815.1). Lineage (NCBI taxonomy): Eukaryota > Metazoa > Chordata > Mammalia > Artiodactyla > Balaenidae > Eubalaena > Eubalaena glacialis. The sequence continues at coordinate 254,325 of NW_026871751.1, read as the reverse complement.
TCAACAAACCCTAGTCACCACACAAGAATATATCTGACTAGTAAGAATCTGAAAACCTATGTATCGATATCTCTCTGCAAGTGAATCAAGAGGGTGTAAAGAGGCATCAACACAGCAGGGAAAAGCAGCCAAACCCCATTCTAAACATACATTACTTTATAAAACCCACAAAGCAAAGACAGTGAAAGAGAGAGAAATTCTTACAAAATCCGTTCAGGGTCTCTGATGCAACCTGGATTGACCATATCTAGACCCACAGCTGGATGAGACATAAGGCTGGACACTCTTGGGGCTGAGAGGATTGGTGAGGTTGGGTGAGCAAACGCAGATACTTTAAAGTAACACTGCGGGGAACACACCCCATGGGTCTCAAATCTCCAGGTACAAGGGCATCTTCCTACATCAAAACATGCATGGCAAACCCAGAAGATGGTATGCCATGAGATCGGGAAAGGTTTCTAAAACGCACTTCATTTCTCCTCTCCTTGTGCTCGGGTTCACCATTCCAGCTGCTTGACTAACCATCTCCCTATTTGGAGAATCAGCACCTTTAACCTCCTGATTGTACAGGTTGCAATTTGTCCTGAGGATGAACGGGAAGACGCGGAACCAACGAGAGACGAGCCGTAGGTGTTGGGACAGGCATAGGTCACTCCATTTTCCCATCAGGAAGAAGAATGAACCACAGGCTCAGCCTGCCCCCCAGAACCAAAATAGGGCCTGAAGCAATCCTGCGCTTTTGCGGCCAGCTCCCAAAAAAGCGAGGAGACAAATGGAGCTCAGGGGCACTGCAATTCACAAACGTGCAGAGTTATAAATGAGAACTCTCGTCCACAAATATATTGAGGGAAGGCAACGAAGAGGATTTGAAAGCAAGGCAGATTTGCAGGAAACAGATTTCAGGAGGTAGATTCGACTCGCCTTTAAAGCACATGAAAAGCGGCAAAACGTTGACAATGATGCCCTTGGCCAAAAAGGGCGTATGCGTTTTTTCCTGAATATATTCAGGAAAAAACGCATACGCCCTTTTGGCCAACCAAGCAAGCCGGAAGGGCAAATCAGCGCTACAAAGAAGTCTCGCTTGCCCTCACTCAAAAGGGCCATGCTGAACAAAGTGTAAAAACCAGAAAAGCAGGACAGGCCATTGAGACATGGGAGCCTTGCTACGCTGATGGGCGGGATGTAAATTGCCAACAGGCACTCTGGAGAAGAGTACGGTGTGTCCTGAAACAAGTAATAAACACAGCGTAGAGAGCATAGGGCACTTCCACTCATGGGCGTATAAATTGGGAAAACTAAAAATCAACAAGACACAGGCACCCTAAAGTTTACGGCTGCTCTGTTTCCAAGAACCTCCGCTTCGGTGCACCTTCAATATCCCAGGAAAGAGAAAAATGGATAAAGAAATGGTGGTACTTGGCAAAATGGAATATCACTCAGCCATGAAATCTATGTCATATGGCTAGTTAGCAGCATGATGAGTGGATTTAGGTACGATGATTCTAAGTGAAATAAGTCACACAGAAAAAGGCACTTATCCTAAGATATCGCTTATAGAGGGAATGTCAAAATCGCTACACTTGAACTGAATTACAAAACAGAACAGAGTCACACCTTTAGAAGACACACTATGGCTGCTTAACGGGAAAGGTGAGGTGGGGTGAGGCATAAAACAAGGGTTTGAAATTAGCTCAGAGACCGCTCCATAAGCCAAATATGTAATAGACAAGGCCTACTCCCTGCTCAGTGAACTGGACTCAACAAACCCTAGTCACCACACAAGAATATATCTGACTAGTAAGAATCTGAAAACCTATGTATCGATATCTCTCTGCAAGTGAATCAAGAGGGTGTAAAGAGGCATCAACACAGCAGGGAAAAGCAGCCAAACCCCATTCTAAACATACATTACTTTATAAAACCCACAAAGCAAAGACAGTGAAAGAGAGAGAAATTCTTACAAAATCCGTTCAGGGTCTCTGATGCAACCTGGATTGACCATATCTAGACCCACAGCTGGATGAGACATAAGGCTGGACACTCTTGGGGCTGAGAGGATTGGTGAGGTTGGGTGAGCAAATGCAGATACTTTAAAGTAATACCGCGGGGTACCCACCCCATGGGTCTCAAATCTCCAGGTACAAGGGAATCTTCCTACATCAAAACATGCATGGGAAACCCAGAAGATGGTATGCCGTGAGATCGGGAAAGGTTTCTAAAACGCACCTCATTTCTCCTCTCCTTGTGCTCGGGTTCGCCATTCCAGCCGCTTGACTAACCATCTCCCTACTTGGAGAATCAGCACCTTTAACCTACTGTTTCGTCCAGGTTGCAATTTGTCCTGAGGATGAACGGGAAGACGGGGAACCAACGAAAGACTAGCCCTAGGTGTTGGGACAGGCACAGGTCACTCCATTTTCCCATCAGGAAGAAGAATGAACCACAGGCTCAGCCTGCCCCCCAGAACCAAAATAGGGCCTGAAGCAATCCTGCGCTTTTGCGGCCAGCTCCCAAAAAAGCGAGGAGACAAATGGAGCTCAGGGGCACTGCAATTCACAAACGTGCAGAGTTATAAATGAGAACTCTCGTCCACAAATATATTGAGGGAAGGCAACGAAGAGGATTTGAAAGCAAGGCAGATTTGCAGGAAACAGATTTCAGGAGGTAGATTCGACTCGCCTTTAAAGCACATGAAAAGCGGCAAAACGTTGACAATGATGCCCTTGGCCAAAAAGGGCGTATGCGTTTTTTCCTGAATATATTCAGGAAAAAACGCATACGCCCTTTTTGGCCAACCAAGCAAGCCGGAAGGGCAAATCAGCGCTACAAAGAAGTCTCGCTTGCCCTCGGTCAAAAGGGCCATGCTGAACAAAGTGTAAAAACCAGAAAAGCAGGACAGGCCATGGAGACATGGGAGCCTTGCTACGCTGATGGGCGGGATGTAAATTGCCAACAGGCACTCTGGAGAAGAGTACGGTGTGTCCTGAAACAAGTTATAAACACAGCGTAGAGAGCATAGGGCACTTCCACTCATGGGCGTATAAATTGGGAAAACTAAAAATCAACAAGACACAGGCACCCTAAAGTTTACGGCTGCTCTGTTTCCAAGAACCTCCGCTTCGGTACACCTTCAATATCCCAGGAAAGAGAAAAATGGATAAAGAAATGGTGGTACTTGGCACAATGGAATATCACTCAGCCATGAAATCAATGTCATAAGGCTAGTTAGCAGCATGATGTGTGGATTTCGCGAGGATGATTCTAAGTGAAATAAGTCACAGAGAAAAAGACACTTATCCTAAGATATCGCTTATAGAGGGAATGTCAAAATCGCTACACTTGAAATGAATTACAAAACAGAACAGAGTCACACCTTTAGAAGACACACTATGGCTGATTAACAGGAAAGGTGAGGTGGGGTGATGCATAAAACAAGGGTTTGGAATTAGCTCAGACACCGCTCCATAAGCCAAATATGTAATAGACAAGGCCTACTCCCTGCTCAGTGAACTGGACTCAACACCCCCTAGTCACCGCACAAGAATATATCTGACTAGTATAAATCTGAAAACCTATGTATCGATATCTCTCTGCAAGTGAATCAAGAGGGTGTAAAGCGGCATAAACACAGCAGGGAAAAGCAGCCAAGCCCCATTCTAAACATAAATTACTTTAACAAACCCACAAAACAAAGACAGTGAAAGAGAGAGAAATTCTTACAAAATCCGTTCAGGGTCTCTGATGCAACCTGGATTGACCATATCTAGACCCACAGCTGGATGAGACATAAGGCTGGACACTCTTGGGGCTGAGAGGATTGGTGAGGTTGGGTGAGCAAACGCAGATACTTTAAAGTAACACTGCGGGGAACACACCCCATGGGTCTCAAATCTCCAGGTACAAGGGCATCTTCCTACATCAAAACATGCATGGCAAACCCAGAAGATGGTATGCCATGAGATCGGGAAAGGTTTCTAAAACGCACTTCATTTCTCCTCTCCTTGTGCTCGGGTTCACCATTCCAGCTGCTTGACTAACCATCTCCCTATTTGGAGAATCAGCACCTTTAACCTCCTGATTGTACAGGTTGCAATTTGTCCTGAGGATGAACGGGAAGACGCGGAACCAACGAGAGACGAGCCGTAGGTGTAGGGACAGGCATAGGTCACTCCATTTTCCCATCAGGAAGAAGAATGAACCACAGGCTCAGCCTGCCCCCCAGAACCAAAATAGGGCCTGAAGCAATCCTGCGCTTTTGCGGCCAGCTCCCAAAAAAGCGAGGAGACAAATGGAGCTCAGGGGCACTGCAATTCACAAACGTGCAGAGTTATAAATGAGAACTCTCGTCCACAAATATATTGAGGGAAGGCAACGAAGAGGATTTGAAAGCAAGGCAGATTTGCAGGAAACAGATTTCAGGAGGTAGATTCGACTCGCCTTTAAAGCACATGAAAAGCGGCAAAACGTTGACAATGATGCCCTTGGCCAAAAAGGGCGTATGCGTTTTTTCCTGAATATATTCAGGAAAAAACGCATACGCCCTTTTGGCCAACCAAGCAAGCCGGAAGGGCAAATCAGCGCTACAAAGAAGTCTCGCTTGCCCTCACTCAAAAGGGCCATGCTGAACAAAGTGTAAAAACCAGAAAAGCAGGACAGGCCATGGAGACATGGGAGCCTTGCTACGCTGATGGGCGGGATGTAAATTGCCAACAGGCACTCTGGAGAAGAGTACGGTGTGTCCTGAAACAAGTAATAAACACAGCGTAGAGAGCATAGGGCACTTCCACTCATGGGCGTATAAATTGGGAAAACTAAAAATCAACAAGACACAGGCACCCTAAAGTTTACGGCTGCTCTGTTTCCAAGAACCTCCGCTTCGGTGCACCTTCAATATCCCAGGAAAGAGAAAAATGGATAAAGAAATGGTGGTACTTGGCAAAATGGAATATCACTCAGCCATGAAATCTATGTCATATGGCTAGTTAGCAGCATGATGAGTGGATTTAGGTACGATGATTCTAAGTGAAATAAGTCACACAGAAAAAGGCACTTATCCTAAGATATCGCTTATAGAGGGAATGTCAAAATCGCTACACTTGAACTGAATTACAAAACAGAACAGAGTCACACCTTTAGAAGACACACTATGGCTGCTTAACGGGAAAGGTGAGGTGGGGTGAGGCATAAAACAAGGGTTTGAAATTAGCTCAGAGACCGCTCCATAAGCCAAATATGTAATAGACAAGGCCTACTCCCTGCTCAGTGAACTGGACTCAACAAACCCTAGTCACCACACAAGAATATATCTGACTAGTAAGAATCTGAAAACCTATGTATCGATATCTCTCTGCAAGTGAATCAAGAGGGTGTAAAGAGGCATCAACACAGCAGGGAAAAGCAGCCAAGCCCGATTCTAAACATAAATTACTTTAAAAAACCCACAAAACAAAGACAGTGAAAGAGAGAGAAATTCTTACAAAATCCGTTCAGGGTCTATGATGCAACCTGGATTGACCATATCTAGACCCACATCTGGATGAGACATAAGGCTGGACACTCTTGGGGCTGAGAGGATTGGTGAGGTTGGGTGAGCAAACGCAGATACTTTAAAGTAATACCACGGGGTACCCACCCCATGGGTCTCAAATCTCCAGGTACAAGGGCATCTTCCTACATCAAAACATGCATGGGAAACCCAGAAGATGGTATGCCGTGAGATCGGGAAAGGTTTCTAAAACGCACCTCATTTCTCCTCTCCTTGTGCTCGGGTTCGCCATTCCAGCCGCTTGACTAACCATCTCCCTACTTGGAGAATCAGCACCTTTAACCTACTGTTTCGTCCAGGTTGCAATTTGTCCTGAGGATGAACGGGAAGACGGGGAACCAACGAAAGACAAGCCCTAGGTGTTGGGAGAGGCACAGGTCACTCCATTTTCCCATCAGGTAGAAGAATGAACCACAGGCTCAGCCTGCCCCCCAGAACCAAAATAGGGCCTGAAGCAATCCTGCGCTTTTGCGGCCAGCTCCCAAAAAAGCGAGGAGACAAATGGAGCTCAGGGGCACTGCAATTCACAAACGTGCAGAGTTATAAATGAGAACTCTCGTCCACAAATATATTGAGGGAAGGCAACGAAGAGGATTTGAAAGCAAGGCAGATTTGCAGGAAACAGATTTCAGGAGGTAGATTCGACTCGCCTTTAAAGCACATGAAAAGCGGCAAAACGTTGACAATGATGCCCTTGGCCAAAAAGGGCGTATGCGTTTTTTCCTGAATATATTCAGGAAAAAACGCATACGCCCTTTTTGGCCAACCAAGCAAGCCGGAAGGGCAAATCAGCGCTACAAAGAAGTCTCGCTTGCCCTCGGTCAAAAGGGCCATGCTGAACAAAGTGTAAAATCCAGAAAAGCAGGACAGGCCATGGAGACATGGGAGCCTTGCTACGCTGATGGGCGGGATGTAAATTGCCAACAGGCACTCTGGAGAAGAGTACGGTGTGTCCTGAAACAAGTAATAAACACAGCGTAGAGAGCATAGGGCACTTCCACTCATGGGCGTATAAATTGGGAAAACTAAAAATCAACAAGACACAGGCACCCTAAAGTTTACGGCTGCTCTGTTTCCAAGAACCTCCGCTTTGGTACACCTTCAATATCCCAGGAAAGAGAAAAATGGATAAAGAAATGGTGGTACTTGGCACAATGGAATATCACTCAGCCATGAAATCAATGTCATAAGGGTAGTTAGCAGCATGATGTGTGGATATAGCGACGATGATTCTAAGGGAAATAAGTCACACAGAAAAAGGCACTTATCCTAAGATATCGCTTATAGAGGGAATGTCAAAATCGCTACACTTGAACTGAATTACGAAACAGAACAGAGGCACACCTTTAGAAGACACACTATGGCTGATTAACAGGAAAGGTGAGGTGGGGTGATGCATAAAACAAGGGTTTGAAATTAGCTCAGACTCCGCTCCATAAGCCAAATATGTAATAGACAAGGCCTACTCCCTGCTCAGTGAACTGGACTCAAAACCCCCTAGCCACCGCACAGGAATATATCTGACTAGTATGAATCTGAAAACCTATGTATCGATATCTCTCTGCAAGTGAATCAAGAGGGTGTAAATCGGCATAAACACAGCAGGGAAAAGCAGCCAAACCCCATTCTAAACATACATTACTTTAAAAAACCCACAAAGCAAAGACAGTGAAAGAGAGAGAAATTCTTACAAAATCCGTTCAGGGTCTCTGATGCAACCTGGATTGACCATATCTAGACCCACAGCTGGATGAGACATAAGGCTGGACACTCTTGGGGCTGAGAGGATTGGTGAGGTTGGGTGAGCAAATGCAGATACTTTAAAGTAATACCGCGGGGTACCCACCCCATGGGTCTCAAATCTCCAGGTACAAGGGAATCTTCCTACATCAAAACATGCATGGGAAACCCAGAAGATGGTATGCCGTGAGATCGGGAAAGGTTTCTAAAACGCACCTCATTTCTCCTCTCCTTGTGCTCGGGTTCGCCATTCCAGCCGCTTGACTAACCATCTCCCTACTTGGAGAATCAGCACCTTTAACCTACTGTTTCGTCCAGGTTGCAATTTGTCCTGAGGATGAACGGGAAGACGGGGAACCAACGAAAGACTAGCCCTAGGTGTTGGGACAGGCACAGGTCACTCCATTTTCCCATCAGGAAGAAGAATGAACCACAGGCTCAGCCTGCCCCCCAGAACCAAAATAGGGCCTGAAGCAATCCTGCGCTTTTGCGGCCAGCTCCCAAAAAAGCGAGGAGACAAATGGAGCTCAGGGGCACTGCAATTCACAAACGTGCAGAGTTATAAATGAGAACTCTCGTCCACAAATATATTGAGGGAAGGCAACGAAGAGGATTTGAAAGCAAGGCAGATTTGCAGGAAACAGATTTCAGGAGGTAGATTCGACTCGCCTTTAAAGCACATGAAAAGCGGCAAAACGTTGACAATGATGCCCTTGGCCAAAAAGGGCGTATGCGTTTTTTCCTGAATATATTCAGGAAAAAACGCATACGCCCTTTTTGGCCAACCAAGCAAGCCGGAAGGGCAAATCAGCGCTACAAAGAAGTCTCGCTTGCCCTCGGTCAAAAGGGCCATGCTGAACAAAGTGTAAAAACCAGAAAAGCAGGACAGGCCATGGAGACATGGGAGCCTTGCTACGCTGATGGGCGGGATGTAAATTGCCAACAGGCACTCTGGAGAAGAGTACGGTGTGTCCTGAAACAAGTCATAAACACAGCGTAGAGAGCATAGGGCACTTCCACTCAAGGGCGTATAAATTGGGAAAACTAAAAATCAACAAGACACAGGCACCCTAAAGTTTACGGCTGCTCTGTTTCCAAGAACCTCCGCTTCGGTACACCTTCAATATCCCAGGAAAGAGAAAAATGGATAAAGAAATGGTGGTACTTGGCACAATGGAATATCACTCAGCCATGAAATCAATGTCATAAGGCTAGTTAGCAGCATGATGTGTGGATTTCGCGAGGATGATTCTAAGTGAAATAAGTCACAGAGAAAAAGACACTTATCCTAAGATATCGCTTATAGAGGGAATGTCAAAATCGCTACACTTGAAATGAATTACAAAACAGAACAGAGTCACACCTTTAGAAGACACACTATGGCTGCTTCTCCGGAAAGGTGAGGTGGGGTGATGCATAAAACAAGGGTTTGGAATTAGCTCAGACACCGCTCCATAAGCCAAATATGTAATAGACAAGGCCTACTCCCTGCTCAGTGAACTGGACTCAACACCCCCTAGTCACCGCACAAGAATATATCTGACTAGTATAAATCTGAAAACCTATGTATCGATATCTCTCTGCAAGTGAATCAAGAGGGTGTAAAGCGGCATAAACACAGCAGGGAAAAGCAGCCAAGCCCCATTCTAAACATAAATTACTTTAACAAACCCACAAAACAAAGACAGTGAAAGAGAGAGAAATTCTTACAAAATCCGTTCAGGGTCTCTGATGCAACCTGGATTGACCATATCTAGACCCACAGCTGGATGAGACATAAGGCTGGACACTCTTGGGGCTGAGAGGATTGGTGAGGTTGGGTGAGCAAACGCAGATACTTTAAAGTAACACTGCGGGGAACACACCCCATGGGTCTCAAATCTCCAGGTACAAGCGCATCTTCCTACATCAAAACATGCATGGGAAACCCAGAAGATGGTATGCCATGAGATCGGGAAAGGTTTCTAAAACGCACTTCATTTCTCCTCTCCTTGTGCTCGGGTTCACCATTCCAGCTGCTTGACTAACCATCTCCCTATTTGGAGAATCAGCACCTTTAACCTCCTGATTGTACAGGTTGCAATTTGTCCTGAGGATGAACGGGAAGACGCGGAACCAACGAGAGACGAGCCGTAGGTGTTGGGACAGGCATAGGTCACTCCATTTTCCCATCAGGAAGAAGAATGAACCACAGGCTCAGCCTGCCCCCCAGAACCAAAATAGGGCCTGAAGCAATCCTGCGCTTTTGCGGCCAGCTCCCAAAAAAGCGAGGAGACAAATGGAGCTCAGGGGCACTGCAATTCACAAACGTGCAGAGTTATAAATGAGAACTCTCGTCCACAAATATATTGAGGGAAGGCAACGAAGAGGATTTGAAAGCAAGGCAGATTTGCAGGAAACAGATTTCAGGAGGTAGATTCGACTCGCCTTTAAAGCACATGAAAAGCGGCAAAACGTTGACAATGATGCCCTTGGCCAAAAAGGGCGTATGCGTTTTTTCCTGAATATATTCAGGAAAAAACGCATACGCCCTTTTGGCCAACCAAGCAAGCCGGAAGGGCAAATCAGCGCTACAAAGAAGTCTCGCTTGCCCTCACTCAAAAGGGCCATGCTGAACAAAGTGTAAAAACCAGAAAAGCAGGACAGGCCATGGAGACATGGGAGCCTTGCTACGCTGATGGGCGGGATGTAAATTGCCAACAGGCACTCTGGAGAAGAGTACGGTGTGTCCTGAAACAAGTAATAAACACAGCGTAGAGAGCATAGGGCACTTCCACTCATGGGCGTATAAATTGGGAAAACTAAAAATCAACAAGACACAGGCACCCTAAAGTTTACGGCTGCTCTGTTTCCAAGAACCTCCGCTTCGGTGCACCTTCAATATCCCAGGAAAGAGAAAAATGGATAAAGAAATGGTGGTACTTGGCAAAATGGAATATCACTCAGCCATGAAATCTATGTCATATGGCTAGTTAGCAGCATGATGAGTGGATTTAGGTACGATGATTCTAAGTGAAATAAGTCACACAGAAAAAGGCACTTATCCTAAGATATCGCTTATAGAGGGAATGTCAAAATCGCTACACTTGAACTGAATTACAAAACAGAACAGAGTCACACCTTTAGAAGACACACTATGGCTGCTTAACGGGAAAGGTGAGGTGGGGTGAGGCATAAAACAAGGGTTTGAAATTAGCTCAGAGACCGCTCCATAAGCCAAATATGTAATAGACAAGGCCTACTCCCTGCTCAGTGAACTGGACTCAACAAACCCTAGTCACCACACAAGAATATATCTGACTAGTAAGAATCTGAAAACCTATGTATCGATATCTCTCTGCAAGTGAATCAAGAGGGTGTAAAGAGGCATCAACACAGCAGGGAAAAGCAGCCAAGCCCGATTCTAAACATAAATTACTTTAAAAAACCCACAAAACAAAGACAGTGAAAGAGAGAGAAATTCTTACAAAATCCGTTCAGGGACTCTGATGCAACCTGGATTGACCATATCTAGACCCACAGCTGGATGAGACATAAGGCTGGACACTCTTGGGGCTGAGAGGATTGGTGAGGTTGGGTGAGCAAACGCAGATACTTTAAAGTAATACCACGGGGTACCCACCCCATGGGTCTCCAATCTCCAGGTACAAGGGCATCTTCCTACATCAAAACATGCATGGGAAACCCAGAAGATGGTATGCCGTGAGATCGGGAAAGGTTTCTAAAACGCACCTCATTTCTCCTCTCCTTGTGCTCGGGTTCGCCATTCCAGCCGCCTGACTAACCATCTCCCTACTTGGAGAATCAGCACCTTTAACCTACTGTTTCGTCCAGGTTGCAATTTGTCCTGAGGATGAACGGGAAGACGGGGAACCAACGAAAGACTAGCCCTAGGTGTTGGGACAGGCACAGGTCACTCCATTTTCCCATCAGGAAGAAGAATGAACCACAGGCTCAGCCTGCCCCCAGAACCAAAATAGGGCCTGAAGCAATCCTGCGGTTTTGCGGCCAGCTCCCAAAAAAGCGAGGAGACAAATGGAGCTCAGGGGCACTGCAATTCACAAACGTGCAGAGTTATAAATGAGAACTCTCGTCCACAAATATATTGAGGGAAGGCAATGAAGAGGATTTGAAAGCAAGCCAGATTTGCAGGAAACAGATTTCAGGAGGTAGATTCGACTCGCCTTTAAAGCACATGAAAAGCGGCAAAACGTTGACAATGATGCCCTTGGCCAAAAAGGGCGTATGCGTTTTTTCCTGAATATATTCAGGAAAAAACGCATACGCCCTTTTTGGCCAACCAAGCAAGCCGGAAGGGCAAATCAGTGCTACAAAGAAGTCTCGCTTGCCCTCGGTCAAAAGGGCCATGCTGAACAAAGTGTAAAATCCAGAAATGCAGGACAGGCCATGGAGACATGGGAGCCTTGCTACGCTGATGGGCGGGATGTAAATTGCTAACAGGCACTCTGGAGAAGAGTACGGTGTGTCCTGAAACAAGTAATAAACAGAGTGATGAGAGCATAGGGCACTTCCACTCATGGGCGTATAAATTGGGAAAACTAAAAGTCAACAAGACACAGGCACCCCAAACTTTACGGCTGCTCTGTTGCCAAGAACCTCCCCTTCCGTACACCTTCAATATCCCAGGAAAGAGAAAAATGGATAAAGAAATGGTGGTACTTGGCACAATGGAATATCACTCAGCCATGAAATCAATGTCATAAGGCTAGTTAGCAGCATGATGTGTGGATATAGCGACGATGATTCTAAATGAAATAAGTCACACAGAAAAAGGCACTTATCCTAAGATATCGCTTATGGAGGGAATGTCAAAACCGCTGCACTTGAACTGAATTACGAAACAGAACAGAGGCACACCTTTAGAAGACACACTATGGCTGCTTAACGGGAAAGGTGAGGTGGGGTGATGCATAAAAAAAGGGTTTGAAATTAGCTCAGAGACCGCTCCATAAGCCAAATATTTAATAGACAAGGCCTACTCCCTGCTCAGTGAACTGGACTCAACACACCCTAGTCACCACACAAGAATATATCTGACTAGTAAGAATCTGAAAACCTATGTATCGATATCTCTCTGCAAGTGAATCAAGAGGGTGTAAAGCGGCATCAACACAGCAGGGAAAAGCAGCCAAGCCCGATTCTAAACATAAATTACTTTAAAAAACCCACAAAACAAAGACAGTGAAAGAGAGAGAAATTCTTACAAAATCCGTTCAGGGTCTCTGATGCAACCTGGATTGACCATATCTAGACCCACAGCTGGATGAGACATAAGGCTGGACACTCTTGGGGCTGAGAGGATTGGTGAGGTTGGGTGAGCAAACGCAGATACTTTAAATAACACTGCGGGGAACACACCCCATGGGTCTCAAATCTCCAGGTACAAGGGCATCTTCCTACATCAAAACATGCATGGGAAACCCAGAAGATGGTATGCCATGAGATCGGGAAAGGTTTCTAAAACGCACCTCATTTCTCCTCTCCTTGTGCTCGGGTTCGCCATTCCAGCCGCTTGACTAACCATCTCCCTACTTGGAGAATCAGCACCTTTAACCTCCTGATTGTACAGGTTGCAATTTGTCCTGAGGATGAACTTAAAGACGGGGAACCAACGAGAGACGAGCCCTAGGTGTTGGGACAGGCATAGGTCACTCCATTTTCCCATCAGGAAGAAGAATGAACCACAGGCTCAGCCTGCCCCCCAGAACCAAAATAGGGCCTGAAGCAATCCTGCGCTTTTGCGGCCAGCTCCCAAAAAAGCGAGGAGACAAATGGAGCTCAGGGGCACTGCAATTCACAAACGTGCAGAGTTATAAATGAGAACTCTCGTCCACAAATATATTGAGGGAAGGCAACGAAGAGGATTTGAAAGCAAGGCAGATTTGCAGGAAACAGATTTCAGGAGGTAGATTCGACTCGCCTTTAAAGCACATGAAAAGCGGCAAAACGTTGACAATGATGCCCTTGGCCAAAAAGGGCGTATGCGTTTTTTCCTGAATATATTCAGGAAAAAACGCATACGCCCTTTTTGGCCACCCAAGCAAGCCAGAAGGGCAAATCAGCGCTACAAAGAAGTCTCGCTTGCCCTCGGTTAAAAGGGCCATGCTGAACAAAGTGTAAAAACCAGAAAAGCAGGACAGGCCATGGAGACATGGGAGCCTTGCTACGCTGATGGGCGGGATGTAAATTGCCAACAGGCACTCTGGAGAAGAGTACGGTGTGTCCTGAAACAAGTAATAAACACAGCGTAGAGAGCATAGGGCACTTCCACTCATGGGCGTATAAATTGGGAAAACTAAAAATCAACAAGACACAGGCACCCTAAAGTTTACGGCTGCTCTGTTTCCAAGAACCTCCGCTTCGGTACACCTTCAATATCCCAGGAAAGAGAAAAATGGATAAAGAAATGGTGGTACTTGGCACAATGGAATATCACTCAGCCATGAAATCAATGTCATATGGCTAGTTAGCAGCATGATGAGTGGATTTAGGTACGATGATTCTAAGTGAAATAAGTCACACAGAAAAAGACACTTATCCTAAGATATCACTTATAGAGGGAATGTCAAAATCGCTACACTTGAACTGAATTACGAAACAGAACAGAGGCACACCTTTAGAAGACACACTATGGCTGCTTAACGGGAAAGGTGAGGTGGGGTGATGCATAAAACAAGGGTTTGAAATTAGCTCAGAGACCGCTCCATAAGCCAAATGTGTAATAGACAAGGCCTACTCCCTGCTCAGTGAACTGGACTCAACACACCCTAGTCACCACAGAAGAATATATCTGACTAGTAAGAATCTGAAAACCTATGTATCGATATCTCTCTGCAAGTGAATCAAGAGGGTGTAAAGCAGCATAAACACAGCAGGGAAAAGCAGCCAAACCCCATTCTAAACATACATTACTTTAAAAAACCCACAAAGCAAAGACAGTGAAAGAGAGAGAAATTCTTACAAAATCCGTTCAGGGTCTCTGATGCAACCTGGGTTAACCATATCTAGACCCACAGCTGGATGAGACATAAGGCTGGACACTCTTGGGGCTGAGAGGATTGGTGAGGTTGGGTGAGCAAATGCAGATACTTTAAAGTAATACCGCGGGGTACCCACCCCATGGGTCTCAAATCTCCAGGTACAAGGGAATCTTCCTACATCAAAACATGCATGGGAAACCCAGAAGATGGTATGCCGTGAGATCGGGAAAGGTTTCTAAAACGCACCTCATTTCTCCTCTCCTTGTGCTCGGGTTCGCCATTCCAGCCGCTTGACTAACCATCTCCCTACTTGGAGAATCAGCACCTTTAACCTACTGTTTCGTCCAGGTTGCAATTTGTCCTGAGGATGAACGGGAAGACGGGGAACCAACGAAAGACTAGCCCTAGGTGTTGGGACAGGCACAGGTCACTCCATTTTCCCATCAGGAAGAAGAATGAACCACAGGCTCAGCCTGCTCCCCAGAACCAAAATAGGGCCTGAAGCAATCCTGCGCTTCTGCGGCCATCTCCCAAAAAAGCGAGGAGACAAATGGAGCTCAGGGGCACTGCAATTCACAAACGTGCAGAGTTATAAATGAGAACTCTCGTCCACAAATATATTGAGGGAAGGCAACGAAGAGGATTTGAAAGCAAGGCAGATTTGCAGGAAACAGATTTCAGGAGGTAGATTCGACTCGCCTTTAAAGCACATGAAAAGCGGCAAAACGTTGACAATGATGCCCTTGGCCAAAAAGGGCGTATGCGTTTTTTCCTGAATATATTCAGGAAAAAACGCATACGCCCTTTTTGGCCAACCAAGCAAGCCGGAAGGGCAAATCAGCGCTACAAAGAAGTCTCGCTTGCCCTCGGTCAAAAGGGCCATGCTGAACAAAGTGTAAAAACCAGAAAAGCAGGACAGGCCATGGAGACATGGGAGCCTTGCTACGCTGATGGGCGGGATGTAAATTGCCAACAGGCACTCTGGAGAAGAGTACGGTGTGTCCTGAAACAAGTAATAAACACAGCGTAGAGAGCATAGGGCACTTCCACTCATGGGCGTATAAATTGGGAAAACTAAAAATCAACAAGACACAGGCACCCTAAAGTTTACGGCTGCTCGGTTTACAAGAACCTCCACTTCGGTACACCTTCAAAATCCCAGGAAAGAGAAAAATGGATAAAGAAATGGTGGTACTTGGCACAATGGAATATCACTCAGCCATGAAATCAATGTCATAAGGCTAGTTAGCAGCATGATGAGTGGATTTAGGTACGATGATTCTAAGTGAAATAAGTCACACAGAAAAAGACACTTATCCTAAGATATCGCTTATAGAGGGAATGTCAAAATCGCTACACTTGAACTGAATTACGAAACAGAACAGAGGCACACCTTTAGAAGACACACTATGGCTGCTTAACGGGAAAGGTGAGGTGGGGTGATGCATAAAACAAGGGTTTGAAATTAGCTCAGAGACCGCTCCATAAGCCAAATATGTAATAGACAAGGCCTACTCCCTGCTCAGTGAACTGGACTCAAAACACCCTAGTCACCACACAAGAATATATCTGACTAGTAAGAATCTGAAAACCTATGTATCGATATCTCTCTGCAAGTGAATCAAGAGGGTGTAAAGCGGCATCAACACAGCAGGGAAAAGCAGCCAAGCCCGATTCTAAACATAAATTACTTTAAAAAACCCACAAAACAAAGACAGTGAAAGAGAGAGAAATTCTTACAAAATCCGTTCAGGGTCTATGATGCAACCTGGATTGACCATATCTAGACCCACAGCTGGATGAGACATAAGGCTGGACACTCTTGGGGCTGAGAGGATTGGTGAGGTTGGGTGAGCAAACGAAGATACTTTAAATAACACTGCGGGGAACACACCCCATGGGTCTCAAATCTCCAGGTACAAGGGCATCTTCCTACATCAAAACATGCATGGGAAACCCAGAAGATGGTATGCCATGAGATCGGGAAAGGTTTCTAAAACGCACCTCATTTCTCCTCTCCTTGTGCTCGGGTTCACCATTCCAGCCGCTTGACTAACCATCTCCCTACTTGGAGAATCAGCACCTTTAACCTCCTGATTGTACAGGTTGCAATTTGTCCTGAGGATGAACGTGAAGACGGGGAACCAACGAGAGACGAGCCCTAGGTGTTGGGATAGGCATAGGTCACTCCATTTTCCCATCAGGAAGAAGAATGAACCACAGGCTCAGCCTGCCCCCCAGAACCAAAATAGGGCCTGAAGCAATCCTGCGCTTTTGCGGCCAGCTCCCAAAAAAGCGAGGAGACAAATGGAGCTCAGGGGCACTGCAATTCACAAACGTGCAGAGTTATAAATGAGAACTCTCGTCCACAAATATATTGAGGGAAGGCAACGAAGAGGATTTGAAAGCAAGGCAGATTGGCAGGAAACA
This sequence comes from Eubalaena glacialis, assembly GCF_028564815.1. Taxonomy (NCBI): domain Eukaryota; kingdom Metazoa; phylum Chordata; class Mammalia; order Artiodactyla; family Balaenidae; genus Eubalaena; species Eubalaena glacialis. The sequence goes on along the minus strand of NW_026871751.1, from coordinate 237,609 downwards.
GATTTCAGGAGGTAGATTCGACTCGCCTTTAAAGCACATGAAAAGCGGCAAAACGTTGACAATGATGCCCTTGGCCAAAAAGGGCGTATGCGTTTTTTCCTGAATATATTCAGGAAAAAACGCATACGCCCTTTTTGGCCAACCAAGCAAGCCGGAAGGGCAAATCAGTGCTACAAAGAAGTCTCGCTTGCCCTCGGTCAAAAGGGCCATGCTGAACAAAGTGTAAAAACCAGAAAAGCAGGACAGGCCATGGAGACATGGGAGCCTTGCTATGCTGATGGGTGGGATGTAATTTGCCAACAGGCACTCTGGAGAAGAGTATGGTGTGTCCTGAAACAAGTAATAAACACAGCGTAGAGAGCATAGGGCACTTCCACTCATGGGCGTATAAATTGGGAAAACTAAAAGTCAACAAATCACAGGCACCCCAAACTTTACGGCTGCTCTGTTGCCAAGAACCTCCGCTTCGGTACACCTTCAATATCCCAGGAAAGAGAAAAATGGATAAAGAAATGGTGGTACTTGGCACAATGGAATATCACTCAGCCATGAAATCAATGTCATAAGGCTAGTTAGCAGCATGATGTGTCGATTTAGAGACGATGATTCTAAGTGAAATAAGTCACACAGAAAAAGGCACTTATCCTAAGATATCGCTTAGAGAGGGAATGTCAAAATCGCTACACTTGAACTGAATTACGAAACAGAACAGAGGCACACCTTTAGAAGACACACTATGGCTGCTTAACGGGAAAGGTGAGGTGGGGTGATGCATAAAACAAGGGTTTGAAATTAGCTCAGACACCGCTCCATAAGCCAAATATGTAATAGACAAGGCCTACTCCCTGCTCAGTGAACTGGACTCAACACCCCCTAGTCACCGCACAAGAATATATCTGACTAGTATGAATCTGAAAACCTATGTATCGATAACTCTCTGCAAGTGAATCAAGAGGGTGTAAAGCAGCATAAACACAGCAGGGAAAAGCAGCCAAACCCCATTCTAAACATACATTACTTTAAAAAACCCACAAAGCAAAGACAGTGAAAGAGAGAGAAATTCTTACAAAATCCGTTCAGGGTCTCTGATGCAACCTGGATTAACCATATCTAGACCCACAGCTGGATGAGACATAAGGCTGGACACTCTTGGGGCTGAGAGGATTGGTGAGGTTGGGTGAGCAAATGCAGATACTTTAAAGTAATACCGCTGGGTACCCACCCCATGGGTCTCAAATCTCCAGGTACAAGGGAATCTTCTTACATCAAAACATGCATGGGAAACCCAGAAGATGGTATGCCGTGAGATCGGGAAAGGTTTCTAAAACGCACCTCATTTCTCCTCTCCTTGTGCTCGGGTTCGCCATTCCAGCCGCTTGACTAACCATCTCCCTACTTGGAGAATCAGCACCTTTAACCTCCTGATTGTACAGGTTGCAATTTGTCCTGAGGATGAACGTGAAGACGGGGAACCAACGAGAGATGAACCCTAGGTGTTGGGATAGGCATAGGTCACTCCATTTTCCCATCAGGAAGAAGAATGAACCACAGGCTCAGCCTGCCCCCCAGAACCAAAATAGGGCCTGAAGCAATCCTGCGCTTTTGCGGCCAGCTCCCAAAAAAGCGAGGAGACAAATGGAGCTCAGGGGCACTGCAATTCACAAACGTGCAGAGTTATAAATGAGAACTCTCGTCCACAAATATATTGAGGGAAGGCAACGAAGAGGATTTGAAAGCAAGGCAGATTTGCAGGAAACAGATTTCAGGAGGTAGATTCGACTCGCCTTTAAAGCACATGAAAAGCGGCAAAACGTTGACAATGATGCCCTTGGCCAAAAAGGGCGTATGCGTTTTTTCCTGAATATATTCAGGAAAAAACGCATACGCCCTTTTTGGCCAACCAAGCAAGCTGGAAGGGCAAATCGGCGCTACAAAGAAGTCTCGCTTGCCCTCGGTTAAAAGGGCCATGCTGAACAAAGTGTACAAACCAGAAAAGCAGGACAGGCCATGGAGACATGGGAGCCTTGCTACGCTGATGGGCGGGATGTAAATTGCCAACAGGCACACTGGAGAAGAGTACGGTGTGTCCTGAAACAAGTAATAAACACAGCGTAGAGAGCATAGGGCACTTCCACTCATGGGCGTATAAATTGGGAAAACTAAAAATCAACAAGACACAGGCACCCTAAAGTTTACGGCTGCTCTGTTTCCAAGAACCTCCGCTTCGGTACACCTTCAATATCCCAGGAAAGAGAAAAATGGATAAAGAAATGGTGGTACTTGGCACAATGGAATATCACTCAGCCATGAAATCAATGTCATATGGCTAGTTAGCAGCATGATGAGTGGATTTAGGTACGATGATTCTAAGTGAAATAAGTCACACAGAAAAAGACACTTATCCTAAGATATCGCTTATAGAGGGAATGTCAAAATCGCTACACTTGAACTGAATTACGAAACAGAACAGAGGCACACCTTTAGAAGACACACTATGGCTGCTTAACGGGAAAGGTGAGGTGGGGTGATGCATAAAACAAGGGTTTGAAATTAGCTCAGAGACCGCTCCATAAGCCAAATATGTAATAGACAAGGCCTACTCCCTGCTCAGTGAACTGGACTCAACACACCCTAGTCACCACACAAGAATATATCTGACTAGTAAGAATCTGAAAACCTATGTATCGATATCTCTCTGCAAGTGAATCAAGAGGGTGTAAAGCGGCATCAACACAGCAGGGAAAAGCAGCCAAACCCCATTCTAAACATACATTACTTTTAAAAACCCACAAAACAAAGACAGTGAAAGAGAGAGAAATTCTTACAAAATCCGTTCAGGGTCTATGATGCAACGTGGATTGACCATATCTAGACCCACAGCTGGATGAGACATAAGGCTGGACACTCTTGGGGCTGAGAGGATTGGTGAGGTTGGGTGAGCAAACACAGATACTTTAAAGTAACACTGCGGGGAACACACCCCATGGGTCTCAAATCTCCAGGTACAAGGGAATCTTCCTACATCAAAACATGCATGGGAAACCCAGAAGATGGTATGCCATGAGATCGGGAAAGGTTTCTAAAACGCACCTCATTTCTCCTCTCCTTGTGCTCGGGTTCGCCATTCCAGCCGCTTGACTAACCATCTCCCTATTTGGAGAATCAGCACCTTTAACCTCCTGATTGTACAGGTTGCAATTTGTCCTGAGGATGAACGGGAAGACGCGGAACCAACGAGAGACGAGCCCTAGGTGTTGGGACAGGCATAGGTCACTCCATTTTCCCATCAGGAAGAAGAATGAACCACAGGCTCAGCCTGCCCCCCAGAACCAAAATAGGGCCTGAAGCAATCCTGCGCTTTTGCGGCCAGCTCCCAAAAAAGCGAGGAGACAAATGGAGCTCAGGGGCACTGCAATTCACAAACGTGCAGAGTTATAAATGAGAACTCTCGTCCACAAATATATTGAGGGAAGGCAACGAAGAGGATTTCAAAGCAAGGCAGATTGGCAGGAAACAGATTTCAGGAGGTAGATTCGACTCGCCTTTAAAGCACATGAAAAGCGGCAAAACGTTGACAATGATGCCCTTGGCCAAAAAGGGCGTATGCGTTTTTTCCTGAATATATTCAGGAAAAAACGCATACGCCCTTTTTGGCCAACCAAGCAAGCCGGAAGGGCAAATCAGCGCTACAAAGAAGTCTCGCTTGCCCTCGGTCAAAAGGGCCATGCTGAACAAAGTGTAAAAACCAGAAAAGCAGGACAGGCCATGGAGACATGGGAGCCTTGCTATGCTGATGGGTGGGATTTAATTTGCCAACAGGCACTCTGGAGAAGAGTATGGTGTGTCCTGAAACAAGTAATAAACACAGCGTAGAGAGCATAGGGCACTTCCACTCATGGGCGTATAAATTGGGAAAACTAAAAGTCAACAAATCACAGGCACCCCAAACTTTACGGCTGCTCTGTTGCCAAGAACCTCCGCTTCGGTACACCTTCAATATCCCAGGAAAGAGAAAAATGGATAAAGAAATGGTGGTACTTGGCACAATGGAATATCACTCAGCCATGAAATCAATGTCATAAGGCTAGTTAGCAGCATGATGTGTCGATTTAGAGACGATGATTCTAAGTGAAATAAGTCACACAGAAAAAGGCACTTATCCTAAGATATCGCTTAGAGAGGGAATGTCAAAATCGCTACACTTGAACTGAATTACGAAACAGAACAGAGGCACACCTTTAGAAGACACACTATGGCTGCTTAACGGGAAAGGTGAGGTGGGGTGATGCATAAAACAAGGGTTTGAAATTAGCTCAGACACCGCTCCATAAGCCAAATATGTAATAGACAAGGCCTACTCCCTGCTCAGTGAACTGGACTCAACACCCCCTAGTCACCGCACAAGAATATATCTGACTAGTATGAATCTGAAAACCTATGTATCGATAACTCTCTGCAAGTGAATCAAGAGGGTGTAAAGCAGCATAAACACAGCAGGGAAAAGCAGCCAAACCCCATTCTAAACATACATTACTTTAAAAAACCCACAAAGCAAAGACAGTGAAAGAGAGAGAAATTCTTACAAAATCCGTTCAGGGTCTCTGATGCAACCTGGATTAACCATATCTAGACCCACAGCTGGATGAGACATAAGGCTGGACACTCTTGGGGCTGAGAGGATTGGTGAGGTTGGGTGAGCAAATGCAGATACTTTAAAGTAATACCGCTGGGTACCCACCCCATGGGTCTCAAATCTCCAGGTACAAGGGAATCTTCTTACATCAAAACATGCATGGGAAACCCAGAAGATGGTATGCCGTGAGATCGGGAAAGGTTTCTAAAACGCACCTCATTTCTCCTCTCCTTGTGCTCGGGTTCGCCATTCCAGCCGCTTGACTAACCATCTCCCTACTTGGAGAATCAGCACCTTTAACCTCCTGATTGTACAGGTTGCAATTTGTCCTGAGGATGAACGTGAAGACGGGGAACCAACGAGAGATGAACCCTAGGTGTTGGGATAGGCATAGGTCACTCCATTTTCCCATCAGGAAGAAGAATGAACCACAGGCTCAGCCTGCCCCCCAGAACCAAAATAGGGCCTGAAGCAATCCTGCGCTTTTGCGGCCAGCTCCCAAAAAAGCGAGGAGACAAATGGAGCTCAGGGGCACTGCAATTCACAAACGTGCAGAGTTATAAATGAGAACTCTCGTCCACAAATATATTGAGGGAAGGCAACGAAGAGGATTTGAAAGCAAGGCAGATTTGCAGGAAACAGATTTCAGGAGGTAGATTCGACTCGCCTTTAAAGCACATGAAAAGCGGCAAAACGTTGACAATGATGCCCTTGGCCAAAAAGGGCGTATGCGTTTTTTCCTGAATATATTCAGGAAAAAACGCATACGCCCTTTTTGGCCAACCAAGCAAGCCGGAAGGGCAAATCGGCGCTACAAAGAAGTCTCGCTTGCCCTCGGTTAAAAGGGCCATGCTGAACAAAGTGTACAAACCAGAAAAGCAGGACAGGCCATGGAGACATGGGAGCCTTGCTACGCTGATGGGCGGGATGTAAATTGCCAACAGGCACACTGGAGAAGAGTACGGTGTGTCCTGAAACAAGTAATAAACACAGCGTAGAGAGCATAGGGCACTTCCACTCATGGGCGTATAAATTGGGAAAACTAAAAATCAACAAGACACAGGCACCCTAAAGTTTACGGCTGCTCTGTTTCCAAGAACCTCCGCTTCGGTACACCTTCAAAATCCCAGGAAAGAGAAAAATGGATAAAGAAATGGTGGTACTTGGCACAATGGAATATCACTCAGCCATGAAATCAATGTCATATGGCTAGTTAGCAGCATGATGAGTGGATTTAGGTACGATGATTCTAAGTGAAATAAGTCACACAGAAAAAGACACTTATCCTAAGATATCGCTTATAGAGGGAATGTCAAAATCGCTACACTTGAACTGAATTACGAAACAGAACAGAGGCACACCTTTAGAAGACACACTATGGCTGCTTAACGGGAAAGGTGAGGTGGGGTGATGCATAAAACAAGGGTTTGAAATTAGCTCAGAGACCGCTCCATAAGCCAAATATGTAATAGACAAGGCCTACTCCCTGCTCAGTGAACTGGACTCAACACACCCTAGTCACCACACAAGAATATATCTGACTAGTAAGAATCTGAAAACCTATGTATCGATATCTCTCTGCAAGTGAATCAAGAGGGTGTAAAGCGGCATCAACACAGCAGGGAAAAGCAGCCAAACCCCATTCTAAACATACATTACTTTTAAAAACCCACAAAACAAAGACAGTGAAAGAGAGAGAAATTCTTACAAAATCCGTTCAGGGTCTATGATGCAACGTGGATTGACCATATCTAGACCCACAGCTGGATGAGACATAAGGCTGGACACTCTTGGGGCTGAGAGGATTGGTGAGGTTGGGTGAGCAAACACAGATACTTTAAAGTAACACTGCGGGGAACACACTCCATGGGTCTCAAATCTCCAGGTACAAGGGAATCTTCCTACATCAAAACATGCATGGGAAACCCAGAAGATGGTATGCCATGAGATCGGGAAAGGTTTCTAAAACGCACCTCATTTCTCCTCTCCTTGTGCTCGGGTTCGCCATTCCAGCCGCTTGACTAACCATCTCCCTATTTGGAGAATCAGCACCTTTAACCTCCTGATTGTACAGGTTGCAATTTGTCCTGAGGATGAACGGGAAGACGCGGAACCAACGAGAGACGAGCCCTAGGTGTTGGGACAGGCATAGGTCACTCCATTTTCCCATCAGGAAGAAGAATGAACCACAGGCTCAGCCTGCCCCCCAGAACCAAAATAGGGCCTGAAGCAATCCTGCGCTTTTGCGGCCAGCTCCCAAAAAAGCGAGGAGACAAATGGAGCTCAGGGGCACTGCAATTCACAAACGTGCAGAGTTATAAATGAGAACTCTCGTCCACAAATATATTGAGGGAAGGCAACGAAGAGGATTTCAAAGCAAAGCAGATTGGCAGGAAACAGATTTCAGGAGGTAGATTCGACTCGCCTTTAAAGCACATGAAAAGCGGCAAAACGTTGACAATGATGCCCTTGGCCAAAAAGGGCGTATGCGTTTTTTCCTGAATATATTCAGGAAAAAACGCATACGCCCTTTTTGGCCAACCAAGCAAGCCGGAAGGGCAAATCAGCGCTACAAAGATGTCTCGCTTGCCCTCGGTCAAAAGGGCCATGCTGAACAAAGTGTAAAAACCAGAAAAGCAGGACAGGCCATGGAGACATGGGAGCCTTGCTATGCTGATGGGCGGGATGTAATTTGCCAACAGGCACTCTGGAGAAGAGTATGGTGTGTCCTGAAACAAGTAATAAACACAGCGTAGAGAGCATAGGGCACTTCCACTCATGGGCGTATAAATTGGGAAAACTAAAAGTCAACAAATCACAGGCACCCCAAACTTTACGGCTGCTCTGTTGCCAAGAACCTCCGCTTCGGTACACCTTCAATATCCCAGGAAAGAGAAAAATGGATAAAGAAATGGTGGTACTTGGCACAATGGAATATCACTCAGCCATGAAATCAATGTCATAAGGCTAGTTAGCAGCATGATGTGTCGATTTAGCGACGATGATTCTAAGTGAAATAAGTCACACAGAAAAAGGCACTTATCCTAAGATATCACTTAGAGAGGGAATGTCAAAATCGCTACACTTGAACTGAATTACGAAACAGAACAGAGGCACACCTTTAGAAGACACACTATGGCTGCTTAACGGGAAAGGTGAGGTGGGGTGATGCATAAAACAAGGGTTTGAAATTAGCTCAGACACCGCTCCATAAGCCAAATATGTAATAGACAAGGCCTACTCCCTGCTCAGTGAACTGGACTCAACACCCCCTAGTCACCGCACAAGAATATATCTGACTAGTATGAATCTGAAAACCTATGTATCGATAACTCTCTGCAAGTGAATCAAGAGGGTGTAAAGCAGCATAAACACAGCAGGGAAAAGCAGCCAAACCCCATTCTAAACATACATTACTTTAAAAAACCCACAAAGCAAAGACAGTGAAAGAGAGAGAAATTCTTACAAAATCCGTTCAGGGTCTCTGATGCAACCTGGATTAACCATATCTAGACCCACAGCTGGATGAGACATAAGGCTGGACACTCTTGGGGCTGAGAGGATTGGTGAGGTTGGGTGAGCAAATGCAGATACTTTAAAGTAATACCGCTGGGTACCCACCCCATGGGTCTCAAATCTCCAGGTACAAGGGAATCTTCTTACATCAAAACATGCATGGGAAACCCAGAAGATGGTATGCCGTGAGATCGGGAAAGGTTTCTAAAACGCACCTCATTTCTCCTCTCCTTGTGCTCGGGTTCGCCATTCCAGCCGCTTGACTAACCATCTCCCTACTTGGAGAATCAGCACCTTTAACCTACTGTTTCGTCCAGGTTGCAATTTGTCCTGAGGATGAACGGGAAGACGGGGAACCAACGAAAGACTAGCCCTAGGTGTTGGGACAGGCACAGGTCACTCCATTTTCCCATCAGGAAGAAGAATGAACCACAGGCTCAGCCTGCCCCCCAGAACCAAAATAGGGCCTGAAGCAATCCTGCGCTTTTGCGGCCAGCTCCCAAAAAAGCGAGGAGACAAATGGAGCTCAGGGGCACTGCAATTCACAAACGTGCAGAGTTATAAATGAGAACTCTCGTCCACAAATATATTGAGGGAAGGCAATGAAGAGGATTTGAAAGCAAGGCAGATTTGCAGGAAACAGATTTCAGGAGGTAGATTCGACTCGCCTTTAAAGCACATGAAAAGCGGCAAAACGTTGACAATGATGCCCTTGGCCAAAAAGGGCGTATGCGTTTTTTCCTGAATATATTCAGGAAAAAACGCATACGCCCTTTTTGGCCAACCAAGCAAGCCGGAAGGGCAAATCAGCGCTACAAAGAAGTCTCGCTTGCCCTCGGTCAAAAGGGCCATGCTGAACAAAGTGTAAAAACCAGAAAAGCAGGACAGGCCATGGAGACATGGGAGCCTTGCTACGCTGATGGGCGGGATGTAAATTGCCAACAGGCACTCTGGAGAAGAGTACGGTGTGTCCTGAAACAAGTAATAAACCCAGCGTAGAGAGCATAGGGCACTTCCACTCATGGGCGTATAAATTGGGAAAACTAAAAATCAACAAGACACAGGCACCCTAAAGTTTACGGCTGCTCGGTTTACAAGAACCTCCACTTCGGTACACCTTCAAAATCCCAGGAAAGAGAAAAATGGATAAAGAAATGGTGGTACTTGGCACAATGGAATATCACTCAGCCATGAAATCAATGTCATAAGGCTAGTTAGCAGCATGATGAGTGGATTTAGGTACGATGATTCTAAGTGAAATAAGTCACACAGAAAAAGACACTTATCCTAAGATATCGCTTATAGAGGGAATGTCAAAATCGCTACACTTGAACTGAATTACGAAACAGAACAGAGGCACACCTTTAGAAGACACACTATGGCTGCTTAACGGGAAAGGTGAGGTGGGGTGATGCATAAAACAAGGGTTTGAAATTAGCTCAGAGACCGCTCCATAAGCCAAATATGTAATAGACAAGGCCTACTCCCTGCTCAGTGAACTGGACTCAAAACACCCTAGTCACCACACAAGAATATATCTGACTAGTAAGAATCTGAAAACCTATGTATCGATATCTCTCTGCAAGTGAATCAAGAGGGTGTAAAGCGGCATCAACACAGCAGGGAAAAGCAGCCAAGCCCGATTCTAAACATAAATTACTTTAAAAAACCCACAAAACAAAGACAGTGAAAGAGAGAGAAATTCTTACAAAATCCGTTCAGGGTCTATGATGCAACGTGGATTGACCATATCTAGACCCACAGCTGGATGAGACATAAGGCTGGACACTCTTGGGGCTGAGAGGATTGGTGAGGTTGGGTGAGCAAACGCAGATACTTTAAATAACACTGCGGGGAACACACCCCATGGGTCTCAAATCTCCAGGTACAAGGGCATCTTCCTACATCAAAACATGCATGGGAAACCCAGAAGATGGTATGCCATGAGATCGGGAAAGGTTTCTAAAACGCACCTCATTTCTCCTCTCCTTGTGCTCGGGTTCGCCATTCCAGCCGCTTGACTAACCATCTCCCTATTTGGAGAATCAGCACCTTTAACCTCCTGATTGTACAGGTTGCAATTTGTCCTGAGGATGAACGTGAAGACGGGGAACCAACGAGAGACGAGCCCTAGGTGTTGGGACAGGCATAGGTCACTCCATTTTCCCATCAGGAAGAAGAATGAACCACAGGCTCAGCCTGCCCCCCAGAACCAAAATAGGGCCTGAAGCAATCCTGCGCTTTTGCGGCCAGCTCCCAAAAAAGCGAGGAGACAAATGGAGCTCAGGGGCACTGCAATTCACAAACGTGCAGAGTTATAAATGAGAACTCTCGTCCACAAATATATTGAGGGAAGGCAACGAAGAGGATTTGAAAGCAAGGCAGATTTGCAGGAAACAGATTTCAGGAGGTAGATTCGACTCGCCTTTAAAGCACATGAAAAGCGGCAAAACGTTGACAATGATGCCCTTGGCCAAAAAGGGCGTATGCGTTTTTTCCTGAATATATTCAGGAAAAAACGCATACGCCCTTTTTGGCCAACCAAGCAAGCCGGAAGGGCAAATCAGCGCTACAAAGAAGTCTCGCTTGCCCTCGGTCAAAAGGGCCATGCTGAACAAAGTGTAAAAACCAGAAAAGCAGGACAGGCCATGGAGACATGGGAGCCTTGCTATGCTGATGGGCGGGATGTAATTTGCCAACAGGCACTCTGGAGAAGAGTATGGTGTGTCCTGAAACAAGTAATAAACACAGCGTAGAGAGCATAGGGCACTTCCACTCATGGGCGTATAAATTGGGAAAACTAAAAGTCAACAAATCACAGGCACCCCAAACTTTACGGCTGCTCTGTTGCCAAGAACCTCCGCTTCGGTACACCTTCAATATCCCAGGAAAGAGAAAAATGGATAAAGAAATGGTGGTACTTGGCACAATGGAATATCACTCAGCCATGAAATCAATGTCATAAGGCTAGTTAGCAGCATGATGTGTCGATTTAGCGACGATGATTCTAAGTGAAATAAGTCACACAGAAAAAGGCACTTATCCTAAGATATCGCTTAGAGAGGGAATGTCAAAATCGCTACACTTGAACTGAATTACGAAACAGAACAGAGGCACACCTTTAGAAGACACACTATGGCTGCTTAACGGGAAAGGTGAGGTGGGGTGATGCATAAAACAAGGGTTTGAAATTAGCTCAGACACCGCTCCATAAGCCAAATATGTAATAGACAAGGCCTACTCCCTGCTCAGTGAACTGGACTCAACACCCCCTAGTCACCGCACAAGAATATATCTGACTAGTATGAATCTGAAAACCTATGTATCGATAACTCTCTGCAAGTGAATCAAGAGGGTGTAAAGCAGCATAAACACAGCAGGGAAAAGCAGCCAAACCCCATTCTAAACATACATTACTTTAAAAAACCCACAAAGCAAAGACAGTGAAAGAGAGAGAAATTCTTACAAAATCCGTTCAGGGTCTCTGATGCAACCTGGATTAACCATATCTAGACCCACAGCTGGATGAGACATAAGGCTGGACACTCTTGGGGCTGAGAGGATTGGTGAGGTTGGGTGAGCAAATGCAGATACTTTAAAGTAATACCGCTGGGTACCCACCCCATGGGTCTCAAATCTCCAGGTACAAGGGAATCTTCTTACATCAAAACATGCATGGGAAACCCAGAAGATGGTATGCCGTGAGATCGGGAAAGGTTTCTAAAACGCACCTCATTTCTCCTCTCCTTGTGCTCGGGTTCGCCATTCCAGCCGCTTGACTAACCATCTCCCTACTTGGAGAATCAGCACCTTTAACCTACTGTTTCGTCCAGGTTGCAATTTGTCCTGAGGATGAACGGGAAGACGGGGAACCAACGAAAGACTAGCCCTAGGTGTTGGGACAGGCACAGGTCACTCCATTTTCCCATCAGGAAGAAGAATGAACCACAGGCTCAGCCTGCCCCCCAGAACCAAAATAGGGCCTGAAGCAATCCTGCGCTTTTGCGGCCAGCTCCCAAAAAAGCGAGGAGACAAATGGAGCTCAGGGGCACTGCAATTCACAAACGTGCAGAGTTATAAATGAGAACTCTCGTCCACAAATATATTGAGGGAAGGCAATGAAGAGGATTTGAAAGCAAGGCAGATTTGCAGGAAACAGATTTCAGGAGGTAGATTCGACTCGCCTTTAAAGCACATGAAAAGCGGCAAAACGTTGACAATGATGCCCTTGGCCAAAAAGGGCGTATGCGTTTTTTCCTGAATATATTCAGGAAAAAACGCATACGCCCTTTTTGGCCAACCAAGCAAGCCGGAAGGGCAAATCAGCGCTACAAAGAAGTCTCGCTTGCCCTCGGTCAAAAGGGCCATGCTGAACAAAGTGTAAAAACCAGAAAAGCAGGACAGGCCATGGAGACATGGGAGCCTTGCTACGCTGATGGGCGGGATGTAAATTGCCAACAGGCACTCTGGAGAAGAGTACGGTGTGTCCTGAAACAAGTAATAAACCCAGCGTAGAGAGCATAGGGCACTTCCACTCATGGGCGTATAAATTGGGAAAACTAAAAATCAACAAGACACAGGCACCCTAAAGTTTACGGCTGCTCGGTTTACAAGAACCTCCACTTCGGTACACCTTCAAAATCCCAGGAAAGAGAAAAATGGATAAAGAAATGGTGGTACTTGGCACAATGGAATATCACTCAGCCATGAAATCAATGTCATAAGGCTAGTTAGCAGCATGATGAGTGGATTTAGGTACGATGATTCTAAGTGAAATAAGTCACACAGAAAAAGACACTTATCCTAAGATATCGCTTATAGAGGGAATGTCAAAATCGCTACACTTGAACTGAATTACGAAACAGAACAGAGGCACACCTTTAGAAGACACACTATGGCTGCTTAACGGGAAAGGTGAGGTGGGGTGATGCATAAAACAAGGGTTTGAAATTAGCTCAGAGACCGCTCCATAAGCCAAATATGTAATAGACAAGGCCTACTCCCTGCTCAGTGAACTGGACTCAAAACACCCTAGTCACCACACAAGAATATATCTGACTAGTAAGAATCTGAAAACCTATGTATCGATATCTCTCTGCAAGTGAATCAAGAGGGTGTAAAGCGGCATCAACACAGCAGGGAAAAGCAGCCAAGCCCGATTCTAAACATAAATTACTTTAAAAAACCCACAAAACAAAGACAGTGAAAGAGAGAGAAATTCTTACAAAATCCGTTCAGGGTCTATGATGCAACGTGGATTGACCATATCTAGACCCACAGCTGGATGAGACATAAGGCTGGACACTCTTGGGGCTGAGAGGATTGGTGAGGTTGGGTGAGCAAACGCAGATACTTTAAATAACACTGCGGGGAACACACCCCATGGGTCTCAAATCTCCAGGTACAAGGGCATCTTCCTACATCAAAACATGCATGGGAAACCCAGAAGATGGTATGCCATGAGATCGGGAAAGGTTTCTAAAACGCACCTCATTTCTCCTCTCCTTGTGCTCGGGTTCGCCATTCCAGCCGCTTGACTAACCATCTCCCTATTTGGAGAATCAGCACCTTTAACCTCCTGATTGTACAGGTTGCAATTTGTCCTGAGGATGAACGTGAAGACGGGGAACCAACGAGAGACGAGCCCTAGGTGTTGGGACAGGCATAGGTCACTCCATTTTCCCATCAGGAAGAAGAATGAACCACAGGCTCAGCCTGCCCCCCAGAACCAAAATAGGGCCTGAAGCAATCCTGCGCTTTTGCGGCCAGCTCCCAAAAAAGCGAGGAGACAAATGGAGCTCAGGGGCACTGCAATTCACAAACGTGCAGAGTTATAAATGAGAACTCTCGTCCACAAATATATTGAGGGAAGGCAACGAAGAGGATTTGAAAGCAAGGCAGATTTGCAGGAAACAGATTTCAGGAGGTAGATTCGACTCGCCTTTAAAGCACATGAAAAGCGGCAAAACGTTGACAATGATGCCCTTGGCCAAAAAGGGCGTATGCGTTTTTTCCTGAATATATTCAGGAAAAAACGCATACGCCCTTTTTGGCCAACCAAGCAAGCCGGAAGGGCAAATCAGCGCTACAAAGAAGTCTCGCTTGCCCTCGGTCAAAAGGGCCATGCTGAACAAAGTGTAAAAACCAGAAAAGCAGGACAGGCCATGGAGACATGGGAGCCTTGCTATGCTGATGGGCGGGATGTAATTTGCCAACAGGCACTCTGGAGAAGAGTATGGTGTGTCCTGAAACAAGTAATAAACACAGCGTAGAGAGCATAGGGCACTTCCACTCATGGGCGTATAAATTGGGAAAACTAAAAGTCAACAAATCACAGGCACCCCAAACTTTACGGCTGCTCTGTTGCCAAGAACCTCCGCTTCGGTACACCTTCAATATCCCAGGAAAGAGAAAAATGGATAAAGAAATGGTGGTACTTGGCATAATGGAATATCACTCAGCCATGAAATCAATGTCATAAGGCTAGTTAGCAGCATGATGTGTCGATTTAGCGACGATGATTCTAAGTGAAATAAGTCACACAGAAAAAGGCACTTATCCTAAGATATCGCTTAGAGAGGGAATGTCAAAATCGCTACACTTGAACTGAATTACGAAACAGAACAGAGGCACACCTTTAGAAGACACACTATGGCTGCTTAACGGGAAAGGTGAGGTGGGGTGATGCATAAAACAAGGGTTTGAAATTAGCTCAGACTCCGCTCCATAAGCCAAATATGTAATAGACAAGGCCTACTCCCTGCTCAGTGAACTGGACTCAACACCCCCTAGTCACCGCACAAGAATATATCTGACTAGTATGAATCTGAAAACCTATGTATCGATATCTCTCTGCAAGTGAATCAAGAGGGTGTAAAGCAGCATAAACACAGCAGGGAAAAGCAGCCAAACCCCATTCTAAACATACATTACTTTAAAAAACCCACAAAGCAAAGACAGTGAAAGAGAGAGAAATTCTTACAAAATCCGTTCAGGGTCTCTGATGCAACCTGGATTAACCATATCTAGACCCACACTGGATGAGACATAAGGCTGGACACTCTTGGGGCTGAGAGGATTGGTGAGGTTGGGTGAGAAAATGCAGATACTTTAAAGTAATACCGCGGGGTACCCACCCCATGGGTCTCAAATCTCCAGGTACAAGGGAATCTTCCTACATCAAAACATGCATGGGAAACCCAGAAGATGGTATGCCGTGAGATCGGGAAAGGTTTCTAAAACGCACCTCATTTCTCCTCTCCTTGTGCTCGGGTTCGCCATTCCAGCCGCTTGACTAACCATCTCCCTACTTGGAGAATCAGCACCTTTAACCTACTGTTTCGTCCAGGTTGCAATTTGTCCTGAGGATGAACGGGAAGACGGGGAACCAACGAAAGACTAGCCCTAGGTGTTGGGACAGGCACAGGTCACTCCATTTTCCCATCAGGAAGAAGAATGAACCACAGGCTCAGCCTGCTCCCCAGAACCAAAATAGGGCCTGAAGCAATCCTGCGCTTCTGCGGCCAGGTCCCAAAAAAGCGAGGAGACAAATGGAGCTCAGGGGCACTGCAATTCACAAACGTGCAGAGTTATAAATGAGAACTCTCGTCCACAAATATATTGAGGGAAGGCAACGAAGAGGATTTGAAAGCAAGGCAGATTTGCAGGAAACAGATTTCAGGAGGTAGATTCGACTCGCCTTTAAAGCACATGAAAAGCGGCAAAACGTTGACAATGATGCCCTTGGCCAAAAAGGGCGTATGCGTTTTTTCCTGAATATATTCAGGAAAAAACGCATACGCCCTTTTTGGCCAACCAAGCAAGCCGGAAGGGCAAATCAGCGCTACAAAGAAGTCTCGCTTGCCCTCGGTCAAAAGGGCCATGCTGAACAAAGTGTAAAAACCAGAAAAGCAGGACAGGCCATGGAGACACGGGAGCCTTGCTACGCTGATGGGCGGGATGTAAATTGCCAACAGGCACTCTGGAGAAGAGTACGGTGTGTCCTGAAACAAGTAATAAACACAGCGTAGAGAGCATAGGGCACTTCCACTCATGGGCGTATAAATTGGGAAAACTAAAAATCAACAAGACACAGGCACCCTAAAGTTTACGGCTGCTCGGTTTACAAGAACCTCCACTTCGGTACACCTTCAAAATCCCAGGAAAGAGAAAAATGGATAAAGAAATGGTGGTACTTGGCACAATGGAATATCACTCAGCCATGAAATCAATGTCATAAGGCTAGTTAGCAGCATGATGAGTGGATTTAGGTACGATGATTCTAAGTGAAATAAGTCACACAGAAAAAGACACTTATCCTAAGATATCGCTTATAGAGGGAATGTCAAAATCGCTACACTTGAACTGAATTACGAAACAGAACAGAGGCACACCTTTAGAAGACACACTATGGCTGCTTAACGGGAAAGGTGAGGTGGGGTGATGCATAAAACAAGGGTTTGAAATTAGCTCAGAGACCGCTCCATAAGCCAAATATGTAATAGACAAGGCCTACTCCCTGCTCAGTGAACTGGACTCAAAACACCCTAGTCACCACACAAGAATATATCTGACTAGTAAGAATCTGAAAACCTATGTATCGATATCTCTCTGCAAGTGAATCAAGAGGGTGTAAAGCGGCATCAACACAGCAGGGAAAAGCAGCCAAGCCCGATTCTAAACATAAATTACTTTAAAAAACCCACAAAACAAAGACAGTGAAAGAGAGAGAAATTCTTACAAAATCCGTTCAGGGTCTATGATGCAACGTGGATTGACCATATCTAGACCCACAGCTGGATGAGACATAAGGCTGGACACTCTTGGGGCTGAGAGGATTGGTGAGGTTGGGTGAGCAAACGCAGATACTTTAAATAACACTGCGGGGAACACACCCCATGGGTCTCAAATCTCCAGGTACAAGGGCATCTTCCTACATCAAAACATGCATGGGAAACCCAGAAGATGGTATGCCATGAGATCGGGAAAGGTTTCTAAAACGCACCTCATTTCTCCTCTCCTTGTGCTCGGGTTCGCCATTCCAGCCGCTTGACTAACCATCTCCCTATTTGGAGAATCAGCACCTTTAACCTCCTGATTGTACAGGTTGCAATTTGTCCTGAGGATGAACGTGAAGACGGGGAACCAACGAGAGACGAGCCCTAGGTGTTGGGACAGGCATAGGTCACTCCATTTTCCCATCAGGAAGAAGAATGAACCACAGGCTCAGCCTGCCCCCCAGAACCAAAATAGGGCCTGAAGCAATCCTGCGCTTTTGCGGCCAGCTCCCAAAAAAGCGAGGAGACAAATGGAGCTCAGGGGCACTGCAATTCACAAACGTGCAGAGTTATAAATGAGAACTCTCGTCCACAAATATATTGAGGGAAGGCAACGAAGAGGATTTGAAAGCAAGGCAGATTTGCAGGAAACAGATTTCAGGAGGTAGATTCGACTCGCCTTTAAAGCACATGAAAAGCGGCAAAACGTTGACAATGATGCCCTTGGCCAAAAAGGGCGTATGCGTTTTTTCCTGAATATATTCAGGAAAAAACGCATACGCCCTTTTTGGCCAACCAAGCAAGCCGGAAGGGCAAATCAGCGCTACAAAGAAGTCTCGCTTGCCCTCGGTCAAAAGGGCCATGCTGAACAAAGTGTAAAAACCAGAAAAGCAGGACAGGCCATGGAGACATGGGAGCCTTGCTATGCTGATGGGCGGGATGTAATTTGCCAACAGGCACTCTGGAGAAGAGTATGGTGTGTCCTGAAACAAGTAATAAACACAGCGTAGAGAGCATAGGGCACTTCCACTCATGGGCGTATAAATTGGGAAAACTAAAAGTCAACAAATCACAGGCACCCCAAACTTTACGGCTGCTCTGTTGCCAAGAACCTCCGCTTCGGTACACCTTCAATATCCCAGGAAAGAGAAAAATGGATAAAGAAATGGTGGTACTTGGCATAATGGAATATCACTCAGCCATGAAATCAATGTCATAAGGCTAGTTAGCAGCATGATGTGTCGATTTAGCGACGATGATTCTAAGTGAAATAAGTCACACAGAAAAAGGCACTTATCCTAAGATATCGCTTAGAGAGGGAATGTCAAAATCGCTACACTTGAACTGAATTACGAAACAGAACAGAGGCACACCTTTAGAAGACACACTATGGCTGCTTAACGGGAAAGGTGAGGTGGGGTGATGCATAAAACAAGGGTTTGAAATTAGCTCAGACTCCGCTCCATAAGCCAAATATGTAATAGACAAGGCCTACTCCCTGCTCAGTGAACTGGACTCAACACCCCCTAGTCACCGCACAAGAATATATCTGACTAGTATGAATCTGAAAACCTATGTATCGATATCTCTCTGCAAGTGAATCAAGAGGGTGTAAAGCAGCATAAACACAGCAGGGAAAAGCAGCCAAACCCCATTCTAAACATACATTACTTTAAAAAACCCACAAAGCAAAGACAGTGAAAGAGAGAGAAATTCTTACAAAATCCGTTCAGGGTCTCTGATGCAACCTGGATTAACCATATCTAGACCCACACTGGATGAGACATAAGGCTGGACACTCTTGGGGCTGAGAGGATTGGTGAGGTTGGGTGAGAAAATGCAGATACTTTAAAGTAATACCGCGGGGTACCCACCCCATGGGTCTCAAATCTCCAGGTACAAGGGAATCTTCCTACATCAAAACATGCATGGGAAACCCAGAAGATGGTATGCCGTGAGATCGGGAAAGGTTTCTAAAACGCACCTCATTTCTCCTCTCCTTGTGCTCGGGTTCGCCATTCCAGCCGCTTGACTAACCATCTCCCTACTTGGAGAATCAGCACCTTTAACCTACTGTTTCGTCCAGGTTGCAATTTGTCCTGAGGATGAACGGGAAGACGGGGAACCAACGAAAGACTAGCCCTAGGTGTTGGGACAGGCACAGGTCACTCCATTTTCCCATCAGGAAGAAGAATGAACCACAGGCTCAGCCTGCTCCCCAGAACCAAAATAGGGCCTGAAGCAATCCTGCGCTTCTGCGGCCAGGTCCCAAAAAAGCGAGGAGACAAATGGAGCTCAGGGGCACTGCAATTCACAAACGTGCAGAGTTATAAATGAGAACTCTCGTCCACAAATATATTGAGGGAAGGCAACGAAGAGGATTTGAAAGCAAGGCAGATTTGCAGGAAACAGATTTCAAGAGGTAGATTCGACTCGCCTTTAAAGCACATGAAAAGCGGCAAAACGTTGACAATGATGCCCTTGGCAAAAAAGGGCGTATGCGTTTTTTCCTGAATATATTCAGGAAAAAACGCATACGCCCTTTTTGGCCAACCAAGCAAGCCGGAAGGGCAAATCAGCGCTACAAAGAAGTCTCGCTTGCCCTCGGTCAAAAGGGCCATGCTGAACAAAGTGTAAAAACCAGAAAAGCAGGACAGGCCATGGAGACATGGGAGCCTTGCTACGCTGATGGGCGGGATGTAAATTGCCAACAGGCACTCTGGAGAAGAGTACGGTGTGTCCTGAAACAAGTAATAAACACAGCGTAGAGAGCATAGGGCACTTCCACTCATGGGCGTATAAATTGGGAAAACTAAAAATCAACAAGACACAGGCACCCTAAAGTTTACGGCTGCTCGGTTTACAAGAACCTCCACTTCGGTACACCTTCAAAATCCCAGGAAAGAGAAAAATGGATAAAGAAATGGTGGTACTTGGCACAATGGAATATCACTCAGCCATGAAATCAATGTCATAAGGCTAGTTAGCAGCATGATGAGTGGATTTAGGTACGATGATTCTAAGTGAAATAAGTCACACAGAAAAAGACACTTATCCTAAGATATCGCTTATAGAGGGAATGTCAAAATCGCTACACTTGAACTGAATTACGAAACAGAACAGAGGCACACCTTTAGAAGACACACTATGGCTGCTTAACGGGAAAGGTGAGGTGGGGTGATGCATAAAACAAGGGTTTGAAATTAGCTCAGAGACCGCTCCATAAGCCAAATATGTAATAGACAAGGCCTACTCACTGCTCAGTGAACTGGACTCAAAACACCCTAGTCACCACACAAGAATATATCTGACTAGTAAGAATCTGAAAACCTATGTATCGATATCTCTCTGCAAGTGAATCAAGAGGGTGTAAAGCGGCATCAACACAGCAGGGAAGAGCAGCCAAACCCCATTCTAAACATAAATTACTTTAAAAAACCCACAAAACAAAGACAGGGAAAGAGAGAGAAATTCTTGCAAAATCCGTTCAGGGTCTATGATGCAACCTGGATTGACCATATCTAGACCCACAGCTGGATGAGACATAAGGCTGGACACTCTTGGGGCTGAGAGGATTGGTGAGGTTGGGTGAGCAAACGAAGATACTTTAAATAACACTGCGGGGAACACACCCCATGGGTCTCAAATCTCCAGGTACAAGGGCATCTTCCTACATCAAAACATGCATGGGAAACCCAGAAGATGGTATGCCATGAGATCGGGAAAGGTTTCTAAAACGCACCTCATTTCTCCTCTCCTTGTGCTCGGGTTCGCCATTCCAGCCGCTTGACTAACCATCTCCCTACTTGGAGAATCAGCACCTTTAACCTCCTGATTGTACAGGTTGCAATTTGTCCTGAGGATGAACGGGAAGACGCAGAACCAACGAGAGACGAGCCCTAGGTGTTGGGACAGGCATAGGTCACTCCATTTTCCCATCAGGAAGAAGAATGAACCACAGGCTCAGCCTGCCCCCCAGAACCAAAATAGGGCCTGAAGCAATCCTGCGCTTTTGCGGCCAGCTCCCAAAAAAGCGAGGAGACAAATGGAGCTCAGGGGCACTGAAATTCACAAACGTGCAGAGTTATAAATGAGAACTCTCGTCCACAAATATATTGAGGGAAGGCAACGAAGAGGATTTGAAAGCAAGGCAGATTTGCAGGAAACAGATTTCAGGAGGTAGATTCGACTCGCCTTTAAAGCACATGAAAAGCGGCAAAACGTTGACAATGATGCCCTTGGCCAAAAAGGGCGTATGCGTTTTTTCCTGAATATATTCAGGAAAAAACGCATACGCCCTTTTTGGCCAACCAAGCAAGCCGGAAGGGCAAATCGGCGCTACAAAGAAGTCTCGCTTGCCCTCGGTTAAAAGGGCCATGCTGAACAAAGTGTAAAAACCAGAAAAGCAGGACAGGCCATGGAGACATGGGAGCCTTGCTACGCTGATGGGCGGGATGTAAATTGCCAACAGGCACACTGGAGAAGAGTACGGTGTGTCCTGAAACAAGTAATAAACACAGCGTAGAGAGCATAGGGCACTTCCACTCATGGGCGTATAAATTGGGAAAACTAAAAATCAACAAGACACAGGCACCCTAAAGTTTACGGCTGCTCTGTTTCCAAGAACCTCCGCTTCGGTACACCTTCAATATCCCAGGAAAGAGAAAAATGGATAAAGAAATGGTGGTACTTGGCACAATGGAATATCACTCAGCCATGAAATCAATGTCATATGGCTAGTTAGCAGCATGATGAGTGGATTTAGGTACGATGATTCTAAGTGAAATAAGTCACACAGAAAAAGACACTTATCCTAAGATATCGCTTATAGAGGGAATGTCAAAATCGCTACACTTGAACTGAATTACGAAACAGAACAGAGGCACACCTTTAGAAGACACACTATGGCTGCTTAACGGGAAAGGTGAGGTGGGGTGATGCATAAAACAAGGGTTTGAAATTAGCTCAGAGACCGCTCCATAAGCCAAATATGTAATAGACAAGGCCTACTCCCTGCTCAGTGAACTGGACTCAACACACCCTAGTCACCACACAAGAATATATCTGACTAGTAAGAATCTGAAAACCTATGTATCGATATCTCTCTGCAAGTGAATCAAGAGGGTGTAAAGCGGCATCAACACAGCAGGGAAAAGCAGCCAAACCCCATTCTAAACATACATTACTTTTAAAAACCCACAAAACAAAGACAGTGAAAGAGAGAGAAATTCTTACAAAATCCGTTCAGGGTCTATGATGCAACGTGGATTGACCATATCTAGACCCACAGCTGGATGAGACATAAGGCTGGACACTCTTGGGGCTGAGAGGATTGGTGAGGTTGGGTGAGCAAACGCAGATACTTTAAAGTAACACTGCTGGGAACACACCCCATGGGTCTCAAATCTCCAGGTACAAGGGCATCTTCCTACATCAAAACATGCATGGGAAACCCAGAAGATGGTATGCCATGAGATCGGGAAAGTTTTCTAAAACGCACCTCATTTCTCCTCTCCTTGTGCTCGGGTTCGCCATTCCAGCCACTTGACTAACCATCTCCCTACTTGGAGAATCAGCACCTTTAACCTCCTGATTGTACAGGTGGCAATTTGTCCTGAGGATGAACGGGAAGACGCGGAACCAACGAGAGACGAGCCCTAGGTGTTGGGACAGGCATAGGTCACTCCATTTTCCCATCAGGAAGAAGAATGAACCACAGGCTCAGCCTGCCCCCCAGAACCAAAATAGGGCCTGAAGCAATCCTGCGCTTTTGCGGCCAGCTCCCAAAAAAGCGAGGAGACAAATGGAGCTCAGGGGCACTGCAATTCACAAACGTGCAGAGTTATAAATGAGAACTCTCGTCCACAAATATATTGAGGGAAGGCAACGAAGAGGATTTGAAAGCAAGGCAGATTTGCAGGAAACAGATTTCAGGAGGTAGATTCGACTCGCCTTTAAAGCACATGAAAAGCGGCAAAACGTTGACAATGATGCCCTTGGCCAAAAAGGGCGTATGCGTTTTTTCCTGAATATATTCAGGAAAAAACGCATACGCCCTTTTTGGCCAACCAAGCAAGCCGGAAGGGCAAATCAGCGCTACAAAGAAGTCTCGCTTGCCCTCGGTCAAAAGGGCCATGCTGAACAAAGTGTAAAAACCAGAAAAGCAGGACAGGCCATGGAGACATGGGAGCCTTGCTACGCTGATGGGCGGGATGTAAATTGCCAACAGGCACTCTGGAGAAGAGTACGGTGTGTCCTGAAACAAGTAATAAACACAGCGTAGAGAGCATAGGGCACTTCCACTCATGGGCGTATAAATTGGGAAAACTAAAAATCAACAAGACACAGGCACCCTAAAGTTTACGGCTGCTCGGTTTACAAGAACCTCCACTTCGGTACACCTTCAAAATCCCAGGAAAGAGAAAAATGGATAAAGAAATGGTGGTACTTGGCACAATGGAATATCACTCAGCCATGAAATCAATGTCATAAGGCTAGTTAGCAGCATGATGAGTGGATTTAGGTACGATGATTCTAAGTGAAATAAGTCACACAGAAAAAGACACTTATCCTAAGATATCGCTTATAGAGGGAATGTCAAAATCGCTACACTTGAACTGAATTACGAAACAGAACAGAGGCACACCTTTAGAAGACACACTATGGCTGCTTAACGGGAAAGGTGAGGTGGGGTGATGCATAAAACAAGGGTTTGAAATTAGCTCAGAGACCGCTCCATAAGCCAAATATGTAATAGACAAGGCCTACTCACTGCTCAGTGAACTGGACTCAAAACACCCTAGTCACCACACAAGAATATATCTGACTAGTAAGAATCTGAAAACCTATGTATCGATATCTCTCTGCAAGTGAATCAAGAGGGTGTAAAGCGGCATCAACACAGCAGGGAAAAGCAGCCAAGCCCGATTCTAAACATAAATTACTTTAAAAAACCCACAAAACAAAGACAGTGAAAGAGAGAGAAATTCTTGCAAAATCCGTTCAGGGTCTATGATGCAACCTGGATTGACCATATCTAGACCCACAGCTGGATGAGACATAAGGCTGGACACTCTTGGGGCTGAGAGGATTGGTGAGGTTGGGTGAGCAAATGAAGATACTTTAAATAACACTGCGGGGAACACACCCCATGGGTCTCAAATCTCCAGGTACAAGGGCATCTTCCTACATCAAAACATGCATGGGAAACCCAGAAGATGGTATGCCATGAGATCGGGAAAGGTTTCTAAAACGCACCTCATTTCTCCTCTCCTTGTGCTCGGGTTCGCCATTCCAGCCGCTTGACTAACCATCTCCCTACTTGGAGAATCAGCACCTTTAACCTCCTGATTGTACAGGTTGCAATTTGTCCTGAGGATGAACGGGAAGACGCGGAACCAACGAGAGACGAGCCCTAGGTGTTGGGACAGGCATAGGTCACTCCATTTTCCCATCAGGAAGAAGAATGAACCACAGGCTCAGCCTGCCCCCCAGAACCAAAATAGGGCCTGAAGCAATCCTGCGCTTTTGCGGCCAGCTCCCAAAAAAGCGAGGAGACAAATGGAGCTCAGGGGCACTGCAATTCACAAACGTGCAGAGTTATAAATGAGAACTCTCGTCCACAAATATATTGAGGGAAGGCAACGAAGAGGATTTGAAAGCAAGGCAGATTTGCAGGAAACAGATTTCAGGAGGTAGATTCGACTCGCCTTTAAAGCACATGAAAAGCGGCAAAACGTTGACAATGATGCCCTTGGCCAAAAAGGGCGTATGCGTTTTTTCCTGAATATATTCAGGAAAAAACGCATACGCCCTTTTTGGCCAACCAAGCAAGCCGGAAGGGCAAATCAGCGCTACAAAGAAGTCTCGCTTGCCCTCGGTCAAAAGGGCCATGCTGAACAAAGTGTAAAAACCAGAAAAGCAGGACAGGCCATGGAGACATGGGAGCCTTGCTACGCTGATGGGCGGGATGTAAATTGCCAACAGGCACTCTGGAGAAGAGTACGGTGTGTCCTGAAACAAGTAATAAACACAGCGTAGAGAGCATAGGGCACTTCCACTCAAGGGCGTATAAATTGGGAAAACTAAAAATCAACAAGACACAGGCACCCTAAAGTTTACGGCTGCTCTGTTTCCAAGAACCTCCACTTCGGTACACCTTCAATATCCCAGGAAAGAGAAAAATGGATAAAGAAATGGTGGTACTTGGCACAATGGAATATCACTCAGCCATGAAATCAATGTCATAAGGCTAGTTAGCAGCATGATGAGTGGATTTAGATACGATGATTCTAAGTGAAATAAGTCACACAGAAAAAGACACTTATCCTAAGATATCGCTTATAGAGGGAATGTCAAAATTGCTACACTTGAACTGAATTACAAAACAGAACAGAGTCACACCTTTAGAAGACACACTATGGCTGCTTAACGGGAAAGGTGAGGTGGGGTGATGCATAAAACAAGGGTTTGAAATTAGCTCAGAGACCGCTCCATAAGCCAAATATGTAATAGACAAGGCCTACTCCCTGCTCAGTGAACTGGACTCAACACACCCTAGTCACCACACAAGAATATATCTGACTAGTAAGAATCTGAAAACCTATGTATCGATATCTCTCTGCAAGTGAATCAAGAGGGTGTAAAGCGGCATCAACACAGCAGGGAAAAGCAGCCAAGCCCGATTCTAAACATAAATTACTTTAAAAAACCCACAAAACAAAGACAGTGAAAGAGAGAGAAATTCTTACAAAATCCGTTCAGGGTCTATGATGCAACCTGGATTGACCATATCTAGACCCACAGCTGGATGAGACATAAGGCTGGACACTCTTGGGGCTGAGAGGATTGGTGAGGTTGGGTGAGCAAACGCAGATACTTTAAAGTAACACTGCGGGGAACACACCCCATGGGTCTCAAATCTCCAGGTACAAGGGAATCTTCCTACATCAAAACATGCATGGGAAACCCAGAAGATGGTATGCCATGAGATCGGGAAAGGTTTCTAAAACGCACCTCATTTCTCCTCTCCTTGTGCTCGGGTTCGCCATTCCACCGCTTGACTAACCATCTCCCTACTTGGAGAATCAGCACCTTTAACCTCCTGATTGTACAGGTTGCAATTTCTCCTGAGGATGAACGTGAAGACGGGGAACCAACGAGAGACGAGCCCTAGGTGTTGGGACAGGCATAGGTCACTCCATTTTCCCATCAGGAAGAAGAATGAACCACAGGCTCAGCCTGCCCCCCAGAACCAAAATAGGGCCTGAAGCAATCCTGCGCTTTTGCGGCCAGCTCCCAAAAAAGCGAGGAGACAAATGGAGCTCAGGGGCACTGCAATTCACAAACGTGCAGAGTTATAAATGAGAACTCTCGTCCACAAATATATTGAGGGAAGGCAACGAAGAGGATTTGAAAGCAAGGCAGATTTGCAGGAAACAGATTTCAGGAGGTAGATTCGACTCGCCTTTAAAGCACATGAAAAGCGGCAAAACGTTGACAATGATGCCCTTGGCCAAAAAGGGCGTATGCGTTTTTTCCTGAATATATTCAGGAAAAAACGCATACGCCCTTTTTGGCCAACCAAGCAAGCCGGAAGGGCAAATCAGCGCTACAAAGAAGTCTCGCTTGCCCTCGGTCAAAAGGGCCATGCTGAACAAACAGTAAAAACCAGAAAAGCAGGACAGGCCATGGAGACATGGGAGCCTTGCTACGCTGATGGGCGGGATGTAAATTTCCAACAGGCACTCTGGAGAAGAGTACGGTGTGTCCTGAAACAAGTAATAAACACAGCGTAGAGAGCATAGGGCACTTCCACTCATGGGCGTATAAATTGGGAAAACTAAAAATCAACAAGACACAGGCACCCTAAAGTTTACGGCTGCTCTGTTTCCAAGAATCTCCGCTTCGGTACACCTTCAATATCCCAGGAAAGAGAAAAATGGATAAAGAAATGGTGGTACTCGGCACAATGGAATATCACTCAGCCATGAAATCAATGTCATAAGGCTAGTTAGCAGCATGATGAGTGGATTTAGGTACGATGATTCTAAGTGAAATAAGTCACACAGAAAAAGACACTTATCCTAAGATATCGCTTATAGAGGGAATGTCAAAATCGCTACACTTGAACTGAATTACAAAACAGAACAGAGGCACAGCTTTAGAAGACACACTATGGCTGCTTAACCGGAAAGGTGAGGTGGGGTGATGCATAAAACAAGGGTTTGAAATTAGCTCAGACACCGCTCCATAAGCCACATATGTAATAGACAAGGCCTACTCCCTGCTCAGTGAACTGGACTCAACACCCCCTAGTCACCGCACAAGAATATATCTGACTAGTATGAATCTGAAAACCTATGTATCGATATCTCTCTGCAAGTGAATCAAGAGGGTGTAAAGCGGCATCAACACAGCAGGGAAAAGCAGCCAAACCCCATTGTAAACATAAATTACTTAAAAACACCCACAAAACAAAGACAGTGAAAGAGAGAGAAATTCTTACAAAATCCGTTCAGGGTCTCTGATGCAACCTGGATTGACCATATCTAGACCCACAGCTGGATGAGACATAAGGCTGGACACTCTTGGGGCTGAGAGGATTGGTGAGGTTGGGTGAGCAAACGCAGATACTTTAAAGTAACACTGCGGGGAACACACCCCATGGGTCTCAAATCTCCAGGTACAAGGGCATCTTCCTACATCAAAACATGCATGGGAAAGCCAGAAGATGGTATGCTGTGAGATCGGGAAAGGTTTCTAAAACGCACCTCATTTCTCCTCTCCTTGTGCTCGGGTTCGCCATTCCAGCCGCTTGACTAACCATCTCCCTACTTGGAGAATCAGCACCTTTAACCTACTGTTTCTTCCAGGTTGCAATTTGTCCTGAGGATGAACGGGAAGACGGGGAAGCAACGAAAGACTAGCCCTAGGTGTTGGGACAGGCACAGGTCACTCCATTTTCCCATCAGGAAGAAGAATGAACCACAGGCTCAGCCTGCCCCCCAGAACCAAAATAGGGCCTGAAGCAATCCTGCGCTTTTGCGGCCAGCTCCCAAAAAAGCGAGGAGACAAATGGAGCTCAGGGGCACTGCAATTCACAAACGTGCAGAGTTATAAATGAGAACTCTCGTCTACAAATATATTGAGGGAAGGCAACGAAGAGGATTTGAAAGCAAGGCAGATTTGCAGGAAACAGATTTCAGGAGGTAGATTCGACTCGCCTTTAAAGCACATGAAAAGCGGCAAAACGTTGACAATGATGCCCTTGGCCAAAAAGGGCGTATGCGTTTTTTCCTGAATATATTCAGGAAAAAACGCATACGCCCTTTTTGGCCAACCAAGCAAGCCGGAAGGGCAAATCAGCGCTACAAAGAAGTCTCGCTTGCCCTCGGTCAAAAGGGCCATGCTGAACAAAGTGTAAAAACCAGAAAAGCAGGACAGGCCATGGAGACATGGGAGCCTTGCTACGCTGATGGGCGGGATGTAAATTGCCAACAGGCACTCTGGAGAAGAGTACGGTGTGTCCTGAAACAAGTAATAAACACAGCGTAGAGAGCATAGGGCACTTCCACTCAAGGGCGTATAAATTGGGAAAACTAAAAATCAACAAGACACAGGCACCCTAAAGTTTACGGCTGCTCTGTTTCCAAGAACCTCCACTTCGGTACACCTTCAATATCCCAGGAAAGAGAAAAATGGATAAAGAAATGGTGGTACTTGGCACAATGGAATATCACTCAGCCATGAAATCAATGTCATAAGGCTAGTTAGCATCATGATGAGTGGATTTAGGTACGATGATTCTAAGTGAAATAAGTCACACAGAAAAAGACACTTATCCTAAGATATCGCTTATAGAGGGAATGTCAAAATCGCTACACTTGAACTGAATTACAAAACAGAACAGAGTCACACCTTTGGAAGACACACTATGGCTGCTTAACGGGAAAGGTGAGGTGGGGTGATGCATAAAACAAGGGTTTGAAATTAGCTCAGAGACCGCTCCATAAGCCAAATATGTAATAGACAAGGCCTACTCCCTGCTCAGTGAACTGGACTCAAAACACCCTAGTCACCACACAAGAATATATCTGACTAGTAAGAATCTGAAAACCTATGTATCGATATCTCTCTGCAAGTGAATCAAGAGGGTGTAAAGCGGCATCAACACAGCAGGGAAAAGCAGCCAAGCCCGATTCTAAACATAAATTACTTTAAAAAACCCACAAAACAAAGACAGTGAAAGAGAGAGAAATTCTTACAAAATCCGTTCAGGGTCTATGATGCAACCTGGATTGACCATATCTAGACGCACAGCTGGATGAGACATAAGGCTGGACACTCTTGGGGCTGAGAGGATTGGTGAGGTTGGGTGAGCAAACGCAGATACTTTAAAGTAACACTGCGGGGAACACACCCCATGGGTCTCAAATCTCCAGGTACAAGGGAATCTTCCTACATCAAAACATGCATGGGAAAGCCAGAAGATGGTATGCCGTGAGATCGGGAAAGGTTTCCAAAACGCACCTCATTTCTCCTCTCCTTGTGCTCGGGTTCACCATTCCAGCCGCTTGACTAACCATCTCCCTACTTGGAGAATCAGCACCTTTAACCTACTGTTTCGTCCAGGTTGCAATTTGTCCTGAGGATGAACGGGAAGACGGGGAACCAACGAAAGACTAGCCCTAGGTATTGGGACAGGCACAGGTCACTCCATTTTCCCATCAGGAAGAAGAATGAACCACAGGCTCAGCCTGCCCCCCAGAACCAAAATAGGGCCTGAAGCAATCCTGCGCTTTTGCGGCCAGCTCCCAAAAAAGCGAGGAGACAAATGGAGCTCAGGGGCACTGCAATTCACAAACGTGCAGAGTTATAAATGAGAACTCTCGTCCACAAATATATTGAGGGAAGGCAACGAAGAGGATTTGAAAGCAAGGCAGATTTGCAGGAAACAGATTTCAGGAGGTAGATTCGACTCGCCTTTAAAGCACATGAAAAGCGGCAAAACATTGACAATGATGCCCTTGGCCAAAAAGGGCGTATGCGTTTTTTCCTGAATATATTCAGGAAAAAACGCATACGCCCTTTTTGGCCAACCAAGCAAGCCGGAAGGGCAAATCAGCGCTACAAAGAAGTCTCGCTTGCCCTCGGTCAAAAGGGCCATGCTGAAGAAACAGTAAAAACCAGAAAAGCAGGACAGGCCATGGAGACATGGGAGCCTTGCTACGCTGATGGGCGGGATATAAATTGCTAACAGGCACTCTGGAGAAGAGTACGGTGTGTCCTGAAACAAGTAATAAACACAGCGTAGAGAGCATAGGGCACTTCCACTCATGGGCGTATAAATTGGGAAAACTAAAAATCAACAAGACACAGGCACCCTAAAGTTTACCGCTGCTCTGTTTCCAAGAATCTCCGCTTCGGTACACCTTCAATATCCCAGGAAAGAGAAAAATGGATAAAGAAATGGTGGTACTTGGCACAATGGAATATCACTCAGCCATGAAATCAATGTCATAAGGCTAGTTAGCAGCATGATGTGTGGATTTAGGTACGATGATTCTAAGTGAAATAAGTCACACAGAAAAAGACACTTATCCTAAGATATCGCTTATAGAGGGAATGTCAAAATCGCTACACTTGAACTGAATTACAAAACAGAACAGAGTCACACCTTTAGAAGACACACTATGGCTGCTTAACCGGAAAGGTGAGGTGGGGTGATGCATAAAACAAGGGTTTGAAATTAGCTCAGACACCGCTCCTTAAGCCAAATATGTAATAGACAAGGCCTACTCCCTGCTCAGTGAACTGGACTCAACACACCCTAGTCACCGCACAAGAATATATCTGACTAGTATGAATCTGAAAACCTATGTATCGATATCTCTCTGCAAGTGAATCAAGAGGGTGTAAAGCGGCATAAACACAGCAGGGAAAAGCAGCCAAACCCCATTCTAAACATACATTACTTTAAAAAACCCACAAAGCAAAGACAGTGAAAGTGAGAGAAATTCTTACAACATCCTTTCAGGGTCTATGATGCAACCTGGATTGACCATATCTAGACCCACAGCTGGATGAGACATAAGGCTGGACACTCTTGGGGCTGAGAGGATTGGTGAGGTTGGGTGAGCAAACGCAGATACTTTAAAGTAACACTGCGGGGAACACACTCCATGGGTCTCAAATCTCCAGGTACAAGGGAATCTTCCTACATCAAAACATGCATGGGAAAGCCAGAAGATGGTATGCCGTGAGATCGGGAAAGGTTTCTAAAACGCACCTCATTTCTCCTCTCCTTGTGCTCGGGTTCGCCATTCCAGCCGCTTGACTAACCATCTCCCTACTTGGAGAATCAGCACCTTTAACCTACTGTTTCGTCCAGGTTGCAATTTGTCCTGAGGATGAACGGGAAGACGGGGAACCAACGAAAGACTAGCCCTAGGTGTTGGGACAGGCATAGGTCACTCCATTTTCCCATCAGGAAGAAGAATGAACCACAGGCTCAGCCTGCCCCCCAGAACCAAAATAGGGCCTGAAGCAATCCTGCGCTTTTGCGGCCAGCTCCCAAAAAAGCGAGGAGACAAATGGAGCTCAGGGGCACTGCAAATCACAAACGTGCAGAGTTATAAATGAGAACTCTCGTCCACAAATATATTGAGGGAAGGCAACGAAGAGGATTTGAAAGCAAGGCAGATTTGCAGGAAACAGATTTCAGGAGGTAGATTCGACTCGCCTTTAAAGCACATAAAAAGCGGCAAAATGTTGACAATGATGCCCTTGGCCAAAAAGGGCGTATGCGTTTTTTCCTGAATATATTCAGGAAAAAACGCATACGCCCTTTCTGGCCAACCAAGCAAGCCGGAAGGGCAAATCAGCGCTACAAAGAAGTCTCGCTTGCCCTCGGTCAAAAGGGCCATGCTGAACAAAGTGTAAAAACCAGAAAAGCAGGACAGGCCATGGAGACATGGGAGCCTTGCTACGCTGATGGGCGGGATGTAAATTGCCAACAGGCACTCTGGAGAAGAGTACGGTGTGTCCTGAAACAAGTAATAAACACAGCGTAGAGAGCATAGGGCACTTCCACTCAAGGGCGTATAAATTGGGAAAACTAAAAATCAACAAGACACAGGCACCCTAAAGTTTACGGCTGCTCTGTTTCCAAGAACCTCCACTTCGGTACACCTTCAATATCCCAGGAAAGAGAAAAATGGATAAAGAAATGGTGGTACTTGGCACAATGGAATATCACTCAGCCATGAAATCAATGTCATAAGGCTAGTTAGCAGCATGATGAGTGGATTTAGATACGATGATTCTAAGTGAAATAAGTCACACAGAAAAAGACACTTATCCTAAGATATCGCTTATATAGGGAATGTCAAAATGGCTACACTTGAACTGAATTACAAATCAGAACAGAGTCACACCTTTAGAAGACACACTATGGCTGCTTAACGGGAAAGGTGAGGTGGGGTGATGCATAAAACAAGGGTTTGAAATTAGCTCAGAGACCGCTCCATAAGCCAAATATGTAATAGACAAGGCCTACTCCCTGCTCAGTGAACTGGACTCAACACACCCTAGTCACCACACAAGAATATATCTGACTAGTAAGAATCTGAAAACCTATGTATCGATATCTCTCTGCAAGTGAATCAAGAGGGTGTAAAGCGGCATCAACACAGCAGGGAAAAGCAGCCAAGCCCGATTCTAAACATAAATTACTTTAAAAAACCCACAAAACAAAGACAGTGAAAGAGAGAGAAATTCTTACAAAATCCGTTCAGGGTCTCTGATGCAACCTGGATTGACCATATCTAGACCCACAGCTGGATGAGACATAAGGCTGGACACTCTTGGGGCTGAGAGGATTGGTGAGGTTGGGTGAGCAAACGCAGATACTTTAAAGTAACACTGCGGGGAACACACCCCATGGGTCTCAAATCTCCAGGTACAAGGGCATCTTCCTACATCAAAACATGCATGGGAAACCCAGAAGATGGTATGCCATGAGATCGGGAAAGGTTTCTAAAACGCAGCTCATTTCTCCTCTCCTTGTGCTCGGGTTCGCCATTCCAGCCGCTTGACTAACCATCTCCCTACTTGGAGAATCAGCACCTTTAACCTCCTGATTGTACAGGTTGCAATCTGTCCTGAGGATGAACGGGAAGACGCGGAACCAACGAGAGACAAGCCCTAGGTGTTGGGACAGGCATAGGTCACTCCATTTTCCCATCAGGAAGAAGAATGAACCACAGGCTCAGCCTGCCCCCCAGAACCAAAATAGGGCCTGAAGCAATCCTGCGCTTTTGCGGCCAGCTCCCAAAAAAGCGAGGAGACAAATGGAGCTCAGGGGCACTGCAATTCACAAACGTGCAGAGTTATAAATGAGAACTCTCGTCCACAAATATATTGAGGGAAGGCAACGAAGAGGATTTGAAAGCAAGGCAGATTTGCAGGAAACAGATTTCAGGAGGTAGATTCGACTCGCCTTTAAAGCACATGAAAAGCGGCAAAACGTTGACAATGATGCCCTTGGCCAAAAAGGGCGTATGCGTTTTTTCCTGAATATATTCAGGAAAAAACGCATACGCCCTTTTTGGCCAACCAAGCAAGCCGGAAGGGCAAATCAGCGCTACAAAGAAGTCTCGCTTGCCCTCGGTCAAAAGGGCCATGCTGAACAAACAGTAAAAACCAGAAAAGCAGGACAGGCCATGGAGACATGGGAGCCTTGCTACGCTGATGGGCGGGATATAAATTGCTAACAGGCACTCTGGAGAAGAGTACGGTGTGTCCTGAAACAAGTAATAAACACAGCGTAGAGAGCATAGGGCACTTCCACTCATGGGCGTATAAATTGGGAAAACTAAAAATCAACAAGACACAGGCACCCTAAAGTTTACCGCTGCTCTGTTTCCAAGAACCTCCGCTTCGGTACACCTTCAATATCCCAGGAAAGAGAAAAATGGATAAAGAAATGGTGGTACTTGGCACAATGGAATATCACTCAGCCATGAAATCAATGTCATAAGGCTAGTTAGCAGCATGATGTGTGGATTTAGGTACGATGATTCTAAGTGAAATAAGTCACACAGAAAAAGACACTTATCCTAAGATATCGCTTATAGAGGGAATGTCAAAATCGCTACACTTGAACTGAATTACAAAACAGAACAGAGTCACACATTTAGAAGACACACTATGGCTGCTTAACCGGAAAGGTGAGGTGGGGTGATGCATAAAACAAGGGTTTGAAATTAGCTCAGACACCGCTCCATAAGCCAAATATGTAATAGACAAGGCCTACTCCCTGCTCAGTGAACTGGACTCAACACCCCCTAGTCACCGCACAAGAATATATCTGACTAGTATGAATCTGAAAACCTATGTATCGATATCTCTCTGCAAGTGAATCAAGAGGGTGTAAAGCGGCATAAACACAGCAGGGAAAAGCAGCCAAACCCCTTTCTAAACATACATTACTTTAAAAAACCCACAAAGCAAAGACAGTGAAAGTGAGAGAAATTCTTACAACATCCGTTCAGGGTCTATGATGCAACCTGGATTGACCATATCTAGACCCACAGCTGGAGGAGACAGAAGGCTGGACACTCTTGGGGCTGAGAGGATTGGTGAGGTTGGGTGAGCAAACGCAGATACTTTAAAGTAACACTGCGGGGAACACACCCCATGGGTCTCAAATCTCCAGGTACAAGGGAATCTTCCTACATCAAAACATGCATGGGAAAACCAGAAGATGGTATGCTGTGAGATCGGGAAAGGTTTCTAAAACGCACCTCATTTCTCCTCTCCTTGTGCTCGGGTTCGCCATTCCAGCCGCTTGACTAACCATCTCCCTACTTGGAGAATCAGCACCTTTAACCTACTGTTTCTTCCAGGTTGCAATTTGTCCTGAGGATGAACGGGAAGACGGGGAACCAACGAAAGACTAGCCCTAGGTGTTGGGACAGGCACAGGTCACTCCATTTTCCCATCAGGAAGAAGAATGAACCACAGGCTCAGCCTGCCCCCCAGAACCAAAATAGGGCCTGAAGCAATCCTGCGCTTTTGCGGCCAGCTCCCAAAAAAGCGAGGAGACAAATGGAGCTCAGGGGCACTGCAATTCACAAACGTGCAGAGTTATAAATGAGAACTCTCGTCCACAAATATATTGAGGGAAGGCAACGAAGAGGATTTGAAAGCAAGGCAGATTTGCAGGAAACAGATTTCAGGAGGTAGATTCGACTCGCCTTTAAAGCACATGAAAAGCGGCAAAACGTTGACAATGATGCCCTTGGCCAAAAAGGGCGTATGCGTTTTTTCCTGAATATATTCAGGAAAAAACGCATACGCCCTTTTTGGCCAACCAAGCAAGCCGGAAGGGCAAATCAGCGCTACAAAGAAGTCTCGCTTGCCCTCGGTCAAAAGGGCCATGCTGAACAAAGTGTAAAAACCAGAAAAGCAGGACAGGCCATGGAGACATGGGAGCCTTGCTACGCTGATGGGCGGGATGTAAATTGCCAACAGGCACTCTGGAGAAGAGTACGGTGTGTCCTGAAACAAGTAATAAACACAGCGTAGAGAGCATAGGGCACTTCCACTCAAGGGCGTATAAATTGGGAAAACTAAAAATCAACAAGACACAGGCACCCTAAAGTTTACGGCTGCTCTGTTTCCAAGAACCTCCACTTCGGTACACCTTCAATATCCCAGGAAAGAGAAAAATGGATAAAGAAATGGTGGTACTTGGCACAATGGAATATCACTCAGCCATGAAATCAATGTCATAAGGCTAGTTAGCATCATGATGAGTGGATTTAGGTACGATGATTCTAAGTGAAATAAGTCACACAGAAAAAGACACTTATCCTAAGATATCGCTTATAGAGGGAATGTCAAAATCGCTACACTTGAACTGAATTACAAAACAGAACAGAGTCACACCTTTGGAAGACACACTATGGCTGCTTAACGGGAAAGGTGAGGTGGGGTGATGCATAAAACAAGGGTTTGAAATTAGCTCAGAGACCGCTCCATAAGCCAAATATGTAATAGACAAGGCCTACTCCCTGCTCAGTGAACTGGACTCAACACACCCTAGACACCACACAAGAATATATCTGACTAGTAAGAATCTGAAAACCTATGTATCGATATCTCTCTGCAAGTGAATCAAGAGGGTGTAAAGCGGCATCAACACAGCAGGGAAAAGCAGCCAAGCCCGATTCTAAACATAAATTACTTTAAAAAACCCACAAAACAAAGACAGTGAAAGAGAGAGAAATTCTTACAAAATCCGTTCAGGGTCTATGATGCAACCTGGATTGACCATATCTAGACGCACAGCTGGATGAGACATAAGGCTGGACACTCTTGGGGCTGAGAGGATTGGTGAGGTTGGGTGAGCAAACGCAGATACGTTAAAGTAACACTGCGGGGAACACACCCCATGGGTCTCAAATCTCCAGGTACAAGGGAATCTTCCTACATCAAAACATGCATGGGAAACCCAGAAGATGGTATGCCGTGAGATCGGGAAAGGTTTCCAAAACGCACCTCATTTCTCCTCTCCTTGTGCTCGGGTTCACCATTCCAGCCGCTTGACTAACCATCTCCCTACTTGGAGAATCAGCACCTTTAACCTACTGTTTCGTCCAGGTTGCAATTTGTCCTGAGGATGAACGGGAAGACGGGGAACCAACGAAAGACTAGCCCTAGGTATTGGGACAGGCACAGGTCACTCCATTTTCCCATCAGGAAGAAGAATGAACCACAGGCTCAGCCTGCCCCCCAGAACCAAAATAGGGCCTGAAGCAATCCTGCGCTTTTGCGGCCAGCTCCCAAAAAAGCGAGGAGACAAATGGAGCTCAGGGGCACTGCAATTCACAAACGTGCAGAGTTATAAATGAGAACTCTCGTCCACAAATATATTGAGGGAAGGCAACGAAGAGGATTTGAAAGCAAGGCAGATTTGCAGGAAACAGATTTCAGGAGGTAGATTCGACTCGCCTTTAAAGCACATGAAAAGCGGCAAAACGTTGACAATGATGCCCTTGGCCAAAAAGGGCGTA
Organism: Eubalaena glacialis; assembly: GCF_028564815.1. Classification (NCBI taxonomy): domain Eukaryota; kingdom Metazoa; phylum Chordata; class Mammalia; order Artiodactyla; family Balaenidae; genus Eubalaena; species Eubalaena glacialis. The sequence continues at coordinate 200,602 of NW_026871751.1, read as the reverse complement.
TGCGTTTTTTCCTGAATATATTCAGGAAAAAACGCATACGCCCTTTTTGGCCAACCAAGCAAGCCGGAAGGGCAAATCAGCGCTACAAAGAAGTCTCGCTTGCCCTCGGTCAAGAGGGCCATGCTGAACAAACAGTAAAAACCAGAAAAGCAGGACAGGCCATGGAGACATGGGAGCCTTGCTACGCTGATGGGCGGGATATAAATTGCTAACAGGCACTCTGGAGAAGAGTACGGTGTGTCCTGAAACAAGTAATAAACACAGCGTAGAGAGCATAGGGCACTTCCACTCATGGGCGTATAAATTGGGAAAACTAAAAATCAACAAGACACAGGCACCCTAAAGTTTACCGCTGCTCTGTTTCCAAGAACCTCCGCTTCGGTACACCTTCAATATCCCAGGAAAGAGAAAAATGGATAAAGAAATGGTGGTACTTGGCACAATGGAATATCACTCAGCCATGAAATCAATGTCATAAGGCTAGTTAGCAGCATGATGTGTGGATTTAGGTACGATGATACTAAGTGAAATAAGTCACACAGAAAAAGACATTTATCCTAAGATATCGCTTATAGAGGGAATGTCAAAATCGCTACACTTGAACTGAATTACAAAACAGAACAGAGTCACACCTTTAGAAGACACACTATGGCTGCTTAACCGGAAAGGTGAGGTGGGGTGATGCATAAAACAAGGGTTTGAAATTAGCTCAGACACCGCTCCATAAGCCAAATATGTAATAGACAAGGCCTACTCCCTGCTCAGTGAACTGGACTCAACACACCCTAGTCACCGCACAAGAATATATCTGACTAGTATGAATCTGAAAACCTATGTATCGATATCTCTCTGCAAGTGAATCAAGAGGGTGTAAAGCGGCATAAACACAGCAGGGAAAAGCAGCCAAACCCCATTCTAAACATACATTACTTTAAAAAACCCACAAAGCAAAGACAGTGAAAGTGAGAGAAATTCTTACAACATCCTTTCAGGGTCTATGATGCAACCTGGATTGACCATATCTAGACCCACAGCTGGATGAGACATAAGGCTGGACACTCTTGGGGCTGAGAGGATTGGTGAGGTTGGGTGAGCAAACGCAGATACTTTAAAGTAACACTGCGGGGAACACACTCCATGGGTCTCAAATCTCCAGGTACAAGGGAATCTTCCTACATCAAAACATGCATGGGAAAGCCAGAAGATGGTATGCCGTGAGATCGGGAAAGGTTTCTAAAACGCACCTCATTTCTCCTCTCCTTGTGCTCGGGTTCGCCATTCCAGCCGCTTGACTAACCATCTCCCTACTTGGAGAATCAGCACCTTTAACCTACTGTTTCGTCCAGGTTGCAATTTGTCCTGAGGATGAACGGGAAGACGGGGAACCAACGAAAGACTAGCCCTAGGTGTTGGGACAGGCACAGGTCACTCCATTTTCCCATCAGGAAGAAGAATGAACCACAGGCTCAGCCTGCCCCCCAGAACCAAAATAGGGCCTGAAGCAATCCTGCGCTTTTGCGGCCAGCTCCCAAAAAAGCGAGGAGACAAATGGAGCTCAGGGGCACTGCAATTCACAAACGTGCAGAGTTATAAATGAGAACTCTAGTCCACAAATATATTGAGGGAAGGCAACGAAGAGGATTTGAAAGCAAGGCAGATTTGCAGGAAACAGATTTCAGGAGGTAGATTCGACTCGCCTTTAAAGCACATAAAAAGCGGCAAAATGTTGACAATGATGCCCTTGGCCAAAAAGGGCGTATGCGTTTTTTCCTGAATATATTCAGGAAAAAACGCATACGCCCTTTCTGGCCAACCAAGCAAGCCGGAAGGGCAAATCAGCGCTACAAAGAAGTCTCGCTTGCCCTCGGTCAAAAGGGCCATGCTGAACAAAGTGTAAAAACCAGAAAAGCAGGACAGGCCATGGAGACATGGAAGCCTTGCTACGCTGATGGGCGGGATGTAAATTGCCAACAGGCACTCTGGAGAAGAGTACGGTGTGTCCTGAAACAAGTAATAAACACAGCGTAGAGAGCATAGGGCACTTCCACTCAAGGGCGTATAAATTGGGAAAACTAAAAATCAACAAGACACAGGCACCCTAAAGTTTACGGCTGCTCTGTTTCCAAGAACCTCCACTTCGGTACACCTTCAATATCCCAGGAAAGAGAAAAATGGATAAAGAAATGGTGGTACTTGGCACAATGGAATATCACTCAGCCATGAAATCAATGTCATAAGGCTAGTTAGCAGCATGATGAGTGGATTTAGATACGATGATTCTAAGTGAAATAAGTCACACAGAAAAAGACACTTATCCTAAGATATCGCTTATAGAGGGAATGTCAAAATGGCTACACTTGAACTGAATTACAAATCAGAACAGAGTCACACCTTTAGAAGACACACTATGGCTGCTTAACGGGAAAGGTGAGGTGGGGTGATGCATAAAACAAGGATTTGAAATTAGCTCAGAGACCGCTCCATAAGCCAAATATGTAATAGACAAGGCCTACTCCCTGCTCAGTGAACTGGACTCAACACACCCTAGTCACCACACAAGAATATATCTGACTAGTAAGAATCTGAAAACCTATGTATCGATATCTCTCTGCAAGTGAATCAAGAGGGTGTAAAGCGGCATCAACACAGCAGGGAAAAGCAGCCAAGCCCGATTCTAAACATAAATTACTTTAAAAAACCCACAAAACAAAGACAGTGAAAGAGAGAGAAATTCTTACAAAATCCGTTCAGGGTCTCTGATGCAACCTGGATTGACCATATCTAGACCCACAGCTGGATGAGACATAAGGCTGGACACTCTTGGGGCTGAGAGGATTGGTGAGGTTGGGTGAGCAAACGCAGATACTTTAAAGTAACACTGCGGGGAACACACCCCATGGGTCTCAAATCTCCAGGTACAAGGGCATCTTCCTACATCAAAACATGCATGGGAAACCCAGAAGATGGTATGCCATGAGATCGGGAAAGGTTTCTAAAACGCACCTCATTTCTCCTCTCCTTGTGCTCGGGTTCGCCATTCCAGCCGCTTGACTAACCATCTCCCTACTTGGAGAATCAGCACCTTTAACCTCCTGATTGTACAGGTTGCAATTTGTCCTGAGGATGAACGGGAAGACGCGGAACCAACGAGAGACGAGCCCTAGGTGTTGGGACAGGCATAGGTCACTCCATTTTCCCATCAGGAAGAAGAATGAACCACAGGCTCAGCCTGCCCCCCAGAACCAAAATAGGGCCTGAAGCAATCCTGCGCTTTTGCGGCCAGCTCCCAAAAAAGCGAGGAGACAAATGGAGCTCAGGGGCACTGCAATTCACAAACGTGCAGAGTTATAAATGAGAACTCTCGTCCACAAATATATTGAGGGGAGGCAACGAAGAGGATTTGAAAGCAAGGCAGATTTGCAGGAAACAGATTTCAGGAGGTAGATTCGACTCGCCTTTAAAGCACATGAAAAGCGGCAAAACGTTGACAATGATGCCCTTGGCCAAAAAGGGCGTATGCGTTTTTTCCTGAATATATTCAGGAAAAAACGCATACGCCCTTTTTGGCCAACCAAGCAGGCCGGAAGGGCAAATCAGCGCTACAAAGAAGTCTCGCTTGCCCTCGGTCAAAAGGGCCATGCTGAACAAAGTGTAAAAACCAGAAAAGCAAGACAGGCCATGGAGACATGGGAGCCTTGCTACGCTGATGGGCGGGATGTAAATTGCCAACAGGCACTCTGGAGAAGAGTACGGTGTGTCCTGAAACAAGTAATAAACACAGCGTAGAGAGCATAGGGCACTTCCACTCAAGGGCGTATAAATTGGGAAAACTAAAAATCAACAAGACACAGGCACCCTAAAGTTTACGGCTGCTCTGTTTCCAAGAACCTCCACTTCGGTACACCTTCAATATCCCAGGAAAGAGAAAAATGGATAAAGAAATGGTGGTACTTGGCACAATGGAATATCACTCAACCATGAAATCAATGTCATAAGGCTAGTTAGCAGCATGATGAGTGGATTTAGATACGATGATTCTAAGTGAATTAAGTCACACAGAAAAAGACACTTATCCTAAGATATCGCTTATAGAGGGAATGTCAAAATCGCTACACTTGAACTGAATTACAAAACAGAACAGAGTCACACCTTTAGAAGACACACTATGGCTGCTTAACGGGAAAGGTGAGGTGGGGTGATGCATAAAACAATGGTTTGAAATTAGCTCAGAGACCGCTCCATAAGCCAAATATGTAATAGACAAGGCCTACTCCCTGCTCAGTGAACTGGACTCAACACACCCTAGACACCACACAAGAATATATCTGACTAGTAAGAATCTGAAAACCTATGTATCGATATCTCTCTGCAAGTGAATCAAGAGGGTGTAAAGCGGCATCAACACAGCAGGGAAAAGCAGCCAAGCCCGATTCTAAACATAAATTACTTTAAAAAACCCACAAAACAAAGACAGTGAAAGAGAGAGAAATTCTTACAAAATCCGTTCAGGGTCTCTGATGCAACCTGGATTGACCATATCTAGACCCACAGCTGGATGAGACATAAGGCTGGACACTCTTGGGGCTGAGAGGATTGGTGAGGTTGGGTGAGCAAACGCAGATACTTTAAAGTAACACTGCGGGGAACACACCCCATGGGTCTCAAATCTCCAGGTACAAGGGCATCTTCCTACATCAAAACATGCATGGGAAACCCAGAAGATGGTATGCCATGAGATCGGGAAAGGTTTCTAAAACGCACCTCATTTCTCCTCTCCTTGTGCTCGGGTTCGCCATTCCAGCCACTTGACTAACCATCTCCCTACTTGGAGAATCAGCACCTTTAACCTCCTGTTTCTTACAGGTTGCAATTTGTCCTGAGGATGAACGGGAAGACGCGGAACCAACGAGAGACGAGCCCTAGGTGTTGGGACAGGCATAGGTCACTCCATTTTCCCATCAGGAAGAAGAATGAACCACAGGCTCAGCCTGCCCCGCAGAACCAAAATAGGGCCTGAAGCAATCCTGCGCTTTTGCGGCCAGCTCCCAAAAAAGCGAGGAGACAAATGGAGCTCAGGGGCACTGCAATTCACAAACGTGCAGAGTTATAAATGAGAACTCTCGTCCACAAATATATTGAGGGAAGGCAACGAAGAGGATTTGAAAGCAAGGCAGATTTGCAGGAAACAGATTTCAGGAGGTAGATTCGACTCGCCTTTAAAGCACATGAAAAGCGGCAAAACGTTGACAATGATGCCCTTGGCCAAAAAGGGCGTATGCGTTTTTTCCTGAATATATTCAGGAAAAAACGCATACGCCCTTTTTGGACAACCAAGCAAGCCGGAAGGGCAAATCAGCGCTACAAAGATGTCTCGCTTGCCCTCGGTCAAAAGGGCCATGCTGAACAAAGTGTAAAAACCAGAAAAGCAGGACAGGCCATGGAGACATGGGAGCCTTGCTACGCTGATGGGCGGGATGTAAATTGCCAACAGGCACTCTGGAGAAGAGTACGGTGTGTCCTGAAACAAGTAATAAACACAGCGTAGAGAGCATAGGGCACTTCCACTCATGGGCGTATAAATTGGGAAAACTAAGAATCAACAAGACACAGGCACCCTAAAGTTTACGGCTGCTCTGTTTCCAAGAACCTCCGCTTCGGTACACCTTCAATATCCCAGGAAAGAGAAAAATGGATAAAGAAATGGTGGTACTTGGCACAATGGAATATCACTCAGCCATGAAATCAATGTCATAAGGCTAGTTAGCAGCATGATGAGTGGATTTAGATACGATGATTCTAAGTGAAATAAGTCACACAGAAAAAGACACTTATCCTAAGATATCGCTTATAGAGGGAATGTCAAAATCGCTACACTTGAACTGAATTACAAAACAGAACAGAGTCACACCTTTAGAAGACACACTATGGCTGCTTAACGGGAAAGGTGAGGTGGGGTGATGCATAAAACAAGGGTTTGAAATTAGCTCAGAGACCGCTCCATAAGCCAAATATGTAATAGACAAGGCCTACTCCCTGCTCAGTGAACTGGACTCAACACACCCTAGTCACCACACAAGAATATATCTGACTAGTAAGAATCTGAAAACCTATGTATCGATATCTCTCTGCAAGTGAATCAAGAGGGTGTAAAGCGACATCAACACAGCAGGGAAAAGCAGCCAAGCCCGATTCTAAACATAAACTACTTTAAAAAACCCACAAAACAAAGACAGTGAAAGAGAGAGAAATTCTTACAAAATCCGTTCAGGGTCTATGATGCAACCTGGATTGACCATATCTAGACCCACAGCTGGATGAGACATAAGGCTGGACACTCTTGGGGCTGAGAGGATTGGTGAGGTTGGGTGAGCAAACGCAGATACTTTAAAGTAACACTGCGGGGAACACACCCCATGGGTCTCAAATCTCCAGGTACAAGGGCATCTTCCTACATCAAAACATGCATGGGAAACCCAGAAGATGGTATGCCATGAGATCGGGAAATGTTTCTAAAACGCACCTCATTTCTCCTCTCCTTGTGCTCGGGTTCGCCATTCCAGCCGCTTGACTAACCATCTCCCTACTTGGAGAATCAGCACCTTTAACCTCCTGATTGTACAGGTTGCAATTTGTCCTGAGGATGAACGGGAGGACGCGGAACCAACAAGAGACGAGCCCTAGGTTTTGGGACAGGCATAGGTCACTCCATTTTCCCATCAGGAAGAAGAATGAACCACAGGCTCAGCCTGCCCCCCAGAACCAAAATAGGGCCTGAAGCAATCCTGCGCTTTTGCGGCCACCTCCCAAAAAAGCGAGGAGACAAATGGAGCTCAGGGGCACTGCAATTCACAAACGTGCAGAGTTATAAATGAGAACTCTCGTCCACAAATATATTGAGGGAAGGCAACGAAGAGGATTTGAAAGCAAGGCAGATATGCAGGAAACAGATTTCAGGAGGTAGATTCGACTCGCCTTTAAAGCACATGAAAAGCGGCAAAACGTTGACAATGATGCCCTTGGCCAAAAAGGGCGTATGCGTTTTTTCCTGAATATATTCAGGAAAAAACGCATACGCCCTTTTTGGCCAACCAAGCAGGCCGGAAGGGCAAATCAGCGCTACAAAGAAGTCTCGCTTGCCCTCGGTCAAAAGGGCCATGCTGAACAAAGTGTAAAAACCAGAAAAGCAAGACAGGCCATGGAGACATGGGAGCCTTGCTACGCTGATGGGCGGGATGTAAATTGCCAACAGGCACTCTGGAGAAGAGTACGGTGTGTCCTGAAACAAGTAATAAACACAGCGTAGAGAGCATAGGGCACTTCCACTCAAGGGCGTATAAATTGGGAAAACTAAAAATCAACAAGACACAGGCACCCTAAAGTTTACGGCTGCTCTGTTTCCAAGAACCTCCACTTCGGTACACCTTCAATATCCCAGGAAAGAGAAAAATGGATAAAGAAATGGTGGTACTTGGCACAATGGAATATCACTCAGCCATGAAATCAATGTCATAAGGCTAGTTAGCAGCATGATGTGTGGATTTAGGTACGATGATTCTAAGTGAAATAAGTCACACAGAAAAAGACACTTATCCTAAGATATCGCTTATAGAGGGAATGTCAAAATCGCTACAATTGAACTGAATTACAAAACAGAACAGAGTCACACCTTTAGAAGACACACTATGGCTGCTTAACCGGAAAGGTGAGGTGGGGTGATGCATAAAACAAGGGTTTGAAATTAGCTCAGACACCGCTCCATAAGCCAAATATGTAATAGACAAGGCCTACTCCCTGCTCAGTGAACTGGACTCAACACACCCTAGTCACCGCACAAGAATATATCTGACTAGTATGAATCTGAAAACCTATGTATCGATATCTCTCTGCAAGTGAATCAAGAGGGTGTAAAGCGGCATAAACACAGCAGGGAAAAGCAGCCAAACCCCATTCTAAACATACATTACTTTAAAAAACCCACAAAGCAAAGACAGTGAAAGTGAGAGAAATTCTTACAACATCCTTTCAGGGTCTATGATGCAACCTGGATTGACCATATCTAGACCCACAGCTGGATGAGACATAAGGCTGGACACTCTTGGGGCTGAGAGGATTGGTGAGGTTGGGTGAGCAAACGCAGATACTTTAAAGTAACACTGCGGGGAACACACTCCATGGGTCTCAAATCTCCAGGTACAAGGGAATCTTCCTACATCAAAACATGCATGGGAAAGCCAGAAGATGGTATGCCGTGAGATCGGGAAAGGTTTCTAAAACGCACCTCATTTCTCCTCTCCTTGTGCTCGGGTTCGCCATTCCAGCCGCTTGACTAACCATCTCCCTACTTGGAGAATCAGCACCTTTAACCTACTGTTTCGTCCAGGTTGCAATTTGTCCTGAGGATGAACGGGAAGACGGGGAACCAACGAAAGACTAGCCCTAGGTGTTGGGACAGGCACAGGTCACTCCATTTTCCCATCAGGAAGAAGAATGAACCACAGGCTCAGCCTGCCCCCCAGAACCAAAATAGGGCCTGAAGCAATCCTGCGCTTTTGCGGCCAGCTCCCAAAAAAGCGAGGAGACAAATGGAGCTCAGGGGCACTGCAATTCACAAACGTGCAGAGTTATAAATGAGAACTCTCGTCCACAAATATATTGAGGGAAGGCAACGAAGAGGATTTGAAAGCAAGGCAGATTTGCAGGAAACAGATTTCAGGAGGTAGATTCGACTCGCCTTTAAAGCACATAAAAAGCGGCAAAATGTTGACAATGATGCCCTTGGCCAAAAAGGGCGTATGCGTTTTTTCCTGAATATATTCAGGAAAAAACGCATACGCCCTTTCTGGCCAACCAAGCAAGCCGGAAGGGCAAATCAGCGCTACAAAGAAGTCTCGCTTGCCCTCGGTCAAAAGGGCCATGCTGAACAAAGTGTAAAAACCAGAAAAGCAGGACAGGCCATGGAGACATGGGAGCCTTGCTACGCTGATGGGCGGGATGTAAATTGCCAACAGGCACTCTGGAGAAGAGTACGGTGTGTCCTGAAACAAGTAATAAACACAGCGTAGAGAGCATAGGGCACTTCCACTCAAGGGCGTATAAATTGGGAAAACTAAAAATCAACAAGACACAGGCACCCTAAAGTTTACGGCTGCTCTGTTTCCAAGAACCTCCACTTCGGTACACCTTCAATATCCCAGGAAAGAGAAAAATGGATAAAGAAATGGTGGTACTTGGCACAATGGAATATCACTCAGCCATGAAATCAATGTCATAAGGCTAGTTAGCAGCATGATGAGTGGATTTAGATACGATGATTCTAAGTGAAATAAGTCACACAGAAAAAGACACTTATCCTAAGATATCGCTTATAGAGGGAATGTCAAAATGGCTACACTTGAACTGAATTACAAATCAGAACAGAGTCACACCTTTAGAAGACACACTATGGCTGCTTAACGGGAAAGGTGAGGTGGGGTGATGCATAAAACAAGGATTTGAAATTAGCTCAGAGACCGCTCCATAAGCCAAATATGTAATAGACAAGGCCTACTCCCTGCTCAGTGAACTGGACTCAACACACCCTAGTCACCACACAAGAATATATCTGACTAGTAAGAATCTGAAAACCTATGTATCGATATCTCTCTGCAAGTGAATCAAGAGGGTGTAAAGCGGCATCAACACAGCAGGGAAAAGCAGCCAAGCCCGATTCTAAACATAAATTACTTTAAAAAACCCACAAAACAAAGACAGTGAAAGAGAGAGAAATTCTTACAAAATCCGTTCAGGGTCTCTGATGCAACCTGGATTGACCATATCTAGACCCACAGCTGGATGAGACATAAGGCTGGACACTCTTGGGGCTGAGAGGATTGGTGAGGTTGGGTGAGCAAACGCAGATACTTTAAAGTAACACTGCGGGGAACACACCCCATGGGTCTCAAATCTCCAGGTACAAGGGCATCTTCCTACATCAAAACATGCATGGGAAACCCAGAAGATGGTATGCCATGAGATCGGGAAAGGTTTCTAAAACGCACCTCATTTCTCCTCTCCTTGTGCTCGGGTTCGCCATTCCAGCCGCTTGACTAACCATCTCCCTACTTGGAGAATCAGCACCTTTAACCTCCTGATTGTACAGGTTGCAATTTGTCCTGAGGATGAACGGGAAGACGCGGAACCAACGAGAGACGAGCCCTAGGTGTTGGGACAGGCATAGGTCACTCCATTTTCCCATCAGGAAGAAGAATGAACCACAGGCTCAGCCTGCCCCCCAGAACCAAAATAGGGCCTGAAGCAATCCTGCGCTTTTGCGGCCAGCTCCCAAAAAAGCGAGGAGACAAATGGAGCTCAGGGGCACTGCAATTCACAAACGTGCAGAGTTATAAATGAGAACTCTCGTCCACAAATATATTGAGGGGAGGCAACGAAGAGGATTTGAAAGCAAGGCAGATTTGCAGGAAACAGATTTCAGGAGGTAGATTCGACTCGCCTTTAAAGCACATGAAAAGCGGCAAAACGTTGACAATGATGCCCTTGGCCAAAAAGGGCGTATGCGTTTTTTCCTGAATATATTCAGGAAAAAACGCATACGCCCTTTTTGGCCAACCAAGCAGGCCGGAAGGGCAAATCAGCGCTACAAAGAAGTCTCGCTTGCCCTCGGTCAAAAGGGCCATGCTGAACAAAGTGTAAAAACCAGAAAAGCAAGACAGGCCATGGAGACATGGGAGCCTTGCTACGCTGATGGGCGGGATGTAAATTGCCAACAGGCACTCTGGAGAAGAGTACGGTGTGTCCTGAAACAAGTAATAAACACAGCGTAGAGAGCATAGGGCACTTCCACTCAAGGGCGTATAAATTGGGAAAACTAAAAATCAACAAGACACAGGCACCCTAAAGTTTACGGCTGCTCTGTTTCCAAGAACCTCCACTTCGGTACACCTTCAATATCCCAGGAAAGAGAAAAATGGATAAAGAAATGGTGGTACTTGGCACAATGGAATATCACTCAACCATGAAATCAATGTCATAAGGCTAGTTAGCAGCATGATGAGTGGATTTAGATACGATGATTCTAAGTGAATTAAGTCACACAGAAAAAGACACTTATCCTAAGATATCGCTTATAGAGGGAATGTCAAAATCGCTACACTTGAACTGAATTACAAAACAGAACAGAGTCACACCTTTAGAAGACACACTATGGCTGCTTAACGGGAAAGGTGAGGTGGGGTGATGCATAAAACAATGGTTTGAAATTAGCTCAGAGACCGCTCCATAAGCCAAATATGTAATAGACAAGGCCTACTCCCTGCTCAGTGAACTGGACTCAACACACCCTAGACACCACACAAGAATATATCTGACTAGTAAGAATCTGAAAACCTATGTATCGATATCTCTCTGCAAGTGAATCAAGAGGGTGTAAAGCGGCATCAACACAGCAGGGAAAAGCAGCCAAGCCCGATTCTAAACATAAATTACTTTAAAAAACCCACAAAACAAAGACAGTGAAAGAGAGAGAAATTCTTACAAAATCCGTTCAGGGTCTCTGATGCAACCTGGATTGACCATATCTAGACCCACAGCTGGATGAGACATAAGGCTGGACACTCTTGGGGCTGAGAGGATTGGTGAGGTTGGGTGAGCAAACGCAGATACTTTAAAGTAACACTGCGGGGAACACACCCCATGGGTCTCAAATCTCCAGGTACAAGGGCATCTTCCTACATCAAAACATGCATGGGAAACCCAGAAGATGGTATGCCATGAGATCGGGAAACGTTTCTAAAACGCACCTCATTTCTCCTCTCCTTGTGCTCGGGTTCGCCATTCCAGCCGCTTGACTAACCATCTCCCTACTTGGAGAATCAGCACCTTTAACCTCCTGATTGTACAGGTTGCAATTTGTCCTGAGGATGAACGGGAAGACGCGGAACCAACGAGAGACGAGCCCTAGGTGTTGGGACAGGCATAGGTCACTCCATTTTCCCATCAGGAAGAAGAATGAACCACAGGCTCAGCCTGCCCCCCAGAACCAAAATAGGGCCTGAAGCAATCCTGCGCTTTTGCGGCCAGCTCCCAAAAAAGCGAGGAGACAAATGGAGCTCAGGGGCACTGCAATTCACAAACGTGCAGAGTTATAAATGAGAACTCTCGTCCACAAATATATTGAGGGGAGGCAACGAAGAGGATTTGAAAGCAAGGCAGATTTGCAGGAAACAGATTTCAGGAGGTAGATTCGACTCGCCTTTAAAGCACATGAAAAGCGGCAAAACGTTGACAATGATGCCCTTGGCCAAAAAGGGCGTATGCGTTTTTTCCTGAATATATTCAGGAAAAAACGCATACGCCCTTTTTGGCCAACCAAGCAGGCCGGAAGGGCAAATCAGTGCTACAAAGAAGTCTCGCTTGCCCTCGGTCAAAAGGGCCATGCTGAACAAAGTGTAAAAACCAGAAAAGCAAGACAGGCCATGGAGACATGGGAGCCTTGCTACGCTGATGGGCGGGATGTAAATTGCCAACAGGCACTCTGGAGAAGAGTACGGTGTGTCCTGAAACAAGTAATAAACACAGCGTAGAGAGCATAGGGCACTTCCACTCAAGGGCGTATAAATTGGGAAAACTAAAAATCAACAAGACACAGGCACCCTAAAGTTTACGGCTGCTCTGTTTCCAAGAACCTCCACTTCGGTACACCTTCAATATCCCAGGAAAGAGAAAAATGGATAAAGAAATGGTGGTACTTGGCACAATGGAATATCACTCAACCATGAAATCAATGTCATAAGGCTAGTTAGCAGCATGATGAGTGGATTTAGATACGATGATTCTAAGTGAATTAAGTCACACAGAAAAAGACACTTATCCTAAGATATCGCTTATAGAGGGAATGTCAAAATCGCTACACTTGAACTGAATTACAAAACAGAACAGAGTCACACCTTTAGAAGACACACTATGGCTGCTTAACGGGAAAGGTGAGGTGGGGTGATGCATAAAACAATGGTTTGAAATTAGCTCAGAGACCGCTCCATAAGCCAAATATGTAATAGACAAGGCCTACTCCCTGCTCAGTGAACTGGACTCAACACACCCTAGACACCACACAAGAATATATCTGACTAGTAAGAATCTGAAAACCTATGTATCGATATCTCTCTGCAAGTGAATCAAGAGGGTGTAAAGCGGCATCAACACAGCAGGGAAAAGCAGCCAAGCCCGATTCTAACATAAATTACTTTAAAAAACCCACAAAACAAAGACAGTGAAAGAGAGATAAATTCTTACAAAATCCGTTCAGGGTCTCTGATGCAACCTGGATTGACCATATCTAGACCCACAGCTGGATGAGACATAAGGCTGGACACTCTTGGGGCTGAGAGGATTGGTGAGGTTGGGTGAGCAAACGCAGATACTTTAAAGTAACACTGCGGGGAACACACCCCATGGGTCTCAAATCTCCAGGTACAAGGGCATCTTCCTACATCAAAACATGCATGGGAAACCCAGAAGATGGTATGCCATGAGATCGGGAAAGGTTTCTAAAACGCACCTCATTTCTCCTCTCCTTGTGCTCGGGTTCGCCATTCCAGCCACTTGACTAACCATCTCCCTACTTGGAGAATCAGCACCTTTAACCTCCTGTTTCTTACAGGTTGCAATTTGTCCTGAGGATGAACGGGAAGACGCGGAACCAACGAGAGACGAGCCCTAGGTGTTGGGACAGGCATAGGTCACTCCATTTTCCCATCAGGAAGAAGAATGAACCACAGGCTCAGCCTGCCCCGCAGAACCAAAATAGGGCCTGAAGCAATCCTGCGCTTTTGCGGCCAGCTCCCAAAAAAGCGAGGAGACAAATGGAGCTCAGGGGCACTGCAATTCACAAACGTGCAGAGTTATAAATGAGAACTCTCGTCCACAAATATATTGAGGGAAGGCAACGAAGAGGATTTGAAAGCAAGGCAGATTTGCAGGAAACAGATTTCAGGAGGTAGATTCGACTCGCCTTTAAAGCACATGAAAAGCGGCAAAACGTTGACAATGATGCCCTTGGCCAAAAAGGGCGTATGCGTTTTTTCCTGAATATATTCAGGAAAAAACGCATACGCCCTTTTTGGACAACCAAGCAAGCCGGAAGGGCAAATCAGCGCTACAAAGATGTCTCGCTTGCCCTCGGTCAAAAGGGCCATGCTGAACAAAGTGTAAAAACCAGAAAAGCAGGACAGGCCATGGAGACATGGGAGCCTTGCTACGCTGATGGGCGGGATGTAAATTGCCAACAGGCACTCTGGAGAAGAGTACGGTGTGTCCTGAAACAAGTAATAAACACAGCGTAGAGAGCATAGGGCACTTCCACTCATGGGCGTATAAATTGGGAAAACTAAGAATCAACAAGACACAGGCACCCTAAAGTTTACGGCTGCTCTGTTTCCAAGAACCTCCGCTTCGGTACACCTTCAATATCCCAGGAAAGAGAAAAATGGATAAAGAAATGGTGGTACTTGGCACAATGGAATATCACTCAGCCATGAAATCAATGTCATAAGGCTAGTTAGCAGCATGATGAGTGGATTTAGATACGATGATTCTAAGTGAAATAAGTCACACAGAAAAAGACACTTATCCTAAGATATCGCTTATAGAGGGAATGTCAAAATCGCTACACTTGAACTGAATTACAAAACAGAACAGAGTCACACCTTTAGAAGACACACTATGGCTGCTTAACGGGAAAGGTGAGGTGGGGTGATGCATAAAACAAGGGTTTGAAATTAGCTCAGAGACCGCTCCATAAGCCAAATATGTAATAGACAAGGCCTACTCCCTGCTCAGTGAACTGGACTCAACACACCCTAGTCACCACACAAGAATATATCTGACTAGTAAGAATCTGAAAACCTATGTATCGATATCTCTCTGCAAGTGAATCAAGAGGGTGTAAAGCGACATCAACACAGCAGGGAAAAGCAGCCAAGCCCGATTCTAAACATAAACTACTTTAAAAAACCCACAAAACAAAGACAGTGAAAGAGAGAGAAATTCTTACAAAATCCGTTCAGGGTCTATGATGCAACCTGGATTGACCATATCTAGACCCACAGCTGGATGAGACATAAGGCTGGACACTCTTGGGGCTGAGAGGATTGGTGAGGTTGGGTGAGCAAACGCAGATACTTTAAAGTAACACTGCGGGGAACACACCCCATGGGTCTCAAATCTCCAGGTACAAGGGCATCTTCCTACATCAAAACATGCATGGGAAACCCAGAAGATGGTATGCCATGAGATCGGGAAATGTTTCTAAAACGCACCTCATTTCTCCTCTCCTTGTGCTCGGGTTCGCCATTCCAGCCGCTTGACTAACCATCTCCCTACTTGGAGAATCAGCACCTTTAACCTCCTGATTGTACAGGTTGCAATTTGTCCTGAGGATGAACGGGAGGACGCGGAACCAACAAGAGACGAGCCCTAGGTTTTGGGACAGGCATAGGTCACTCCATTTTCCCATCAGGAAGAAGAATGAACCACAGGCTCAGCCTGCCCCCCAGAACCAAAATAGGGCCTGAAGCAATCCTGCGCTTTTGCGGCCACCTCCCAAAAAAGCGAGGAGACAAATGGAGCTCAGGGGCACTGCAATTCACAAACGTGCAGAGTTATAAATGAGAACTCTCGTCCACAAATATATTGAGGGAAGGCAACGAAGAGGATTTGAAAGCAAGGCAGATATGCAGGAAACAGATTTCAGGAGGTAGATTCGACTCGCCTTTAAAGCACATGAAAAGCGGCAAAACGTTGACAATGATGCCCTTGGCCAAAAAGGGCGTATGCGTTTTTTCCTGAATATATTCAGGAAAAAACGCATACGCCCTTTTTGGCCAACCAAGCAGGCCGGAAGGGCAAATCAGCGCTACAAAGAAGTCTCGCTTGCCCTCGGTCAAAAGGGCCATGCTGAACAAAGTGTAAAAACCAGAAAAGCAAGACAGGCCATGGAGACATGGGAGCCTTGCTACGCTGATGGGCGGGATGTAAATTGCCAACAGGCACTCTGGAGAAGAGTACGGTGTGTCCTGAAACAAGTAATAAACACAGCGTAGAGAGCATAGGGCACTTCCACTCAAGGGCGTATAAATTGGGAAAACTAAAAATCAACAAGACACAGGCACCCTAAAGTTTACGGCTGCTCTGTTTCCAAGAACCTCCACTTCGGTACACCTTCAATATCCCAGGAAAGAGAAAAATGGATAAAGAAATGGTGGTACTTGGCACAATGGAATATCACTCAACCATGAAATCAATGTCATAAGGCTAGTTAGCAGCATGATGAGTGGATTTAGATACGATGATTCTAAGGGAATTAAGTCACACAGAAAAAGACACTTATCCTAAGATATCGCTTATAGAGGGAATGTCAAAATCGCTACACTTGAACTGAATTACAAAACAGAACAGAGTCACACCTTTAGAAGACACACTATGGCTGCTTAACGGGAAAGGTGAGGTGGGGTGATGCATAAAACAAGGGTTTGAAATTAGCTCAGAGACCGCTCCATAAGCCAAATATGTAATAGACAAAGCCTACTCCCTGCTCAGTGAACTGGACTCAACACACCCTAGACACCACACAAGAATATATCTGACTAGTAAGAATCTGAAAACCTATGTATCGATATCTCTCTGCAAGTGAATCAAGAGGGTGTAAAGCGGCATCAACACAGCAGGGAAAAGCAGCCAAGCCCGATTCTAAACATAAATTACTTTAAAAAACCCACAAAACAAAGACAGTGAAAGAGAGAGAAATTCTTACAAAATCCGTTCAGGGTCTCTGATGCAAACTGGATTGACCATATCTAGACCCACAGCTGGATGAGACATAAGGCTGGACACTCTTGGGGCTGAGAGGATTGGTGAGGTTGGGTGAGCAAACGCAGATACTTTAAAGTAACACTGCGGGGAACACACCCCATGGGTCTCAAATCTCCAGGTACAAGGGCATCTTCCTACATCAAAACATGCATGGGAAACCCAGAAGATGGTATGCCATGAGATCGGGAAAGGTTTCTAAAACGCACCTCATTTCTCCTCTCCTTGTGCTCGGGTTCGCCATTCCAGCCGCTTGACTAACCATCTCCCTACTTGGAGAATCAGCACCTTTAACCTCCTGATTGTACAGGTTGCAATTTGTCCTGAGGATGAACGGGAAGACGCGGAACCAACGAGAGACGAGCCCTAGGTGTTGGGACAGGCATAGGTCACTCCATTTTCCCATCAGGAAGAAGAATGAACCACAGGCTCAGCCTGCCCCCCAGAACCAAAATAGGGCCTGAAGCAATCCTGCGCTTTTGCGGCCAGCTCGCAAAAAAGCGAGGAGACAAATGGAGCTCAGGGGCACTGCAATTCACAAACGTGCAGAGTTATAAATGAGAACTCTCGTCCACAAATATATTGAGGGAAGGCAACGAAGAGGATTTGAAAGCAAGGCAGATTTGCAGGAAACAGATTTCAGGAGGTAGATTCGACTCGCCTTTAAAGCACATGAAAAGCGGCAAAACGTTGACAATGATGCCCTTGGCCAAAAAGGGCGTATGCGTTTTTTCCTGAATATATTCAGGAAAAAACGCATACGCCCTTTTTGGCCAACCAAGCAAGCCGGAAGGGCAAATCAGCGCTACAAAGAAGTCTCGCTTGCCCTCGGTCAAAAGGGCCATGCTGAACAAAGTGTAAAAACCAGAAAAGCAGGACAGGCCATGGAGACATGGGAGCCTTGCTACGCTGATGGGCGGGATGTAAATTGCCAACAGGCACTCTGGAGAAGAGTACGGTGTGTCCTGAAACAAGTAATAAACACAGCGTAGAGAGCATAGGGCACTTCCACTCATGGGCGTATAAATTGGGAAAACTAAAAATCAACAAGACAGAGGCACCCTAAAATTTACGGCTGCTCTGTTTCCAAGAACCTCCGCTTCGGTACACATTCAAAATCCCAGGAAAGAGAAAAATGGATAAAGAAATGGTGGTACTTGGCACAATGGAATATCACTCAGCCATGAAATCAATGTCATAAGGCTAGTTAGCAACATGATGAGTGGATTTAGGTACGATGATTCTAAGTGAAATAAGTCACACAGAAAAAGACACTTATCCTAAGATATCGCTTATAGAGGGAATGTCAAAATCGCTACACTTGAACTGAATTACAAAACAGAACAGAGTCACACCTTTAGAAGACACACTATGGCTGCTTAACGGGAAAGGTGAGGTGGGGTGATGCATAAAACAAGGGTTTGAAATTAGCTCAGAGACCGCTCCATAAGCCAAATATGTAATAGACAAGGCCTACTCCCTGCTCAGTGAACTGGACTCAACACACCCTAGACACCACACAAGAATATATCTGACTAGTAAGAATCTGAAAACCTATGTATCGATATCTCTCTGCAAGTGAATCAAGAGGGTGTAAAGCGGCATCAACACAGCAGGGAAAAGCAGCCAAGCCCGATTCTAAACATAAATTACTTTAAAAAACCCACAAAACAAAGACAGTGAAAGAGAGAGAAATTCTTACAAAATCCGTTCAGGGTCTCTGATGCAACCTGGATTGACCATATCTAGACCCACAGCTGGATGAGACATAAGGCTGGACACTCTTGGGGCTGAGAGGTTTGGTGAGGTTGGGTGAGCAAACGCAGATACTTTAAAGTAACACTGCGTGGAACACACCCCATGGGTCTCAAATCTCCAGGTACAAGGGCATCTTCCTACATCAAAACATGCATGGGAAACCCAGAAGATGGTATGCCATGAGATCGGGAAAGGTTTCTAAAACGCACCTCATTTCTCCTCTCCTTGTGCTCGGGTTCGCCATTCCAGCCGCTTGACTAACCATCTCCCTACTTGGAGAATCAGCACCTTTAACCTCCTGATTGTACAGGTTGCAATTTGTCCTGAGGATGAACGGGAAGACGCGGAACCAACGAGAGACGAGTCCTAGGTGTTGGGCCAGGCATAGGTCACTCCATTTTCCCATCAGGAAGAAGAATGAACCACAGGCTCAGCCTGCCCCCCAGAACCAAAATAGGGCCTGAAGCAATCCTGCGCTTTTGCGGCCAGCTCCCAAAAAAGCGAGGAGACAAATGGAGCTCAGGGGCACTGCAATTCACAAACGTGCAGAGTTATAAATGAGAACTCTCGTCCACAAATATATTGAGGGAAGGCAACGAAGAGGATTTGAAAGCAAGGCAGATTTGCAGGAAACAGATTTCAGGAGGTAGATTCGACTCGCCTTTAAAGCACATGAAAAGCGGCAAAACGTTGACAATGATGCCCTTGGCCAAAAAGGGCGTATGCGTTTTTTCCTGAATATATTCAGGAAAAAACGCATACGCCCTTTTTGGCCAACCAAGCAAGCCGGAAGGGCAAATCTGCGCTACAAAAAAGTCTCGCTTGCCCTCAGTCAAAAGGGACATGCTGAACAAAGTGTAAAAACCAGAAAAGCAGGACAGGCCATGGAGACATGGGAGCCTTGCTACGCTGATGGGCGGGATGTAAATTGCCAACAGGCACTCTGGAGACGTGTACGGTGTGTCCTAAAACAAGTAATAAACACAGCGTAGAGAGCATAGGGCACTTCCACTCAAGGGCGTATAAATTGGGAAAACTAAAAATCAACAAGACACAGGCACCCTAAAGTTTACGGCTGCTCTGTTTCCAAGAACCTCCACTTCGGTACACCTTCAATATCCCAGGAAAGAGAAAAATGGATAAAGAAATGGTGGTACTTGGCACAATGGAATATCACTCAACCATGAAATCAATGTCATAAGGCTAGTTAGCAGCATGATGAGTGGATTTAGATACGATGATTCTAAGTGAATTAAGTCACACAGAAAAAGACACTTATCCTAAGATATCGCTTATAGAGGGAATGTCAAAATCGCTACACTTGAACTGAATTACAAAACAGAACAGAGTCACACCTTTAGAAGACACACTATGGCTGCTTAACGGGAAAGGTGAGGTGGGGTGATGCATAAAACAAGGTTTGAAATTAGCTCAGAGACCGCTCCATAAGCCAAATATGTAATAGACAAAGCCTACTCCCTGCTCAGTGAACTGGACTCAACACCCCCTAGACACCACACAAGAATATATCTGACTAGTAAGAATCTGAAAACCTATGTATCGATATCTCTCTGCAAGTGAATCAAGAGGGTGTAAAGCGGCATCAACACAGCAGGGAAAAGCAGCCAAGCCCGATTCTAAACATAAATTACTTTAAAAAACCCACAAAACAAAGACAGTGAAAGAGAGAGAAATTCTTACAAAATCCGTTCAGGGTCTCTGATGCAAACTGGATTGACCATATCTAGACCCACAGCTGGATGAGACATAAGGCTGGACACTCTTGGGGCTGAGAGGATTGGTGAGGTTGGGTGAGCAAACGCAGATACTTTAAAGTAACACTGCGGGGAACACACCCCATGGGTCTCAAATCTCCAGGTACAAGGGCATCTTCCTACATCAAAACATGCATGGGAAACCCAGAAGATGGTATGCCATGAGATCGGGAAAGGTTTCTAAAACGCACCTCATTTCTCCTCTCCTTGTGCTCGGGTTCGCCATTCCAGCCGCTTGACTAACCATCTCCCTACTTGGAGAATCAGCACGTTTAACCTCCTGATTGTACAGGTTGCAATTTGTCCTGAGGATGAACGGGAAGACGCGGAACCAACGAGAGACGAGCCCTAGGTGTTGGGACAGGCACAGGTCACTCCATTTTCCCATCAGGAAGAAGAATGAACCACAGGCTCAGCCTGCCCCCCAGAACCAAAATAGGGCCTGAAGCAATCCTGCGCTTTTGCGGCCAGCTCCCAAAAAAGCGAGGAGACAAATGGAGCTCAGGGGCACTGCAATTCACAAACGTGCAGAGTTATAAATGAGAACTCTCGTCCACAAATATATTGAGGGAAGGCAACGAAGAGGATTTGAAAGCAAGGCAGATTTGCAGGAAACAGATTTCAGGAGGTAGATTCGACTCGCCTTTAAAGCACATGAAAAGCGGCAAAACGTTGACAATGATGCCCTTGGCCAAAAAGGGCGTATGCGTTTTTTCCTGAATATATTCAGGAAAAAACGCATACGCCCTTTTTGGCCAACCAAGCAAGCCGGAAGGGCAAATCAGCGCTACAAAGAAGTCTCGCTTGCCCTCGGTCAAAAGGGCCATGCTGAACAAAGTGTAACAACCAGAAAAGCAGGACAGGCCATGGAGACATGGGAGCCTTGCTACGCTGATGGGCGGGATGTAAATTGCCAACAGGCACTCTGGAGAAGAGTACGGTGTGTCCTGAAACAAGTAATAAACACAGCGTAGAGAGCATAGGGCACTTCCACTCATGGGCGTATAAATTGGGAAAACTAAAAATCAACAAGACAGAGGCACCCTAAAATTTACGGCTGCTCTGTTTCCAAGAACCTCCGCTTCGGTACACCTTCAAAATCCCAGGAAAGAGAAAAATGGATAAAGAAATGGTGGTACTTGGCACAATGGAATATCACTCAGCCATGAAATCAATGTCATAAGGCTAGTTAGCAGCATGATGAGTGGATTTAGGTACGATGATTCTAAGTGAAATAAGTCACACAGAAAAAGACACTTATCCTAAGATATCGCTTATAGAGGGAATGTCAAAATCGCTACACTTGAACTGAATTACAAAACAGAACAGAGTCACACCTTTAGAAGACACACTATGGCTGCTTAACGGGAAAGGTGAGGTGGGGTGATGCATAAAACAAGGGTTTGAAATTAGCTCAGAGACCGCTCCATAAGCCAAATATGTAATAGACAAGGCCTACTCCCTGCTCAGTGAACTGGACTCAACACACCCTAGTCACCACACAAGAATATATCTGACTAGTAAGAATCTGAAAACCTATGTATCAATATCTCTCTGCAAGTGAATCAAGAGGGTGTAAAGCGGCATGAACACAGCAGGGAAGAGCAGCCAAGCCCGATTCTAAACATAAATTACTTTAAAAAACCCACAAAACAAAGACAGTGAAAGAGAGAGAAATTCTTACAAAATCCGTTCAGGGACTATGATGCAACCTGGATTGACCATATCTAGACCCACAGCTGGATGAGACATAAGGCTGGATACTCTTGGGGCTGAGAGGTTTGGTGAGGTTGGGTGAGCAAACGCAGATACTTTAAAGTAACACTGCGGGGAACACACCCCATGGGTCTCAAATCTCCAGGTACAAGGGCATTTTCCTACATCAAAACATGCATGGGAAACCCAGAAGATGGTATGCCATGAGATCGGGAAAGGTTTCTAAAACGCACCTCATTTCTCCTCTCCTTGTGCTCGAGTTCACCATTCCAGCCGCTTGACTAACCATCTCCCTACTTGGAGAATCAGCACCTTTAACCTCCTGATTGTACAGGTTGCAATTTGTCCTGAGGATGAACGGGAAGACGCGGAACCAACGAGAGACGAGTCCTAGGTGTTGGGACAGGCATAGGTCACTCCATTTTCCCATCAGGAAGAAGAATGAACCACAGGCTCAGCCTGCCCCCCAGAACCAAAATAGGGCCTGAAGCAATCCTGCGCTTTTGCGGCCAGCTCCCAAAAAAGCGAAGAGACAAATGGAGCTCAGGGGCACTGCAATTCACAAACGTGCAGAGTTATAAATGAGAACTCTCGTCCACAAATATATTGAGGGAAGGAAACGAAGAGGATTTGAAAGCAAGGCAGATTTGCAGGAAACAGATTTCAGGAGGTAGATTCGACTCGCCTTTAAAGCACATGAAAAGCGGCAAAACGTTGACAATGATGCCCTTGGCCAAAAAGGGCGTATGCGTTTTTTCCTGAATATATTCAGGAAAAAACGCATACGCCCTTTTTGGCCAACCAAGCAAGCCGGAAGGGCAAATTAGCGCTACAAAGAATTCTCGCTTGCCCTCGGTCAAAAGGGCCATGCTGAACAAAGTGTAAAAACCAGAAAAGCAGGACAGGCCATGGAGACATGGGAGCCTTGCTACGCTGATGGGCGGGATATAAATTGCCAACAGGCACTCTGGAGAAGAGTACGGTGTGTCCTGAAACAAGTAATAAACACAGCGTAGAGAGCATAGGTCACTTCCACTCATGGGCGTATAAATTGGGAAAAGTAAAAATCAACAAGACACAGGCACCCTAAAGTTTACGGCTGCTCTGTTTCCAAGAACCTCCGCTTCGGTACACCTTCAATATCCCAGGAAAGAGAAAAATGGATAAAGAAATGGTGGTACTTGGCACAATGGAATATCACTCAGCCATGAAATCAATGTCATAAGGCTAGTTAGCAGCATGATGAGTGGATTTAGGTACGATGATTCTAAGTGAAATAAGTCACACAGAAAAAGACACTTATCCTAAGATATCGCTTATAGAGGGAATGTCAAAATCGCTACACTTGAACTGAATTACAAAACAGAACAGAATCACACCTTTAGAAGACACACTATGGCTGCTTAACGGGAAAGGTGAGGTGGGGTGATGCATAAAACAAGGGTTTGAAATTAGCTCAGAGACCGCTCCATAAGCCAAATATGTAATAGACAAGGCCTACTCCCTGCTCAGTGAACTGGACTCAACACCCCCTAGTCACCGCACAAGAATATATCTGACTAGTAAGAATCTGAAAACCTATGTATCGATATCTCTCTGCAAGTGAATCAAGAGGGTGTAAAGCGGCATCAACACAGCAGGGAAAAGCAGCCAAGCCCGATTCTAAACATAAATTACTTTAAAAAACCCACAAAACAAAGACAGTGAAAGAGAGAGAAATTCTTACAAAATCCGTTCAGGGTCTCTGATGCAACCTGGATTGACCATATCTAGACCCACAGCTGAATGAGACATAAGGCTGGACACTCTTGGGGCTGAGAGGATTGGTGAGGTTGGGTGAGCAAATGCAGATACTTTAAAGTAACACCGCGGGGTACACACCCCATGGGTCTCAAATCTCCAGGTACAAGGGCATCTTCCTACATCAAAACATGCATGGGAAACCCAGAAGATGGTATGCCGTGAGATCAGGAAAGGTTTCTAAAACGCACCTCATTTCTCCTCTCCTTGTGCTCGGGTTCGCCATTCCAGCCGCTTGACTAACCATCTCCCTACTTGGAGAATCAGCACCTTTAACCTCCTGTTTCGTACAGGTTGCAATTTGTCCTGAGGATGAACGGGAAGACGGGCAACAAACGAGACACTAGCCCTAGGTGTTGGGACAGGCATAGGCCACTCCATTTTCCCATCAGGAAGAAGAATTAACCACAGGCTCAGCCTGACCCCCAGAACCAAAATAGGGCCTGAAGCAATCCTGTGCTTTTGCGGCCAGCTCCCAAAAAAGCGAGTAGACAAATGGAGCTCAGGGACACTGCAATTCACAAACGTGCAGAGTTATAAATGATAACTCTCGTCCACAAATATATTGAGGGAAGGCAATGAAGAGGATTTCAAAGCAAGGCAGATTTGCAGGAAACAGATTTCAGGAGGTAGATTCGACTCGCCTTTAAAGCACATGAAAAGCGGCAAAACGTTGACTGTGATGCCCTTGGTCAAAAAGGGCGTATGCGTTTTTTCCTGAATATATTCAGGAAAAAACGCATACGCCGTTTTTGGCCAACCAAGCAAGCCGGAAGGGCAAATCAGCGCTACAAAGAAGTCTCGCTTGCCCTCGGTCAAAAGGGCCATGCTGAACAAACAGTAAAAACCAGAAAAGCAGGACAGGCCATGGAGACATGGGAGCCTTGCTACGCTGATGGGCGGGATGTAAATTGCCAACAGGCACTCTGGAGAAGAGTACGGTGTGTCCTAAAACAAGTAATAAACACAGCGTAGAGAGCATAGGGCACTTCCACTCATGGGCGTATAAATTGGGAAAAGTAAAAATCAACAAGACACAGGCACCCTAAAGTTTACGGCTGCTCTGTTTCCAAGAACCTCCGCTTCGGTACACCTTCAATATCCCAGGAAAGAGAAAAATGGATAAAGAAATGGTGGTACTTGGCACAATGGAATATCACTCAGCCATGAAATCAATGTCATAAGGCTAGTTAGCAGCATGATGAGTGGATTTAGGTACGATGATTCTAAGTGAAATAAGTCACACAGAAAAAGACACTTATCCTAAGATATCGCTTATAGAGGGAATGTCAAAATCGCTACACTTGAACTGAATTACAAAACAGAACAGAGTCACACCTTTAGAAGACACACTATGGCTGCTTAACGGGAAAGGTGAGGTGGGGTGATGCATAAAACAAGGGTTTGAAATTAGCTCAGAGACCGCTCCATAAGCCAAATATGTAATAGACAAGGCCTACTCCCTGCTCAGTGAACTGGACTCAACACCCCCTAGTCACCGCACAAGAATATATCTGACTAGTAAGAATCTGAAAACCTATGTATCGATATCTCTCTGCAAGTGAATCAAGAGGGTGTAAAGCGGCATCAACACAGCAGGGAAAAGCAGCCAAGCCCGATTCTAAACATAAATTACTTTAAAAAAACCCACAAAACAAAGACAGTGAAAGAGAGAGAAATTCTTACAAAATCCGTTCAGGGTCTATGATGCAACCTGGATTGACCATATCTAGACCCACAGCTGAATGAGACATAAGGCTGGACACTCTTGGGGCTGAGAGGATTGGTGAGGTTGGGTGAGCAAACGCAGATACTTTAAAGTAACACCGCGGGGTACACACCCCATGGGTCTCAAATCTCCAGGTACAAGGGCATCTTCCTACATCAAAACATGCATGGGAAACCCAGAAGATGGTATGCCGTGAGATCAGGAAAGGTTTCTAAAACGCACCTCATTTCTCCTCTCCTTGTGCTCGGGTTCGCCATTCCAGCCGCTTGACTAACCATCTCCCTACTTGGAGAATCAGCACCTTTAACCTCCTGTTTCGTACAGGTTGCAATTTGTCCTGAGGATGAACGGGAAGACGGGCAACCAACGAGACACTAGCCCTAGGTGTTGGGACAGGCACAGGCCACTCCATTTTCCCATCAGGAAGAAGAATGAACCACAGGCTCAGCCTGACCCCCAGAACCAAAATAGGGCCTGAAGCAATCCTGTGCTTTTGCGGCCAGCTCCCAAAAAAGCGAGTAGACAAATGGAGCTCAGGGACACTGCAATTCACAAACGTGCAGAGTTATAAATGATAACTCTCGTCCACAAATATATTGAGGGAAGGCAACGAAGAGGATTTCAAAGCAAGGCAGATTTGCAGGAAACAGATTTCAGGAGGTAGATTCGACTCGCCTTTAAAGCACATGAAAAGCGGCAAAACGTTGACTGTGATGCCCTTGCTCAAAAAGGGCGTATGCGTTTTTTCCTGAATATATTCAGGAAAAAACGCATACGCCGTCTTTGGCCAACCAAGCAAGCCGGAAGGGCAAATCAGCGCTACAAAGAAGTCTCGCTTGCCCTCGGTCAAAAGGGCCATGCTGAACAAACAGTAAAAACCAGAAAAGCAGGACAGGCCATGGAGACATGGGAGCCTTGCTACGCTGATGGGTGGGATGTAAATTGCCAACAGGCACTCTGGAGAAGAGTACGGTGTGTCCTGAAACAAGTAATAAACACAGCGTAGAGAGCATAGGGCACTTCCACTCATGGGCGTATAAATTGGGAAAAGTAAAAATCAACAAGACACAGGCACCCTAAAGTTTACGGCTGCTCTGTTTCCAAGAACCTCCGCTTCGGTACACCTTCAATATCCCAGGAAAGAGAAAAATGGATAAAGAAATGGTGGTACTTGGCACAATGGAATATCACTCAGCCATGAAATCAATGTCATAAGGCTAGTTAGCAGCATGATGAGTGGATTTAGGTACGATGATTCTAAGTGAAATAAGTCACACAGAAAAAGACACTTATCCTAAGATATCGCTTATAGAGGGAATGTCAAAATCGCTACACTTGAACTGAATTACAAAACAGAACAGAGTCACACCTTTAGAAGACACACTATGGCTGCTTAACGGGAAAGGTGAGGTGGGGTGATGCATAAAACAAGGGTTTGAAATTAGCTCAGACACCACTCCATAAGCCAAATATGTAATAGACAAGGCCTACTCCCTGCTCAGTGAACTGGACTCAACACCCCCTAGTCACCGCACAAGAATATATCTGACTAGTAAGAATCTGAAAACCTATGTATCGATATCTCTCTGCAAGTGAATCAAGAGGGTGTAAAGCGGCATCAACACAGCAGGGAAAAGCAGCCAAGCCCGATTCTAAACATAAATTACTTTAAAAAACCCACAAAACAAAGACAGTGAAAGAGAGAGAAATTCTTACAAAATCCGTTCAGGGTCTCTGATGCAAACTGGATTGACCATATCTAGACCCACAGCTGGATGAGACATAAGGCTGGACACTCTTGGGGCTGAGAGGATTGGTGAGGTTGGGTGAGCAAACGCAGATACTTTAAAGTAACACTGCGGGGAACACACCCCATGGGTCTCAAATCTCCAGGTACAAGGGCATCTTCCTACATCAAAACATGCATGGGAAACCCAGAAGATGGTATGCCATGAGATCGGGAAAGGTTTCTAAAACGCACCTCATTTCTCCTCTCCTTGTGCTCGGGTTCGCCATTCCAGCCGCTTGACTAACCATCTCCCTACTTGGAGAATCAGCACGTTTAACCTCCTGATTGTACAGGTTGCAATTTGTCCTGAGGATGAACGGGAAGACGCGGAACCAACGAGAGACGAGCCCTAGGTGTTGGGACAGGCACAGGTCACTCCATTTTCCCATCAGGAAGAAGAATGAACCACAGGCTCAGCCTGCCCCCCAGAACCAAAATAGGGCCTGAAGCAATCCTGCGCTTTTGCGGCCAGCTCCCAAAAAAGCGAGGAGACAAATGGAGCTCAGGGGCACTGCAATTCACAAACGTGCAGAGTTATAAATGAGAACTCTCGTCCACAAATATATTGAGGGAAGGCAACGAAGAGGATTTGAAAGCAAGGCAGATTTGCAGGAAACAGATTTCAGGAGGTAGATTCGACTCGCCTTTAAAGCACATGAAAAGCGGCAAAACGTTGACAATGATGCCCTTGGCCAAAAAGGGCGTATGCGTTTTTTCCTGAATATATTCAGGAAAAAACGCATACGCCCTTTTTGGCCAACCAAGCAAGCCGGAAGGGCAAATCAGCGCTACAAAGAAGTCTCGCTTGCCCTCGGTCAAAAGGGCCATGCTGAACAAAGTGTAACAACCAGAAAAGCAGGACAGGCCATGGAGACATGGGAGCCTTGCTACGCTGATGGGCGGGATGTAAATTGCCAACAGGCACTCTGGAGAAGAGTACGGTGTGTCCTGAAACAAGTAATAAACACAGCGTAGAGAGCATAGGGCACTTCCACTCATGGGCGTATAAATTGGGAAAACTAAAAATCAACAAGACAGAGGCACCCTAAAATTTACGGCTGCTCTGTTTCCAAGAACCTCCGCTTCGGTACACCTTCAAAATCCCAGGAAAGAGAAAAATGGATAAAGAAATGGTGGTACTTGGCACAATGGAATATCACTCAGCCATGAAATCAATGTCATAAGGCTAGTTAGCAGCATGATGAGTGGATTTAGGTACGATGATTCTAAGTGAAATAAGTCACACAGAAAAAGACACTTATCCTAAGATATCGCTTATAGAGGGAATGTCAAAATCGCTACACTTGAACTGAATTACAAAACAGAACAGAGTCACACCTTTAGAAGACACACTATGGCTGCTTAACGGGAAAGGTGAGGTGGGGTGATGCATAAAACAAGGGTTTGAAAT
Organism: Eubalaena glacialis; assembly: GCF_028564815.1. Classification (NCBI taxonomy): domain Eukaryota; kingdom Metazoa; phylum Chordata; class Mammalia; order Artiodactyla; family Balaenidae; genus Eubalaena; species Eubalaena glacialis. Next base: position 171,764 of record NW_026871751.1, on the reverse strand, counting down.
TAGCTCAGAGACCGCTCCATAAGCCAAATATGTAATAGACAAGGCCTACTCCCTGCTCAGTGAACTGGACTCAACACCCCCTAGTCACCGCACAAGAATATATCTGACTAGTAAGAATCTGAAAACCTATGTATCGATATCTCTCTGCAAGTGAATCAAGAGGGTGTAAAGCGGCATCAACACAGCAGGGAAAAGCAGCCAAGCCCGATTCTAAACATAAATTACTTTAAAAAACCCACAAAACAAAGACAGTGAAAGAGAGAGAAATTCTTACAAAATCCGTTCAGGGTCTCTGATGCAACCTGGATTGACCATATCTAGACCCACAGCTGAATGAGACATAAGGCTGGACACTCTTGGGGCTGAGAGGATTGGTGAGGTTGGGTGAGCAAATGCAGATACTTTAAAGTAACACCGCGGGGTACACACCCCATGGGTCTCAAATCTCCAGGTACAAGGGCATCTTCCTACATCAAAACATGCATGGGAAACCCAGAAGATGGTATGCCGTGAGATCAGGAAAGGTTTCTAAAACGCACCTCATTTCTCCTCTCCTTGTGCTCGGGTTCGCCATTCCAGCCGCTTGACTAACCATCTCCCTACTTGGAGAATCAGCACCTTTAACCTCCTGTTTCGTACAGGTTGCAATTTGTCCTGAGGATGAACGGGAAGACGGGCAACAAACGAGACACTAGCCCTAGGTGTTGGGACAGGCATAGGCCACTCCATTTTCCCATCAGGAAGAAGAATTAACCACAGGCTCAGCCTGACCCCCAGAACCAAAATAGGGCCTGAAGCAATCCTGTGCTTTTGCGGCCAGCTCCCAAAAAAGCGAGTAGACAAATGGAGCTCAGGGACACTGCAATTCACAAACGTGCAGAGTTATAAATGATAACTCTCGTCCACAAATATATTGAGGGAAGGCAATGAAGAGGATTTCAAAGCAAGGCAGATTTGCAGGAAACAGATTTCAGGAGGTAGATTCGACTCGCCTTTAAAGCACATGAAAAGCGGCAAAACGTTGACTGTGATGCCCTTGGTCAAAAAGGGCGTATGCGTTTTTTCCTGAATATATTCAGGAAAAAACGCATACGCCGTTTTTGGCCAACCAAGCAAGCCGGAAGGGCAAATCAGCGCTACAAAGAAGTCTCGCTTGCCCTCGGTCAAAAGGGCCATGCTGAACAAACAGTAAAAACCAGAAAAGCAGGACAGGCCATGGAGACATGGGAGCCTTGCTACGCTGATGGGCGGGATGTAAATTGCCAACAGGCACTCTGGAGAAGAGTACGGTGTGTCCTGAAACAAGTAATAAACACAGCGTAGAGAGCATAGGGCACTTCCACTCATGGGCGTATAAATTGGGAAAAGTAAAAATCAACAAGACACAGGCACCCTAAAGTTTACGGCTGCTCTGTTTCCAAGAACCTCCGCTTCGGTACACCTTCAATATCCCAGGAAAGAGAAAAATGGATAAAGAAATGGTGGTACTTGGCACAATGGAATATCACTCAGCCATGAAATCAATGTCATAAGGCTAGTTAGCAGCATGATGAGTGGATTTAGGTACGATGATTCTAAGTGAAATAAGTCACACAGAAAAAGACACTTATCCTAAGATATCGCTTATAGAGGGAATGTCAAAATCGCTACACTTGAACTGAATTACAAAACAGAACAGAGTCACACCTTTAGAAGACACACTATGGCTGCTTAACGGGAAAGGTGAGGTGGGGTGATGCATAAAACAAGGGTTTGAAATTAGCTCAGAGACCGCTCCATAAGCCAAATATGTAATAGACAAGGCCTACTCCCTGCTCAGTGAACTGGACTCAACACCCCCTAGTCACCGCACAAGAATATATCTGACTAGTAAGAATCTGAAAACCTATGTATCGATATCTCTCTGCAAGTGAATCAAGAGGGTGTAAAGCGGCATCAACACAGCAGGGAAAAGCAGCCAAGCCCGATTCTAAACATAAATTACTTTAAAAAAACCCACAAAACAAAGACAGTGAAAGAGAGAGAAATTCTTACAAAATCCGTTCAGGGTCTATGATGCAACCTGGATTGACCATATCTAGACCCACAGCTGAATGAGACATAAGGCTGGACACTCTTGGGGCTGAGAGGATTGGTGAGGTTGGGTGAGCAAACGCAGATACTTTAAAGTAACACCGCGGGGTACACACCCCATGGGTCTCAAATCTCCAGGTACAAGGGCATCTTCCTACATCAAAACATGCATGGGAAACCCAGAAGATGGTATGCCGTGAGATCAGGAAAGGTTTCTAAAACGCACCTCATTTCTCCTCTCCTTGTGCTCGGGTTCGCCATTCCAGCCGCTTGACTAACCATCTCCCTACTTGGAGAATCAGCACCTTTAACCTCCTGTTTCGTACAGGTTGCAATTTGTCCTGAGGATGAACGGGAAGACGGGCAACCAACGAGACACTAGCCCTAGGTGTTGGGACAGGCACAGGCCACTCCATTTTCCCATCAGGAAGAAGAATGAACCACAGGCTCAGCCTGACCCCCAGAACCAAAATAGGGCCTGAAGCAATCCTGTGCTTTTGCGGCCAGCTCCCAAAAAAGCGAGTAGACAAATGGAGCTCAGGGACACTGCAATTCACAAACGTGCAGAGTTATAAATGATAACTCTCGTCCACAAATATATTGAGGGAAGGCAACGAAGAGGATTTCAAAGCAAGGCAGATTTGCAGGAAACAGATTTCAGGAGGTAGATTCGACTCGCCTTTAAAGCACATGAAAAGCGGCAAAACGTTGACTGTGATGCCCTTGCTCAAAAAGGGCGTATGCGTTTTTTCCTGAATATATTCAGGAAAAAACGCATACGCCGTTTTTGGCCAACCAAGCAAGCCGGAAGGGCAAATCAGCGCTACAAAGAAGTCTCGCTTGCCCTCGGTCAAAAGGGCCATGCTGAACAAACAGTAAAAACCAGAAAAGCAGGACAGGCCATGGAGACATGGGAGCCTTGCTACGCTGATGGGTGGGATGTAAATTGCCAACAGGCACTCTGGAGAAGAGTACGGTGTGTCCTGAAACAAGTAATAAACACAGCGTAGAGAGCATAGGGCACTTCCACTCAAGGGCGTATAAATTGGGAAAAGTAAAAATCAACAAGACACAGGCACCCTAAAGTTTACGGCTGCTCTGTTTCCAAGAACCTCCGCTTCGGTACACCTTCAATATCCCAGGAAAGAGAAAAATGGATAAAGAAATGGTGGTACTTGGCACAATGGAATATCACTCAGCCATGAAATCAATGTCATAAGGCTAGTTAGCAGCATGATGAGTGGATTTAGGTACGATGATTCTAAGTGAAATAAGTCACACAGAAAAAGACACTTATCCTAAGATATCGCTTATAGAGGGAATGTCAAAATCGCTACACTTGAACTGAATTACAAAACAGAACAGAGTCACACCTTTAGAAGACACACTATGGCTGCTTAACGGGAAAGGTGAGGTGGGGTGATGCATAAAACAAGGGTTTGAAATTAGCTCAGACACCACTCCATAAGCCAAATATGTAATAGACAAGGCCTACTCCCTGCTCAGTGAACTGGACTCAACACCCCCTAGTCACCGCACAAGAATATATCTGACTAGTAAGAATCTGAAAACCTATGTATCGATATCTCTCTGCAAGTGAATCAAGAGGGTGTAAAGCGGCATCAACACAGCAGGGAAAAGCAGCCAAGCCCGATTCTAAACATAAATTACTTTAAAAAACCCACAAAACAAAGACAGTGAAAGAGAGAGAAATTCTTACAAAATCCGTTCAGGGTCTCTGATGCAACCTGGATTGACCATATCTAGACCCACAGCTGGATGAGACATAAGGCTGGACACTCTTGGGGCTGAGAGGATTGGTGAGGTTGGGTGAGCAAACGCAGATACTTTAAAGTAACACTGCGGGGAACACACCCCATGGGTCTCAAATCTCCAGGTACAAGGGCATCTTCCTACATCAAAACATGCATGGGAAACCCAGAAGATGGTATGCCATGAGATCGGGAAAGGTTTCTAAAACGCACCTCATTTCTCCTCTCCTTGTGCTCGGGTTCGCCATTCCAGCCGCTTGACTAACCATCTCCCTACTTGGAGAATCAGCACCTTTAACCTCCTGATTGTACAGGTTGCAATTTGTCCTGAGGATGAACGGGAAGACGCGGAACCAACGAGAGACGAGCCCTAGGTGTTGGGACAGGCATAGGTGACTCCATTTTCCCATCAGGAAGAAGAATGAACCACAGGCTCAGCCTGCCCCCCAGAACCAAAATAGGGCCTGAAGCAATCCTGCGCTTTTGCGGCCAGCTCCCAAAAAAGCGAGGAGACAAATGGAGCTCAGGGGCACTGCAATTCACAAACGTGCAGAGTTATAAATGAGAACTCTCGTCCACAAATATATTGAGGGAAGGCAACGAAGAGGATTTGAAAGCAAGGCAGATTTGCAGGAAACAGATTTCAGGAGGTAGATTCGACTCGCCTTTAAAGCACATGAAAAGCGGCAAAACGTTGACAATGATGCCCTTGGCCAAAAAGGGCGTATGCGTTTTTTCCTGAATATATTCAGGAAAAAACGCATACGCCCTTTTTGGCCAACCAAGCAAGCCGGAAGGGCAAATCAGCGCTACAAAGATGTCTCGCTTGCCCTCGGTCAAAAGGGCCATGCTGAACAAAGTGTAAAAACCAGAAAAGCAGGACAGGCCATGGAGACATGGGAGCCTTGCTACGCTGATGGGCGGGATGTAAATTGCCAACAGGCACTCTGGAGAAGAGTACGGTGTGTCCTGAAACAAGTAATAAACACAGCGTAGAGAGCATAGGGCACTTCCACTCATGGGCGTATAAATTGGGAAAACTAAAAATCAACAAGACACAGGCACCCTAAAGTTTACGGCTGCTCTGTTTCCAAGAACCTCCGCTTCGGTACACCTTCAATATCCCAGGAAAGAGAAAAATGGATAAAGAAATGGTGGTACTTGGCACAATGGAATATCACTCAGCCATGAAATCAATGTCATAAGGCTAGTTAGCAGCATGATGAGTGGATTTAGATACGATGATTCTAAGTGAAATAAGTCACACAGAAAAAGACACTTATCCTAAGATATCGCTTATAGAGGGAATGTCAAAATCGCTACACTTGAACTGAATTACAAATCAGAAAAGAGTCACACCTTTAGAAGACACACTCTGGCTGCTTAACGGGAAAGGTGAGGTGGGGTGATGCATAAAACAAGGGTTTGAAATTAGCTCAGAGACCGCTCCATAAGCCAAATATGTAATAGACAAGGCCTACTCCCTGCTCAGTGAACTGGACTCAACACACCCTAGTCACCACACAAGAATATATCTGACTAGTAAGAATCTGAAAACCTATGTATCGATATCTCTCTGCAAGTGAATCAAGAGGGTGTAAAGCGACATCAACACAGCAGGGAAAAGCAGCCAAGCCCGATTCTAAACATAAACTACTTTAAAAAAACCCACAAAACAAAGACAGTGAAAGAGAGAGAAATTCTTACAAAATCCGTTCAGGGTCTATGATGCAACCTGGATTGACCATATCTAGACCCACAGCTGGATGAGACATAAGGCTGGACACTCTTGGGGCTGAGAGGATTGGTGAGGTTGGGTGAGCAAACGCAGATACTTTAAAGTAACACTGCGGGGAACACACCCCATGGGTCTCAAATCTCCAGGTACAAGGGCATCTTCCTACATCAAAACATGCATGGGAAACCCAGAAGATGGTATGCCATGAGATCGGGAAAGGTTTCTAAAACGCACCTCATTTCTCCTCTCCTTGTGCTCGGGTTCGCCATTCCAGCCGCTTGACTAACCATCTCCCTACTTGGAGAATCAGCACCTTTAACCTCCTGATTGTACAGGTTGCAATTTGTCCTGAGGATGAACGGGAAGACGCGGAACCAACGAGAGACGAGCCCTAGGTGTTGGGACAGGCATAGGTCACTCCATTTTCCCATCAGGAAGAAGAATGAACCACAGGCTCAGCCTGCCCCCCAGAACCAAAATAGGGCCTGAAGCAATCCTGCGCTTTTGCGGCCAGCTCCCAAAAAAGCGAGGAGACAAATGGAGCTCAGGGGCACTGCAATTCACAAACGTGCAGAGTTATAAATGAGAACTCTCGTCCACAAATATATTGAGGGAAGGCAACGAAGAGGATTTGAAAGCAAGGCAGATTTGCAGGAAACAGATTTCAGGAGGTAGATTCGACTCGCCTTTAAAGCACATGAAAAGCAGCAAAACGTTGACAATGATGCCCTTGGCCAAAAAGAGCGTATGCGTTTTTTCCTGAATATATTCAGGAAAAAACGCATACGCCCTTTTTGGCCAACCAAGCAAGCCGGAAGGGCAAATCAGCGCTACAAAGATGTCTCGCTTGCCCTCGGTCAAAAGGGCCATGCTGAACAAAGTGTAAAAACCAGAAAAGCAGGACAGGCCATGGAGACATGGGAGCCTTGCTACACTGATGGGCGGGATGTAAATTGCCAACAGGCACTCTGGAGAAGAGTACGGTGTGTCCTGAAACAAGTAATAAACAAAGCGTAGAGAGCATAGGGCACTTCCACTCATGGGCGTATAAATTGGGAAAACTAAAAATCAACAAGACACAGGCACCCTAAAGTTTACGGCTGCTCTGTTTCCAAGAACCTCCGCTTCGGTACACCTTCAATATCCCAGGAAAGAGAAAAATGGATAAAGAAATGGTGGTACTTGGCACAATGGAATATCACTCAGCCATGAAATCAATGTCATAAGGCTAGTTAGCAGCATGATGAGTGGATTTAGATACGATGATTCTAAGTGAAATAAGTCACACAGAAAAAGACACTTATCCTAAGATATCGCTTATAGAGGGAATGTCAAAATCGCTACACTTGAACTGAATTACAAATCAGAAAAGAGTCACACCTTTAGAAGACACACTCTGGCTGCTTAACGGGAAAGGTGAGGTGGGGTGATGCATAAAACAAGGGTTTGAAATTAGCTCAGAGACCGCTCCATAAGCCAAATATGTAATAGACAAGGCCTACTCCCTGCTCAGTGAACTGGACTCAACACACCCTAGTCACCACACAAGAATATATCTGACTAGTAAGAATCTGAAAACCTATGTATCGATATCTCTCTGCAAGTGAATCAAGAGGGTGTAAAGCGACATCAACACAGCAGGGAAAAGCAGCCAAGCCCGATTCTAAACATAAACTACTTTAAAAAACCCACAAAACAAAGACAGTGAAAGAGAGAGAAATTCTTACAAAATCCGTTCAGGGTCTATGATGCAACCTGGATTGACCATATCTAGACCCACAGCTGGATGAGACATAAGGCTGGACACTCTTGGGGCTGAGAGGATTGGTGAGGTTGGGTGAGCAAACGCAGATACTTTAAAGTAACACTGCGGGGAACACACCCCATGGGTCTCAAATCTCCAGGTACAAGGGCATCTTCCTACATCAAAACATGCATGGGAAACCCAGAAGATGGTATGCCATGAGATCGGGAAAGGTTTCTAAAACGCACCTCATTTCTCCTCTCCTTGTGCTCGGGTTCGCCATTCCAGCCGCTTGACTAACCATCTCCCTACTTGGAGAATCAGCACCTTTAACCTCCTGATTGTACAGGTTGCAATTTGTCCTGAGGATGAACGGGAAGACGCGGAACCAACGAGAGACGAGCCCTAGGTGTTGGGACAGGCATAGGTCACTCCATTTTCCCATCAGGAAGAAGAATGAACCACAGGCTCAGCCTGCCCCCCAGAACCAAAATAGGGCCTGAAGCAATCCTGCGCTTTTGCGGCCAGCTCCCAAAAAAGCGAGGAGACAAATGGAGCTCAGGGGCACTGCAATTCACAAACGTGCAGAGTTATAAATGAGAACTCTCGTCCACAAATATATTGAGGGAAGTCAACGAAGAGGATTTGAAAGCAAGGCAGATTTGCAGGAAACAGATTTCAGGAGGTAGATTCGACTCGCCTTTAAAGCACATGAAAAGCGGCAAAACGTTGACAATGATGCCCTTGGCCAAAAAGGGCGTATGCGTTTTTTCCTGAATATATTCAGGAAAAAACGCATACGCCCTTTTTGGCCAACCAAGCAGGCCGGCAGGGCAAATCAGCGCTACAAAGAAGTCTCGCTTGCCCTCGGTCAAAAGGGCCATGCTGAACAAAGTGTAAAAACCAGAAAAGCAAGACAGGCCATGGAGACATGGGAGCCTTGCTACGCTGATGGGCGGGATGTAAATTGCCAACAGGCACTCTGGAGAAGAGTACGGTGTGTCCTGAAACAAGTAATAAACACAGCGTAGAGAGCATAGGGCACTTCCACTCAAGGGCGTATAAATTGGGAAAACTAAAAATCAACAAGACACAGGCACCCTAAAGTTTACGGCTGCTCTGTTTCCAAGAACCTCCACTTCGGTACACCTTCAATATCCCAGGAAAGAGAAAAATGGATAAAGAAATGGTGGTACTTGGCACAATGGAATATCACTCAACCATGAAATCAATGTCATAAGGCTAGTTAGCAGCATGATGAGTGGATTTAGATACGATGATTCTAAGTGAATTAAGTCACACAGAAAAAGACACTTATCCTAAGATATCGCTTATAGAGGGAATGTCAAAATCGCTACACTTGAACTGAATTACAAAACAGAACAGAGTCACACCTTTAGAAGACACACTATGGCTGCTTAACGGGAAAGGTGAGGTGGGGTGATGCATAAAACAAGGGTTTGAAATTAGCTCAGAGACCGCTCCATAAGCCAAATATGTAATAGACAAGGCCTACTCCCTGCTCAGTGAACTGGACTCAACACACCCTAGACACCACACAAGAATATATCTGACTAGTAAGAATCTGAAAACCTATGTATCGATATCTCTCTGCAAGTGAATCAAGAGGGTGTAAAGCGGCATCAACACAGCAGGGAAAAGCAGCCAAGCCCGATTCTAAACATAAATTACTTTAAAAAACCCACAAAACAAAGACAGTGAAAGAGAGAGAAATTCTTACAAAATCCGTTCAGGGTCTCTGATGCAAACTGGATTGACCATATCTAGACCCACAGCTGGATGAGACATAAGGCTGGACACTCTTGGGGCTGAGAGGATTGGTGAGGTTGGGTGAGCAAACGCAGATACTTTAAAGTAACACTGCGGGGAACACACCCCATGGGTCTCAAATCTCCAGGTACAAGGGCATCTTCCTACATCAAAACATGCATGGGAAACCCAGAAGATGGTATGCCATGAGATCGGGAAAGGTTTCTAAAACGCACCTCATTTCTCCTCTCCTTGTGCTCGGGTTCGCCATTCCAGCCGCTTGACTAACCATGTCCCTACTTGGAGAATCAGCACCTTTAACCTCCTGATTGTACAGGTTGCAATTTGTCCTGAGGATGAACGGGAAGACGCGGAACCAACGAGAGACGAGCCCTAGGTGTTGGGACAGGCATAGGTGACTCCATTTTCCCATCAGGAAGAAGAATGAACCACAGGCTCAGCCTGCCCCCCAGAACCAAAATAAGGCCTGAAGCAATCCTGCGCTTTTGCGGCCAGCTGCCAAAAAAGCGAGGAGACAAATGGAGCTCAGGGGCACTGCAATTCACAAACGTGCAGAGTTATAAATGAGAACTCTCGTCCACAAATATATTGAGGGAAGGCAACGAAGAGGATTTGAAAGCAAGGCAGATTTGCAGGAAACAGATTTCAGGAGGTAGATTCGACTCGCCTTTAAAGCACATGAAAAGCGGCAAAACGTTGACAATGATGCCCTTGGCCAAAAAGGGCGTATGCGTTTTTTCCTGAATATATTCAGGAAAAAACGCATACGCCCTTTTTGGCCAACCAAGCAAGCCGGAAGGGCAAATCAGCGCTACAAAGATGTCTCGCTTGCCCTCGGTCAAAAGGGCCATGCTGAACAAAGTGTAAAAACCAGAAAAGCAGGACAGGCCATGGAGACATGGGAGCCTTGCTACGCTGATGGGCGGGATGTAAATTGCCAACAGGCACTCTGGAGAAGAGTACGGTGTGTCCTGAAACAAGTAATAAACACAGCGTAGAGAGCATAGGGCACTTCCACTCATGGGCGTATAAATTGGGAAAACTAAGAATCAACAAGACACAGGCACCCTAAAGTTTACGGCTGCTCTGTTTCCAAGAACCTCCGCTTCGGTACACCTTCAATATCCCAGGAAAGAGAAAAATGGATAAAGAAATGGTGGTACTTGGCACAATGGAATATCACTCAGCCATGAAATCAATGTCATAAGGCTAGTTAGCAGCATGATGAGTGGATTTAGATACGATGTTTCTAAGTGAAATAAGTCACACAGAAAAAGACACTTATCCTAAGATATCGCTTATAGAGGGAATGTCAAAATCGCTACACTTGAACTGAATTACAAAACAGAACACAGTCACACCTTTAGAAGACACACTATGGCTGCTTAACGGGAAAGGTGAGGTGGGGTGATGCATAAAACAAGGGTTTGAAATTAGCTCAGAGACCGCTCCATAAGCCAAATATGTAATAGACAAGGCCTACTCCCTGCTCAGTGAACTGGACTCAACACACCCTAGACACCACACAAGAATATATCTGACTAGTAAGAATCTGAAAACCTATGTATCGATATCTCTCTGCAAGTGAATCAATAGGGTGTAAAGCGACATCAACACAGCAGGGAAAAGCAGCCAAGCCCGATTCTAAACATAAACTACTTTAAAAAACCCACAAAACAAAGACAGTGAAAGAGAGAGAAATTCTTACAAAATCCGTTCAGGGTCTATGATGCAACCTGGATTGACCATATCTAGACCCACAGCTGGATGAGACATAAGGCTGGACACTCTTGGGGCTGAGAGGATTGGTGAGGTTGGGTGAGCAAACGCAGATACTTTAAAGTAACACTGCGGGGAACACACCCCATGGGTCTCAAATCTCCAGGTACAAGGGCATCTTCCTACATCAAAACATGCATGGGAAACCCAGAAGATGGTATGCCATGAGATCGGGAAAGGTTTCTAAAACGCACCTCATTTCTCCTCTCCTTGTGCTCGGGTTCGCCATTCCAGCCGCTTGACTAACCATCTCCCTACTTGGAGAATCAGCACCTTTAACCTCCTGATTGTACAGGTTGCCATTTGTCCTGAGGATGAACGGGAAGACGCGCAACCAACGAGAGAGGAGCCCTAGGTGTTGGGACAGGCATAGGTCACTCCATTTTCCCATCAGGAAGAAGAATGAACCACAGGCTCAGCCTGCCCCCCAGAACCAAAATAGGGCCTGAAGCAATCCTGCGCTTTTGCGGCCAGCTCCCAAAAAAGCGAGGAGACAAATGGAGCTCAGGGGCACTGCAATTCACAAACGTGCAGAGTTATAAATGAGAACTCTCGTCCACAAATATATTGAGGGAAGGCAACGAAGAGGATTTGAAAGCAAGGCAGATTTGCAGGAAACAGATTTCAGGAGGTAGATTCGACTCGCCTTTAAAGCACATGAAAAGCGGCAAAACGTTGACAATGATGCCCTTGGCCAAAAAGGGCGTATGCGTTTTTTCCTGAATATATTCAGGAAAAAACGCATACGCCCTTTTTGGCCAACCAAGCAAGCCGGAAGGGCAAATCAGCGCTACAAAGATGTCTCGCTTGCCCTCGGTCAAAAGGGCCATGCTGAACAAAGTGTAAAAACCAGAAAAGCAGGACAGGCCATGGAGACATGGGAGCCTTGCTACGCTGATGGGCGGGATGTAAATTGCCAACAGGCACTCTGGAGAAGAGTACGGTGTGTCCTGAAACAAGTAATAAACACAGCGTAGAGAGCATAGGGCACTTCCACTCATGGGCGTATAAATTGGGAAAACTAAAAATCAACAAGACACAGGCACCCTAAAGTTTACGGCTGCTCTGTTTCCAAGAACCTCCGCTTCGGTACACCTTCAATATCCCAGGAAAGAGAAAAATGGATAAAGAAATGGTGGTACTTGGCACAATGGAATATCACTCAGCCATGAAATCAATGTCATAAGGCTAGTTAGCAGCATGATGAGTGGATTTAGATACGATGATTCTAAGTGAAATAAGTCACACAGAAAAAGACACTTATCCTAAGATATCGCTTATAGAGGGAATGTCAAAATCGCTACACTTGAACTGAATTACAAATCAGAACAGAGTCACAACTTTAGAAGACACACTATGGCTGCTTAACGGGAAAGGTGAGGTGGGGTGATGCATAAAACAAGGGTTTGAAATTAGCTCAGAGACCGCTCCATAAGCCAAATATGTAATAGACAAGGCCTACTCCCTGCTCAGTGAACTGGACTCAACACACCCTAGTCACCACACAAGAATATATCTGACTAGTAAGAATCTGAAAACCTATGTATCGATATCTCTCTGCAAGTGAATCAAGAGGGTGTAAAGCGACATCAACACAGCAGGGAAAAGCAGCCAAGCCCGATTCTAAACATAAACTACTTTAAAAAACCCACAAAACAAAGACAGTGAAAGAGAGAGAAATTTTTACAAAATCCGTTCAGTGTCTATGATGCAAACTGGATTGACCATATCTAGACACACAGCTGGATGAGACATAAGGCTGGACACTCTTGGGGCTGAGAGGATTGGTGAGGTTGGGTGAGCAAACGCAGATACTTTAAAGTAACACTGCGGGGAACACACCCCATGGGTCTCAAATCTCCAGGTACAAGGGCATCTTCCTACATCAAAACATGCATGGGAAACCCAGAAGATGGTATGCCATGAGATCGGGAAAGGTTTCTAAAACGCACCTCATTTATCCTCTCCTTGTGCTCGGGTTCGCCATTCCAGCCGCTTGACTAACCATCTCCCTACTTGGAGAATCAGCACCTTTAACCTCCTGATTGTACAGGTTGCAATTTGTCCTGAGGATGAACGGGAAGAAGCGGAACCAACGAGAGACGAGCCCTAGGTGTTGGGACAGGCATAGGTGACTCCATTTTCCCATCAGGAAGAAGAATGAACCACAGGCTCAGCCTGCCCCCCACAACCAAAATAGGGCCTGAAGCAATCCTGCGCTTTTGCGGCCAGCTCCCAAAAAAGCGAGGAGACAAATGGAGCTCAGGGGCACTGCAATTCACAAACGTGCAGAGTTATAAATGAGAACTCTCGTCCACAAATATATTGAGGGAAGGCAACGAAGAGGATTTGAAAGCAAGGCAGATTTGCAGGAAACAGATTTCAGGAGGTAGATTCGACTCGCCTTTAAAGCACATGAAAAGCGGCAAAACGTTGACAATGATGCCCTTGGCCAAAAAGGGCGTATGCGTTTTTTCCTGAATATATTCAGGAAAAAACGCATACGCCCTTTTTGGCCAACCAAGCAAGCCGGAAGGGCAAATCAGCGCTACAAAGATGTCTCGCTTGCCCTCGGTCAAAAGGGCCATGCTGAACAAAGTGTAAAAACCAGAAAAGCAGGACAGGCCATGGAGACATGGGAGCCTTGCTACGCTGATGGGCGGGATGTAAATTGCCAACAGGCACTCTGGAGAAGAGTACGGTGTGTCCTGAAACAAGTAATAAACACAGCGTAGAGAGCATAGGGCACTTCCACTCATGGGCGTATAAATTGGGAAAACTAAGAATCAACAAGACACAGGCACCCTAAAGTTTACGGCTGCTCTGTTTCCAAGAACCTCCGCTTCGGTACACCTTCAATATCCCAGGAAAGAGAAAAATGGATAAAGAAATGGTGGTACTTGGCACAATGGAATATCACTCAGCCATGAAATCAATGTCATAAGGCTAGTTAGCAGCATGATGAGTGGATTTAGATACGATGTTTCTAAGTGAAATAAGTCACACAGAAAAAGACACTTATCCTAAGATATCGCTTATAGAGGGAATGTCAAAATCGCTACACTTGAACTGAATTACAAAACAGAACACAGTCACACCTTTAGAAGACACACTATGGCTGCTTAACGGGAAAGGTGAGGTGGGGTGATGCATAAAACAAGGGTTTGAAATTAGCTCAGAGACCGCTCCATAAGCCAAATATGTAATAGACAAGGCCTACTCCCTGCTCAGTGAACTGGACTCAACACACCCTAGACACCACACAAGAATATATCTGACTAGTAAGAATCTGAAAACCTATGTATCGATATCTCTCTGCAAGTGAATCAATAGGGTGTAAAGCGACATCAACACAGCAGGGAAAAGCAGCCAAGCCCGATTCTAAACATAAACTACTTTAAAAAACCCACAAAACAAAGACAGTGAAAGAGAGAGAAATTCTTACAAAATCCGTTCAGGGTCTATGATGCAACCTGGATTGACCATATCTAGACCCACAGCTGGATGAGACATAAGGCTGGACACTCTTGGGGCTGAGAGGATTGGTGAGGTTGGGTGAGCAAACGCAGATACTTTAAAGTAACACTGCGGGGAACACACCCCATGGGTCTCAAATCTCCAGGTACAAGGGCATCTTCCTACATCAAAACATGCATGGGAAACCCAGAAGATGGTATGCCATGAGATCGGGAAAGGTTTCTAAAACGCACCTCATTTCTCCTCTCCTTGTGCTCGGGTTCGCCATTCCAGCCGCTTGACTAACCATCTCCCTACTTGGAGAATCAGCACCTTTAACCTCCTGATTGTACAGGTTGCCATTTGTCCTGAGGATGAACGGGAAGACGCGGAACCAACGAGAGAGGAGCCCTAGGTGTTGGGACAGGCATAGGTCACTCCATTTTCCCATCAGGAAGAAGAATGAACCACAGGCTCAGCCTGCCCCCCAGAACCAAAATAGGGCCTGAAGCAATCCTGCGCTTTTGCGGCCAGCTCCCAAAAAAGCGAGGAGACAAATGGAGCTCAGGGGCACTGCAATTCACAAACGTGCAGAGTTATAAATGAGAACTCTCGTCCACAAATATATTGAGGGAAGGCAATGAAGAGGATTTGAAAGCAAGGCAGATTTGCAGGAAACAGATTTCAGGAGGTAGATTCGACTCGCCTTTAAAGCACATGAAAAGCGGCAAAACGTTGACAATGATGCCCTTGGCCAAAAAGGGCGTATGCGTTTTTTCCTGAATATATTCAGGAAAAAACGCATACGCCCTTTTTGGCCAACCAAGCAAGCCGGAAGGGCAAATCAGCGCTACAAAGATGTCTCGCTTGCCCTCGGTCAAAAGGGCCATGCTGAACAAAGTGTAAAAACCAGAAAAGCAGGACAGGCCATGGAGACATGGGAGCCTTGCTACGCTGATGGGCGGGATGTAAATTGCCAACAGGCACTCTGGAGAAGAGTACGGTGTGTCCTGAAACAAGTAATAAACACAGCGTAGAGAGCATAGGGCACTTCCACTCATGGGCGTATAAATTGGGAAAACTAAAAATCAACAAGACACAGGCACCCTAAAGTTTACGGCTGCTCTGTTTCCAAGAACCTCCGCTTCGGTACACCTTCAATATCCCAGGAAAGAGAAAAATGGATAAAGAAATGGTGGTACTTGGCACAATGGAATATCACTCAGCCATGAAATCAATGTCATAAGGCTAGTTAGCAGCATGATGAGTGGATTTAGATACGATGATTCTAAGTGAAATAAGTCACACAGAAAAAGACACTTATCCTAAGATATCGCTTATAGAGGGAATGTCAAAATCGCTACACTTGAACTGAATTACAAATCAGAACAGAGTCACACCTTTAGAAGACACACTATGGCTGCTTAACGGGAAAGGTGAGGTGGGGTGATGCATAAAACAAGGGTTTGAAATTAGCTCAGAGACCGCTCCATAAGCCAAATATGTAATAGACAAGGCCTACTCCCTGCTCAGTGAACTGGACTCAACACACCCTAGTCACCACAAAAGAATATATCTGACTAGTAAGAATCTGAAAACCTATGTATCGATATCTCTCTGCAAGTGAATCAAGAGGGTGTAAAGCGACATCAACACAGCAGGGAAAAGCAGCCAAGCCCGATTCTAAACATAAACTACTTTAAAAAACCCACAAAACAAAGACAGTGAAAGAGAGAGAAATTCTTACAAAATCCGTTCAGGGTCTATGATGCAAACTGGATTGACCATATCTAGACCCACAGCTGGATGAGACATAAGGCTGGACACTCTTGGGGCTGAGAGGATTGGTGAGGTTGGGTGAGCAAACGCAGATACTTTAAAGTAACACTGCGGGGAACACACCCCATGGGTCTCAAATCTCCAGGTACAAGGGCATCTTCCTACATCAAAACATGCATGGGAAACCCAGAAGATGGTATGCCATGAGATCGGGAAAGGTTTCTAAAACGCACCTCATTTCTCCTCTCCTTGTGCTCGGGTTCGCCATTCCAGCCGCTTGACTAACCATCTCCCTACTTGGAGAATCAGCACCTTTAACCTCCTGATTGTACAGGTTGCAATTTGTCCTGAGGATGAACGGGAAGACGCGGAACCAACGAGAGACGAGCCCTAGGTGTTGGGACAGGCATAGGTCACTCCATTTTCCCATCAGGAAGAAGAATGAACCACAGGCTCAGCCTGCCCCCCAGAACCAAAATAGGGCCTGAAGCAATCCTGCGCTTTTGCGGCCAGCTCCCAAAAAAGCGAGGAGACAAATGGAGCTCAGGGGCACTGCAATTCACAAACGTGCAGAGTTATAAATGAGAACTCTCGTCCACAAATATATTGAGGGAAGGCAACGAAGAGGATTTGAAAGCAAGGCAGATTTGCAGGAAACAGATTTCAGGAGGTAGATTTGACTCGCCTTTAAAGCACATGAAAAGCGGCAAAACGTTGACAATGATGCCCTTGGCCAAAAAGGGCGTATGCGTTTTTTCCTGAATATATTCAGGAAAAAACGCATACGCCCTTTTTGGCCAACCAAGCAGGCCGGAAGGGCAAATCAGCGCTACAAAGAAGTCTCGCTTGCCCTCGGTCAAAAGGGCCATGCTGAACAAAGTGTAAAAACCAGAAAAGCAAGACAGGCCATGGAGACATGGGAGCCTTGCTACGCTGATGGGCGGGATGTAAATTGCCAACAGGCACTCTGGAGAAGAGTACGGTGTGTCATGAAACAAGTAATAAACACAGCGTAGAGAGCATAGGGCACTTCCACTCAAGGGCGTATAAATTGGGAAAACTAAAAATCAACAAGACACAGGCACCCTAAAGTTTACGGCTGCTCTGTTTCCAAGAACCTCCACTTCGGTACACCTTCAATATCCCAGGAAAGAGAAAAATGGATAAAGAAATGGTGGTACTTGGCACAATGGAATATCACTCAACCATGAAATCAATGTCATAAGGCTAGTTAGCAGCATGATGAGTGGATTTAGATACGATGATTCTAAGTGAATTAAGTCACACAGAAAAAGACACTTATCCTAAGATATCGCTTATAGAGGGAATGTCAAAATCGCTACACTTGAACTGAATTACAAAACAGAACAGAGTCACACCTTTAGAAGACACACTATGGCTGCTTAACGGGAAAGGTGAGGTGGGGTGATGCATAAAACAAGGGTTTGAAATTAGCTCAGAGACCGCTCCATAAGCCAAATATGTAATAGACAAGGCCTACTCCCTGCTCAGTGAACTGGACTCAACACACCCTAGACACCACACAAGAATATATCTGACTAGTAAGAATCTGAAAACCTATGTATCGATATCTCTCTGCAAGTGAATCAAGAGGGTGTAAAGCGGCATCAACACAGCAGGGAAAAGCAGCCAAGCCCGATTCTAAACATAAATTACTTTAAAAAACCCACAAAACAAAGACAGTGAAAGAGAGAGAAATTCTTACAAAATCCGTTCAGGGTCTCTGATGCAAACTGGATTGACCATATCTAGACCCACAGCTGGATGAGACATAAGGCTGGACACTCTTGGGGCTGAGAGGATTGGTGAGGTTGGGTGAGCAAACGCAGATACTTTAAAGTAACACTGCGGGGAACACACCCCATGGGTCTCAAATCTCCAGGTACAAGGGCATCTTCCTACATCAAAACATGCATGGGAAACCCAGAAGATGGTATGCCATGAGATCGGGAAAGGTTTCTAAAACGCACCTCATTTCTCCTCTCCTTGTGCTCGGGTTCGCCATTCCAGCCGCTTGACTAACCATCTCCCTACTTGGAGAATCAGCACCTTTAACCTCCTGATTGTACAGGTTGCAATTTGTCCTGAGGATGAACGGGAAGACGCGGAACCAACGAGAGACGAGCCCTAGGTGTTGGGACAGGCATAGGTCACTCCATTTTCCCATCAGGAAGAAGAATGAACCACAGGCTCAGCCTGCCCCCCAGAACCAAAATAAGGCCTGAAGCAATCCTGCGCTTTTGCGGCCAGCTCCCAAAAAAGCGAGGAGACAAATGGAGCTCAGGGGCACTGCAATTCACAAACGTGCAGAGTTATAAATGAGAACTCTCGTCCACAAATATATTGAGGGAAGGCAACGAAGAGGATTTGAAAGCAAGGCAGATTTGCAGGAAACAGATTTCAGGAGGTAGATTCGACTCGCCTTTAAAGCACATGAAAAGCGGCAAAACGTTGACAATGATGCCCTTGGCCAAAAAGGGCGTATGCGTTTTTTCCTGAATATATTCAGGAAAAAACGCATACGCCCTTTTTGGCCAACCAAGCAAGCCGGAAGGGCAAATCAGCGCTACAAAGATGTCTCGCTTGCCCTCGGTCAAAAGGGCCATGCTGAACAAAGTGTAAAAACCAGAAAAGCAGGACAGGCCATGGAGACATGGGAGCCTTGCTACGCTGATGGGCGGGATGTAAATTGCCAACAGGCACTCTGGAGAAGAGTACGGTGTGTCCTGAAACAAGTAATAAACACAGCGTAGAGAGCATAGGGCACTTCCACTCATGGGCGTATAAATTGGGAAAACTAAGAATCAACAAGACACAGGCACCCTAAAGTTTACGGCTGCTCTGTTTCCAAGAACCTCCGCTTCGGTACACCTTCAATATCCCAGGAAAGAGAAAAATGGATAAAGAAATGGTGGTACTTGGCACAATGGAATATCACTCAGCCATGAAATCAATGTCATAAGGCTAGTTAGCAGCATGATGAGTGGATTTAGATACGATGTTTCTAAGTGAAATAAGTCACACAGAAAAAGACACTTATCCTAAGATATCGCTTATAGAGGGAATGTCAAAATCGCTACACTTGAACTGAATTACAAAACAGAACACAGTCACACCTTTAGAAGACACACTATGGCTGCTTAACGGGAAAGGTGAGGTGGGGTGATGCATAAAACAAGGGTTTGAAATTAGCTCAGAGACCGCTCCATAAGCCAAATATGTAATAGACAAGGCCTACTCCCTGCTCAGTGAACTGGACTCAACACACCCTAGACACCACACAAGAATATATCTGACTAGTAAGAATCTGAAAACCTATGTATCGATATCTCTCTGCAAGTGAATCAATAGGGTGTAAAGCGACATCAACACAGCAGGGAAAAGCAGCCAAGCCCGATTCTAAACATAAACTACTTTAAAAAACCCACAAAACAAAGACAGTGAAAGAGAGAGAAATTCTTACAAAATCCGTTCAGGGTCTATGATGCAACCTGGATTGACCATATCTAGACCCACAGCTGGATGAGACATAAGGCTGGACACTCTTGGGGCTGAGAGGATTGGTGAGGTTGGGTGAGCAAACGCAGATACTTTAAAGTAACACTGCGGGGAACACACCCCATGGGTCTCAAATCTCCAGGTACAAGGGCATCTTCCTACATCAAAACATGCATGGGAAACCCAGAAGATGGTATGCCATGAGATCGGGAAAGGTTTCTAAAACGCACCTCATTTCTCCTCTCCTTGTGCTCGGGTTCGCCATTCCAGCCGCTTGACTAACCATCTCCCTACTTGGAGAATCAGCACCTTTAACCTCCTGATTGTACAGGTTGCAATTTGTCCTGAGGATGAACGGGAAGACGCGGAACCAACGAGAGAGGAGCCCTAGGTGTTGGGACAGGCATAGGTCACTCCATTTTCCCATCAGGAAGAAGAATGAACCACAGGCTCAGCCTGCCCCCCAGAACCAAAATAGGGCCTGAAGCAATCCTGCGCTTTTGCGGCCAGCTCCCAAAAAAGCGAGGAGACAAATGGAGCTCAGGGGCACTGCAATTCACAAACGTGCAGAGTTATAAATGAGAACTCTCGTCCACAAATATATTGAGGGAAGGCAACGAAGAGGATTTGAAAGCAAGGCAGATTTGCAGGAAACAGATTTCAGGAGGTAGATTCGACTCGCCTTTAAAGCACATGAAAAGCGGCAAAACGTTGACAATGATGCCCTTGGCCAAAAAGGGCGTATGCGTTTTTTCCTGAATATATTCAGGAAAAAACGCATACGCCCTTTTTGGCCAACCAAGCAAGCCGGAAGGGCAAATCAGCGCTACAAAGAAGTCTCGCTTGCCCTCGGTCAAAAGGGCCATGCTGAACAAAGTGTAAAAACCAGAAAAGCAGGACAGGCCATGGAGACATGGGAGCCTTGCTACGCTGATGGGCGGGATGTAAATTGCCAACAGGCACTCTGGAGAAGAGTACGGTGTGTCCTGAAACAAGTAATAAACACAGCGTAGAGAGCATAGGGCACTTCCACTCATGGGTGTATAAATTGGGAAAACTAAAAATCAACAAGACAGAGGCACCCTAAAATTTACGGCTGCTCTGTTTCCAAGAACCTCCGCTTCGGTACACCTTCAAAATCCCAGGAAAGAGAAAAATGGATAAAGAAATGGTGGTACTTGGCACAATGGAATATCACTCAGCCATGAAATCAATGTCATAAGGCTAGTTAGCAGCATGATGAGTGGATTTAGGTACGATGAGTCAAAGTGAAATAAGTCACACAGAAAAAGACACTTATCCTAAGATATCGCTTATAGAGGGAATGTCAAAATCGCTACACTTGAACTGAATTACAAAACAGAACAGAGTCACACCTTTAGAAGACACACTATGGCTGCTTAACGGGAAAGGTGAGGTGGGGTGATGCATAAAACAAGGGTTTGAAATTAGCTCAGACACCGCTCCATAAGCCAAATATGTAATAGACAAGGCCTACTCCCTGCTCAGTGAACTGGACTCAACACCCCCTAGTCACCGCACAAGAATATATCTGACTAGTAAGAATCTGAAATCCTATGTATCAATATCTCTCTGCAAGTGAATCAAGAGGGTGTAAAGCGGCATCAACACAGCAGGGAAGAGCAGCCAAGCCCGATTCTAAACATAAATTACTTTTAAAAAACCCACAAAACAAAGACAGTGAAAGAGAGAGAAATTCTTACAAAATCCGTTCAGGGACTATGATGCAACCTGGATTGACCATATCTAGACCCACAGCTGGATGAGACATAAGGCTGGATACTCTTGGGGCTGAGAGGTTTGGTGAGGTTGGGTGAGCAAACGCAGATACTTTAAAGTAACACTGCGGGGAACACACCCCATGGGTCTCAAATCTCCAGGTACAAGGGCATCTTCCTACATCAAAACATGCATGGGAAACCCAGAAGATGGTATGCCATGAGATCGGGAAAGGTTTCTAAAACGCACCTCATTTCTCCGCTCCTTGTGCTCGAGTTCGCCATTCCAGCCGCTTGACTAACCATCTCCCTACTTGGAGAATCAGCACCTTTAACCTCCTGATTGTACAGGTTGCAATTTGTCCTGAGGATGAACGGGAAGACGCGGAACCAACGAGAGAGGAGCCCTAGGTGTTGGGACAGGCATAGGTCACTCCATTTTCCCATCAGGAAGAAGAATGAACCACAGGCTCAGCCTGCCCCCCACAACCAAAATAGGGCCTGAAGCAATCCTGCGCTTTTGCGGCCAGCTCCCAAAAAAGCGAGGAGACAAATGGAGCTCAGGGGCACTGCAATTCACAAACGTGCAGAGTTATAAATGAGAACTCTCGTCCACAAATATATTGAGGGAAGGCAACGAAGAGGATTTGAAAGCAAGGCAGATTTGCAGGAAACAGATTTCAGGAGGTAGATTCGACTCGCCTTTAAAGCACATGAAAAGCGGCAAAAGGTTGACAATGATGCCCTTGGCCAAAAAGGGCGTATGCGTTTTTTCCTGAATATATTCAGGAAAAAACGCATACGCCCTTTTTGGCCAACCAAGCAAGCCGGAAGGGCAAATCAGCGCTACAAAGAAGTCTCGCTTGCCCTCGGTCAAAAGGGCCATGCTGAACAAACAGTAAAAACCAGAAAAGCAGGACAGGCCATGGAGACATGGGAGCCTTGCTACGCTGATGGGCGGGATGTAAATTGCCAACAGGCACTCTGGAGAAGAGTACGGTGTGTCCTGAAACAAGTAATAAACACAGCGTAGAGAGCATAGGGCACTTCCACTCAAGGGCGTATAAATTGGGAAAAGTAAAAATCAACAAGACACAGGCACCCTAAAGTTTACGGCTGCTCTGTTTCCAAGAACCTCCGCTTCAGTACACCTTCAATATCCCAGGAAAGAGAAAAATGGATAAAGAAATGGTGGTACTTGGCACAATGGAATATCACTCAGCCATGAAATCAATGTCATAAGGCTAGTTAGCAGCATGATGAGTGGATTTAGGTACGATGATTCTAAGTGAAATAAGTCACACAGAAAAAGACACTTATCCTAAGATATCGCTTATAGAGGGAATGTCAAAATCGCTACACTTGAACTGAATTACAAAACAGAATAGAGTCACACCTTTAGAAGACACACTATGGCTGCTTAAAGGGAAAGTTGAGGTGGGGTGATGCATAAAACAAGGGTTTGAAATTAGCTCAGACACCGCTCCATAAGCCAAATATGTACTAGACAAGGCCTACTCCCTGCTCAGTGAACTGGACTCAACACACCCTAGTCACCGCACAAGAATATATCTGACTAGTAAGAATCTGAAAACCTATGTATCGATATCTCTCTGCAAGTGAATCAAGAGGGTGTAAAGCGGCATCAACACAGCAGGGAAAAGCAGCCAAGCCCGATTCTAAACATAAATTACTTTAAAAAACCCACAAAACAAAGACAGTGAAAGAGAGAGAAATTCTTACAAAATCCGTTCAGGGTCTATGATGCAACCTGGATTGACCATATCTAGACCCACAGCTGAATGAGACATAAGGCTGGACACTCTTGGGGCTGAGAGGATTGGTGAGGTTGGGTGAGCAAACGCAGATACTTTAAAGTAACAGTGCGGGGAACACACCCCATGGGTCTCAAATCTCCAGGTACAAGGGCATCTTCCTACATCAAAACATGCATGGGAAACCCAGAAGATGGTATGCCGTGAGATCGGGAAAGGTTTCTAAAACGCACCTCATTTCTCCTCTCCTTGTGCTCGGGTTCGCCATTCCAGCCGCTTGACTAACCATCTCCCTACTTGGAGAATCAGCACCTTTAACCTCCTGATTGTACAGGTTGCAATTTGTCCTGAGGATGAACGGGAAGACGGGCAACCAACGAGAGACTAGCCCTAGGTGTTGGGACAGGCACAGGCCACTCCATTTTCCCATCAGGAAGAAGAATGAACCACAGGCTCAGCCTGACCCCCAGAACGAAAATAGGGCCTGAAGCAATCCTGTGCTTTTGCGGCCAGCTCCCAAAAAAGCGAGTAGACAAATGGAGCTCAGGGACACTGCAATTCACAAACGTGCAGAGTTATAAATGAGAACTCTCGTCCACAAATATATTGAGGGAAGGCAACGAAGAGGATTTGAAAGCAAGGCAGATTTGCAGGAAACAGATTTCAGGAGGTAGATTCGACTCGCCTTTAAAGCACATGAAAAGCGGCAAAACGTTGACTGTGATGCCCTTGGCCAAAAAGGGCGTATGCGTTTTTTCCTGAATATATTCAGGAAAAAACGCATACGCCGTTTTTGGCCAACCAAGCAAGCCGGAAGGGCAAATCAGCGCTACAAAGAAGTCTCGCTTGCCCTCGGTCAAAAGGGCCATGCTGAACAAACAGTAAAAACCAGAAAAGCAGGACAAGCCATGGAGACATGGGAGCCTTGCTACGCTGATGGGCGGGATGTAAATTGCCAACAGGCACTCTGGAGAAGAGTACGGTGTGTTCTGAAACAAGTAATAAACACAGCGTAGAGAGCATAGGGCACTTCCACTCATGGGCGTATAAATTGGGAAAAGTAAAAATCAACAAGACACAGGCACCGTAAAGTTTACGGTGCTGTGTTTCCAAGAACCTCCGCTTCGGTACACCTTCAATATCCCAGGAAAGAGAAAAATGGATAAAGAAATGGTGGTACTTGGCACAATGGAATATCACTCAGCCATGAAATCAATGTCATAAGGCTAGTTAGCAGCATGATGAGTGGATTTAGGTACGATGATTCTAAGTGAAATAAGTCACACAGAAAAAGACACTTATCCTAAGATATCGCTTATAGAGGGAATGTCAAAATCGCTGCACTTGAACTGAATTACAAAACAGAACAGAGTCACACCTTTAGAAGACACACTATGGCTGCTTAACGGGAAAGGTGAGGTGGGGTGATGCATAAAACAAGGGTTTGAAATTAGCTCAGACACCGCTCCATAAGCCAAATATGTAATAGACAAGGCCTACTCCCTGCTCAGTGAACTGGACTCAACACCCCCTAGTCACCGCACAAGAATATATCTGACTAGTAAGAATCTGAAAACCTATGTATCGATATCTCTCTGCAAGTGAATCAAGAGGGTGTAAAGCGGCATCAACACAGCAGGGAAAAGCAGCCAAGCCCGATTCTAAACATAAATTACTTTAAAAAACCCACAAAACAAAGACAGTGAAAGAGAGAGAAATTCTTACAAAATCCGTTCAGGGTCTATGATGCAACCTGGATTGACCATATCTAGACCCACAGCTGGATGAGACATAAGGCTGGACACTCTTGGGGCTGAGAGGATTGGTGAGGTTGGGTGAGCAAACGCAGATACTTTAAAGTAACACCGCGGGGTACACACCCCATGGGTCTCAAATCTCCAGGTACAAGGGCATCTTCCTACATCAAAACATGCATGGGAAACCCAGAAGATGGTATGCCGTGAGATCAGGAAAGGTTTCTAAAACGCACCTCATTTCTCCTCTCCTTGTGCTCGGGTTCGCCATTCCAGCCGCTTGACTAACCATCTCCCTACTTGGAGAATCAGCACCTTTAACCTCCTGTTTCGTACAGGTTGCAATTTGTCCTGAGGATGAACGGGAAGACGGGCAACCAACGAGAGACTAGCCCTACGTGTTGGAACAGGCACAGGCCACTCCATTTTCCCATCAGGAAGAAGAATGAACCACAGGCTCAGCCTGCCCCCCAGAACCAAAATAGGGCCTGAAGCAATCCTGTGCTTTTGCGGCCAGCTCCCAAAAAAGCGAGTAGACAAATGGAGCTCAGGGACACTGCAATTCACAAACGTGCAGAGTTATAAATGATAACTCTCGTCCACAAATATATTGAGGGAAGGCAACGAAGAGGATTTGAAAGCAAGGCAGATTTGCAGGAAACAGATTTCAGGAGGTAGATTCGACTCGCCTTTAAAGCACATGAAAAGCGGCAAAACGTTGACAATGATGCCCTTGGCCAAAAAGGGCATATGCGTTTTTTCCTGAATATATTCAGGAAAAAACGCATACGCCGTTTTTGGCCAACCAAGCAAGCCGGAAGGGCAAATCAGCGCTACAAAGAAGTCTCGCTTGCCCTCGGTCAAAAGGGCCATGCTGAACAAAGTGTAAAAACCAGAAAAGCAGGACAGGCCATGGAGACATGGGAGCCTTGCTACGCTGATGGGCGGGATGTAAATTGCCAACAGGCACTCTGGAGAAGAGTACGGTGTGTCCTGAAACAAGTAATAAACACAGCGTAGAGAGCATAGGGCACTTCCACTCATGGGCGTATAAATTGGGAAAACTAAGAATCAACAAGACACAGGCACCCTAAAGTTTACGGCTGCTCTGTTTCCAAGAACCTCCGCTTCGGTACACCTTCAATATCCCAGGAAAGAGAAAAATGGATAAAGAAATGGTGGTACTTGGCACAATGGAATATCACTCAGCCATGAAATCAATGTCATAAGGCTAGTTAGCAGCATGATGAGTGGATTTAGATACGATGATTCTAATTGAAATAAGTCACACAGAAAAAGACACTTATCCTAAGATATCGCTTATAGAGGGAATGTCAAAATCGCTACACTTGAACTGAATTACAAAACAGAACAGAGTCACACCTTTAGAAGACACACTATGGCTGCTTAACGGGAAAGGTGAGGTGGGGTGATGCATAAAACAAGGGTTTGAAATTAGCTCAGAGACCGCTCCATAAGCCAAATATGTAATAGACAAGGCCTACTCCCTGCTCAGTGAACTGGACTCAACACACCCTAGACACCACACAAGAATATATCTGACTAGTAAGAATCTGAAAACTTATGTATCGATATCTCTCTGCAAGTGAATCAAGTGGGTGTAAAGCGGCATCAACACAGCAGGGAAAAGCAGCCAAGCCCGATTCTAAACATAAATTACTTTAAAAAACCCACAAAACAAAGACAGTGAAAGAGAGAGAAATTCTTACAAAATCCGTTCAGGGTCTATGATGCAACCTGGATTGACCATATCTAGACCCACAGCTGGATGAGACATAAGGCTGGACACTCTTGGGGCTGAGAGGATTGGTGAGGTTGGGTGAGCAAACGCAGATACTTTAAAGTAACACTGCGGGGAACACACCCCATGGGTCTCAAATCTCCAGGTACAAGGGCATCTTCCTACATCAAAACATGCATGGGAAACCCAGAAGATGGTATGCCATGAGATCGGGAAAGGTTTCTAAAACGCACCTCATTTATCCTCTCCTTGTGCTCGGGTTCGCCATTCCAGCCACTTGACTAACCATCTCCCTACTTGGAGAATCAGCACCTTTAACCTCCTGTTTCTTACAGGTTGCAATTTGTCCTGAGGATGAACGGGAAGACGCGGAACCAACGAGAGACGAGCCCTAGGTGTTGGGACAGGCATAGGTCACTCCATTTTCCCATCAGGAAGAAGAATGAACCACAGGCTCAGCCTGCCCCCCAGAACCAAAATAGGGCCTGAAGCAATCCTGCGCTTTTGCGGCCAGCTCCCAAAAAAGCGAGGAGACAAATGGAGCTCAGGGGCACTGCAATTCACAAACGTGCAGAGTTATAAATGAGAACTCTCGTCCACAAATATATTGAGGGAAGGCAACAAAGAGGATTTGAAAGCAAGGCAGATTTGCAGGAAACAGATTTCAGGAGGTAGATTCGACTCGCCTTTAAAGCACGTGAAAAGCGGCAAAACGTTGACAATGATGCCCTTGGCCAAAAAGGGCGTATGCGTTTTTTCCTGAATATATTCAGGAAAAAACGCATACGCCCTTTTTGGCCAACCAAGCAAGCCGGAAGGGCAAATCAGCGCTACAAAGAAGTCTCGCTTGCCCTCGGTCAAAAGGGCCATGCTGAACAAACAGTAAAAACAAGAAAAGCAGGACAGGCCATGGAGACATGGGAGCCTTGCTACGCTGATGGGCGGGATGTAAATTGCCAACAGGCACTCTGGAGAAGAGTACGGTGTGTCCTGAAACAAGTAATAAACACAGCGTAGAGAGCATAGGGCACTTCCACTCATGGGCGTATAAATTGGGAAAACTAAAAATCAACAAGACACAGGCACCCTAAAGTTTACGGCTGCTCTGTTTCCAAGAACCTCCGCTTCGGTACACCTTCAATATCCCAGGAAAGAGAAAAATGGATAAAGAAATGGTGGTACTTGGCACAATGGAATATCACTCAGCCATGAAATCAATGTCATAAGGCTAGTTAGCAGCATGATGAGTGGATTTAGGTACGATGATTCTAAGTGAAATAAGTCACACAGAAAAAGACACTTATCCTAAGATATCGCTTATAGAGGGAATGTCAAAATGGCTACACTTGAACTGAATTATAAAACAGAACAGAGTCACACCTTTAGAAGACACACTATGGCTGCTTAACGGGAAAGGTGAGGTGGGGTGATGCATAAAACAAGGGTTTGAAATTAGCTCAGAGACCGCTCCATAAGCCAAATATTTAATAGACAAGGCCTACTCCCTGCTCAGTGAACTGAACTCAACACACCCTAGTCACCACACTAGTAAGAATCTGAAAACCTATGTATCGATATCTCTCTGCAAGTGAATCAAGAGGGTGTAAAGCGGCATCAACACAGCAGGGAAAAGCAGCCAAGCCCGATTCTAAACATAAATTACTTTAAAAAACCCACAAAACAAAGACAGTGAAAGAGAGAGAATTTCTTACAAAATCCGTTCAGGGTCTATGATGCAACCTGGATTGACCATATCTAGACCCACAGCTGGATGAGACATAAGGCTGGACACTCTTGGGGCTGAGAGGATTGGTGAGGTTGGGTGATCAAACGCAGATAATTTAAAGTAACACTGCGGGGAACACACCCCATGGGTCTCAAATCTCCAGGTACAAGGGCATCTTCCTACATCAAAACATGCATGGGAAACCCAGAAGATGGTATGCCATGAGATCGGGAAAGGTTTCTAAAACGCACCTCATTTCTCCTCTCCTTGTGCTCGGGTTCGCCATTCCAGCCGCTTCACTAACCATCTCCCTACTTGGAGAATCAGCACCTTTAACCTCCTGATTGTACAGGTTGCAATCTGTCCTGAGGATGAACGGGAAGACGCAGAACCAACGAGAGACGAGCCCTAGGTGTTGGGACAGGCACAGGTCACTCCATTTTCCCATCAGGAAGAAGAATGAACCACAGGCTCAGCCTGCCCCCCAGAACCAAAATAGGGCCTGAAGCAATCCTGCGCTTTTGCGGCCAGCTCCCAAAAAAGCGAGGAGACAAATGGAGCTCAGGGGCACTGCAATTCACAAACGTGCAGAGTTATAAATGAGAACTCTCGTCCACAAATATATTGAGGGAAGGCAACAAAGAGGATTTGAAAGCAAGGCAGATTTGCAGGAAACAGATTTCAGGAGGTAGATTCGACTCGCCTTTAAAGCACATGAAAAGCGGCAAAACGTTGACAATGATGCCCTTGGCCAAAAAGGGCGTATGCGTTTTTTCCTGAATATATTCAGGAAAAAACGCATACGCCCTTTTTGGCCAACCAAGCAAGCCGGAAGGGCAAATCAGCGCTACAAAGAAGTCTCGCTTGCCCTCGGTCAAAAGGGCCATGCTGAACAAAGTGTAAAAACCAGAAAAGCAGGACAGGCCATGGAGACATGGGAGCCTTGCTACGCTGATGGGCGGGATGTAAATTGCCAACAGGCACTCTGGAGAAGAGTACGGTGTGTCCTGAAACAAGTAATAAACACAGCGTAGAGAGCATAGGGCACTTCCACTCATGGGCGTATAAATTGGGAAAAGTAAAAATCAACAAGACACAGGCACCCTAAAGTTTACGGCTGCTCTGTTTCCAAGAACCTCCGCTTCGGTACACCTTCAATATCCCAGGAAAGAGAAAAATGGATAAAGAAATGGTGGTACTTGGCACAATGGAATATCACTCAGCCATGAAATCAATGTCATAAGGCTAGTTAGCAGCATGATGAGTGGATTTAGGTACGATGATTCTAAGTGAAATAAGTCACACAGAAAAAGACACTTATCCTAAGATATCGCTTATAGAGGGAATGTCAAAATCGCTACACTTGAACTGAATAACAAAACAGAACAGAGTCACACCTTTAGAAGACACACTATGGCTGCTTAACGGGAAAGGTGAGGTGGGGTGATGCATAAAACAAGGGTTTGAAATTAGCTCAGAGACCGCTCCATAAGCCAAATATGTAATAGACAAGGCCTACTCCCTGCTCAGTGAACTGGACTCAACACACCCTAGTCACCACACAAGAATATATCTGACTAGTAAGAATCTGAAAACCTATGTATCGATATCTCTCTGCAATGAATCAAGAGGGTCTAAAGCGGCATCAACACAGCAGGGAAAAGCAGCCAAGCATGATTCTAAACATAAATTACTTGAAAAAACCCACAAAACAAAGACAGTGAAAGAGAGAGAATTTCTTACAAAACCCGTTCAGGGTCTATGATGCAACCTGGATTGACCATATCTAGACCCACAGCTGGATGAGACATAAGGCTGGACACTCTTGGGGCTGAGAGGATTGGTGAGGTTGGGTGAGCAAACGCAGATACTTTAAAGTAACACTGCGGGGAACACACCCCATGGGTCTCAAATCTCCAGGTACAAGGGCATCTTCCTACATCAAAACATGCATGGGAAACCCAGAAGATGGTATGCCATGAGATCGGGAAACGTTTCTAAAACGCACCTCATTTCTCCTCTCCTTGTGCTCGGGTTCGCCATTCCAGCCGCTTGACTAACCATCTCCCTACTTGGAGAATCAGCACCTTTAACCTCCTGATTGTACAGGTTGCAATTTGTCCTGAGGATGAATGGGAAGGCGCAGAACCAACGAGAGACGAGCCCTAGGTGTTGGGACAGGCATAGGTCACTCCATTTTCCCATCAGGAAGAAGAATGAACCACAGGCTCAGCCTGCCCCCCAGAACCAAAATAGGGCCTGAAGCAATCCTGCGCTTTTGCGGCCAGCTCCCAAAAAAGCGAGGAGACAAATGGAGCTCAGGGGCACTGCAATTCACAAACGTGCAGAGTTATAAATGAGAACTCTCGTCCACAAATATATTGAGGGAAGGCAACGAAGAGGATTTGAAAGCAAGGCAGATTTGCAGGAAACAGATTTCAGGAGGTAGATTCGACTCGCCTTTAAAGCACATGAAAAGCGGCAAAACGTTGACAATGATGCCCTTGGCCAAAAAGGGCGTATGCGTTTTTTCCTGAATATATTCAGGAAAAAACGCATACGCCCTTTTTGGCCAACCAAGCAAGCCGGAAGGGCAAATCAGCGCTACAAAGAAGTCTCGCTTGCCCTCGGTCAAAAGGGCCATGCTGAACAAAGTGTAAAAACCAGAAAAGCAGGACAGGCCATGGAGACATGGGAGCCTTGCTACGCTTATGGGCGGGATGTAAATTGCCAACAGGCACTCTGGAGAAGAGTACGGTGTGTGCTGAAACAAGTAATAAACACAGCGTAGAGAGCATAGGGCACTTCCACTCATGGGCGTATAAATTGGGAAAAGTAAAAATCAACAAGACACAGGCACCCTAAAGTTTACGGCTGCTCTGTTTCCAAGAACCTCCGCTTCGGTACACCTTCAATGTCCCAGGAAAGAGAAAAATGGATAAAGAAATGGTGGTACTTGGCACAATGGAATATCACTCAGCCATGAAATCAATGTCATAAGGCTAGTTAGCAGCATGATGAGTGGATTTAGGTACGATGATTCTAAGTGAAATAAGTCACACAGAAAAAGGCACTTGTCCTAAGATATCGCTTACAGAGGGACTGTCAAAATCGCTACACTTGAACTGAATTACAAAACAGAACAGAGTCACACCTTTAGAAGACACACTATGGCTGCTTAACGGGAAAGGTGAGGTGGGGTGATGCATAAAACAAGGGTTTGAAATTAGCTCAGAGACCGCTCCATAAGCCAAATATGTAATAGACAAGGCCTACTCCCTGCTCAGTGAACTGGACTCAACACACCCTAGTCACCACACTAGTAAGAATCTGAAAACCTATGTATCGATATCTCTCTGCAATGAATCAATAGGGTGTAAAGCGGCATCAACACAGCAGGGAAAAGCAGCCAAGCATGATTCTAAACATAAATTACTTTAAAAAACCCACAAAACAAAGACAGTGAAAGAGAGAGAATTTCTTACAAAATCCGTTCAGGGTCTATGATGCAACCTGGATTGACCATATCTAGACCCACAGCTGGATGAGACATAAGGCTGGACACTCTTGGGGCTGAGAGGATTGGTGAGGTTGGGTGAGCAAACGCAGATAATTTAAAGTAACACTGCGGGGAACACACCCCATGGGTCTCAAATCTCCAGGTACAAGGGCATCTTCCTACATCAAAACATGCATGGGAAACCCAGAAGATGGTATGCCATGAGATCGGGAAAGGTTTCTAAAACGCACCTCATTTCTCCTCTCCTTGTGCTCGGGTTCGCCATTCCAGCCGCTTGACTAACCATCTCCCTACTTGGAGAATCAGCACCTTTAACCTCCTGATTGTACAGGTTGCAATTTGTCCTGAGGATGAATGGGAAGAGGCAGAACCAACGAGATACGAGCCCTAGGTGTTGGGACAGGCATAGGTCACTCCATTTTCCCATCAGGAAGAAGAATGAACCACAGGCTCAGCCTGCCCCCCAGAACCAAAATAGGGCCTGAAGCAATCCTGCGCTTTTGCGGCCAGCTCCCAAAAAAGCGAGGAGACAAATGGAGCTCAGGGGCACTGCAATTCACAAACGTGCAGAGTTATAAATGAGAACTCTCGTCCACAAATATATTGAGGGAAGGCAACGAAGAGGATTTGAAAGCAAGGCAGATTTGCAGGAAACAGATTTCAGGAGGTAGATTCGACTCGCCTTTAAAGCACATGAAAAGCGGCAAAACGTTGACAATGATGCCCTTGGCCAAAAAGGGCGTATGCGTTTTTTCCTGAATATATTCAGGAAAAAACGCATACGCCCTTTTTGGCCAACCAAGCAAGCCGGAAGGGCAAATCAGCGCTACAAAGAAGTCTCGCTTGCCCTCGGTCAAAAGGGCCATGCTGAACAAAGTGTAAAAACCAGAAAAGCAGGACAGGCCATGGAGACATGGGAGCCTTGCTACGCTGATGGGCGGGATGTAAATTGCCAACAGGCACTCTGGAGAAGAGTACGGTGTGTCCTGAAACAAGTAATAAACACAGCGTAGAGAGCATAGGGCACTTCCACTCATGGGCGTATAATTTGGGAAAACTAAAAATCAACAAGACACAGGCACCCTAAAGTTTACGGCTGCTCTGTTTCCAAGAACCTCCGCTTCGGTACACCTTCAATATCCCAGGAAAGAGAAAAATGGATAAAGAAATGGTGGTACTTGGGACAATGGAATATCACTCAGCCATGAAATCAATGTCATAAGGCTAGTTAGCAGCATGATGAGTGGATTTAGGTACGATGATTCTAAGTGAAATAAGTCACACAGAAAAAGACACTTATCCTAAGATATCGCTTATAGAGGGAATGTCAAAATCGCTACACTTGAACTGAATAACAAAACAGAACAGAGTCACACCTTTAGAAGACACACTATGGCTGCTTAACGGGAAAGGTGAGGTGGGGTGATGCATAAAACAAGGGTTTGAAATTAGCTCAGAGACCGCTCCATAAGCCAAATATGTAATAGACAAGGCCTACTCCCTGCTCAGTGAACTGGACTCAACACACCCTAGTCACCACACAAGAATATATCTGACTAGTAAGAATCTGAAAACCTATGTATCGATATCTCTCTGCAATGAATCAAGAGGGTGTAAAGCGGCATCAACACAGCAGGGAAAAGCAGCCAAGCATGATTCTAAACATAAATTACTTTAAAAAACCCACAAAACAAAGACAGTGAAAGAGAGAGAATTTCTTACAAAATCCGTTCAGGGTCTATGATGCAACCTGGATTGACCATATCTAGACCCACAGCTAGATGAGACATAAGGCTGGACACTCTTGGGGCTGAGAGGATTGGTGAGGTTGGGTGAGCAAACGCAGATAATTTAAAGTAACACTGCGGGGAACACACCCCATGGGTCTCAAATCTCCAGGTACAAGGGCATCTTCCTACATCAAAACATGCATGGGAAACCCAGAAGATGGTATGCCATGAGATCGGGAAAGGTTTCTAAAACGCACCTCATTTCTCCTCTCCTTGTGCTCGGGTTCGCCATTCCAGCCGCTTGACTAACCATCTCCCTACTTGGAGAATCAGCACCTTTAACCTCCTGATTGTACAGGTTGCAATTTGTCCTGAGGATGAATGGGAAGACGCAGAACCAACGAGATACGAGCCCTAGGTGTTGGGACAGGCATAGGTCACTCCATTTTCCCATCAGGAAGAAGAATGAACCACAGGCTCAGCCTGCCCCCCAGAACCAAAATAGGGCCTGAAGCAATCCTGCGCTTTTGCAGCCAGCTCCCAAAAAAGCGAGGAGACAAATGGAGCTCAGGGGCACTGCAATTCACAAACGTCCAGAGTTATAAATGAGAACTCTCGTCCACAAATATATTGAGGGAAGGCAACAAAGAGGATTTGAAAGCAAGGCAGATTTGCAGGAAACAGATTTCAGGAGGTAGATTCGACTCGCCTTTAAAGCACATGAAAAGCGGCAAAACGTTGACAATGATGCCCTTGGCCAAAAAGGGCGTATGCGTTTTTTCCTGAATATATTCAGGAAAAAACGCATACGCCCTTTTTGGCCAACCAAGCAAGCCGGAAGGGCAAATCAGCGCTACAAAGAAGTCTCGCTTGCCCTCGGTCAAAAGGGCCATGCTGAACAAAGTGTAAAACCCAGAAAAGCAGGACAGGCCATGGAGACATGGGAGCCTTGCTATGCTGATGGGCGGGATGTAAATTGCCAACAGGCACTCTGGAGAAGAGTACGGTGTGTCCTGAAACAAGTAATAAACACAGCATAGAGAGCATAGGGCACTTCCACTCATGGGCGTATAAATTGGGAAAACTAAAAATCAACAAGACACAGGCACCCTAAAGTTTACGGCTGCTCTGTTTCCAAGAACCTCCGCTTCGGTACACCTTCAATATCCCAGGAAAGAGAAAAATGGATAAAGAAATGGTGGTACTTGGCACAATGGAATATCACTCAGCCATGAAATCAATGTCATAAGGCTAGTTAGCAGCATGATGAGTGGATTTAGGTACGATGATTCTAAGTGAAATAAGTCACACAGAAAAAGACACTTATCCTAAGATATCGCTTATAGAGGGAATGTCAAAATGGCTACACTTGAACTGAATTACAAAACAGAACAGAGTCACACCTTTAGAAGACACACTATGGCTGCTTAACGGGAAAGGTGAGGTGGGGTGATGCATAAAAAAAGGGTTTGAAATTAGCTCAGACACTGCTCCATAAGCCAAATATGTAATAGACAAGGCCTACTCCCTGCTCAGTGAACTGGACTCAACACACCCTAGTCACCACACTAGTAAGAATCTGAAAACCTATGTATCGATATCTCTCTGCAAGTGAATCAAGAGGGTGTAAAACGGCATCAACACAGCAGGGAAAAGCAGCCAAGACCGATTCTAAACGTAAATTACTTTAAAAAACCCACAAAACAAAGACCGTGAAAGAGAGAGAAATTCTTACAAAATCCGTTCAGGGTCTATGATGCAACCTGGATTGACCATATCTAGACCCACAGCTGGATGAGACATAAGGCTGGACACTCTTGGGGCTGAGAGGATAGGTGAGGTTGGGTGAGCAAACGCAGATACTTTAAAGTAACACTGCGGGGAACACACCCCATGGGTCTCAAATCTCCAGGTAGAAGGGCATCTTCCTACATCAAAACATGCATGGGAAACCCAGAAGATGGTATGCCATGAGATCGGGAAAGGTTTCTAAAACGCACCTCATTTCTCCTCTCCTTGTGCTCGGGTTCGCCATTCCAGCCGCTTGACTAACCATCTCCCTACTTGGAGAATCAGCACCTTTAACCTCCTGATTGTACAGGTTGCAATTTGTCCTGAGGATGAATGGGAAGACGCAGAACCAACGAGATACGAGCCCTAGGTGTTGGGACAGGCATAGGTCACTCCATTTTCCCATCAGGAAGAAGAATGAACCACAGGCTCAGCCTGCCCCCCAGAACCAAAATAGGGCCTGAAGCAATCCTGCGCTTTTGCGGCCAGCTCCCAAAAAAGCGAGGAGACAAATGGAGCTCAGGGGCACTGCAATTCACAAACGTGCAGAGTTATAAGTGAGAACTCTCGTCCACAAATATATTGAGGGAAGGCAACAAAGACGATTTGAAAGCAAGGCAGATTTGCAGGAAACAGATTTCAGGAGGTAGATTCGACTCGCCTTTAAAGCACATGAAAAGCAGCAAAACGTTGACAATGATGCCCTTGGCCAAAAAGGGCGTATGCGTTTTTTCCTGAATATATTCAGGAAAAAACGCATACGCCCTTTTTGGCCAACCAAGCAAGCCGGAAGGGCAAATCAGCGCTACAAAGAAGTCTCGCTTGCCCTCGGTCAAAAGGGCCATGCTGAACAAAGTGTAAAAACCAGAAAAGCAGGACAGGCCATGGAGACATGGGAGCCTTGCTACGCTGATGGGCGGGATGTAAATTGCCAACAGGCACTCTGGAGAAGAGTACGGTGTGTCCTGAAACAAGTAATAAACACAGCGTAGAGAGCATAGGGCACTTCCACTCATGGGCGTATAAATTGGGAAACTAAAAATCAACAAGACACAGGCACCCTAAAGTTTACGGCTGCTCTGTTTCCAAGAACCTCCGCTTCGGTACACCTTCAATATCCCAGGAAAGAGAAAAATGGATAAAGAAATGGTGGTACTTGGCACAATGGAATATCACTCAGCCATGAAATCAATGTCATAAGGCTAGTTAGCAGCATGATGAGTGGATTTAGGTACGATGATTCTAAGTGAAATAAGTCACACAGAAAAAGACACTTATCCTAAGATATCGCTTATAGAGGGAATGTCAAAATCGCTACACTTGAACTGAATTACAAATCAGAACAGAGTCACACCTTTAGAAGACACACTATGGCTGCTTAACGGGAAAGGTGAGGTGGGGTGATGCATAAAACAAGGGTTTGAAATTAGCTCAGAGACCGCTCCATAAGCCAAATATGTAATAGACAAGGCCTACTCCCTGCTCAGTGAACTGGACTCAACACACCCTAGTCACCACACAAGAATATATCTGACTAGTAAGAATCTGAAAACCTATGTATCGATATCTCTCTGCAAGTGAATCAAGAGGGTGTAAAGCGGCATCAACACAGCAGGGAAAAGCAGCCAAGCATGATTCTAAACATAAATTACTTTAAAAAACCCACAAAACAAAGACAGTGAAAGAGAGAGAATTTCTTACAAAATCCGTTCAGGGTCTATGATGCAACCTGGATTGACCATATCTAGACCCACAGCTGGATGAGACAGAAGGCTGGACACTCTTGGGGCTGAGAGGATTGGTGAGGTTGGGTGAGCAAACGCAGATAATTTAAAGTAACACTGCGGGGAACACACCCCATGGGTCTCAAATCTCCAGGTACAAGGGCATCTTCCTACATCAAAACATGCATGGGAAACCCAGAAGATGGTATGCCATGAGATCGGGAAAGGTTTCTAAAACGCACCTCATTTCTCCTCTCCTTGTGCTCGGGTTCGCCATTCCAGCCGCTTCACTAACCATCTCCCTACTTGGAGAATCAGCACCTTTAACCTCCTGATTGTACAGGTTGCAATTTGTCCTGAGGATGAATGGGAAGACGCAGAACCAACGAGATACGAGCCCTAGGTGTTGGGACAGGCATAGGTCACTCCATTTTCCCATCAGGAAGAAGAATGAACTACAGGCTCAGCCTGCCCCCCAGAACCAAAATAGGGCCTGAAGCAATCCTGCGCTTTTGCGGCCAGCTCCCAAAAAAGCGAGGAGACAAATGGAGCTCAGGGGCACTGCAATTCACAAACGTGCAGAGTTATAAATGAGAACTCTCGTCCACAAATATATTGAGGGAAGGCAACGAAGAGGATTTGAAAGCAAGGCAGATTTGCAGGAAACAGATTTCAGGAGGTAGATTCGACTCGCCTTTAAAGCACATGAAAAGCGGCAAAACGTTGACAATGATGCCCTTGGCCAAAAAGGGCGTATGCGTTTTTTCCTGAATATATTCAGGAAAAAACGCATACGCCCTTTTTGGCCAACCAAGCAAGCCGGAAGGGCAAATCAGCGCTACAAAGAAGTCTCGCTTGCCCTCGGTCAAAAGGGCCATGCTGAACAAAGTGTAAAAACCAGAAAAGCAGGACAGGCCATGGAGACATGGGAGCCTTGCTACGCTGATGGGCGGGATGTAAATTGCCAACAGGCACTCTGGAGAAGAGTACGGTGTGTCCTGAAACAAGTAATAAACACAGCGTAGAGAGCATAGGGCACTTCCACTCATGGGCGTATAAATTGGGAAAACTAAAAATCAACAAGACACAGGCACCCTAAAGTTTACGGCTGCTCTGTTTCCAAGAACCTCCGCTTCGGTACACCTTCAATATCCCAGGAAAGAGAAAAATGGATAAAGAAATGGTGGTACTTGGCACAATGGAATATCACTCAGCCATGAAATCAATGTCATAAGGCTAGTTAGCAGCATGATGAGTGGATTTAGGTACGATGATTCTAAGTGAAATAAGTCACACAGAAAAAGACACTTATCCTAAGATATCGCTTATAGAGGGAATGTCAAAATCGCTACACTTGAACTGAATTACAAAACAGAACAGAGTCACACCTTTAGAAGACACACTATGGCTGCTTAACGGGAAAGGTGAGGTGGGGTGATGCATAAAACAAGGGTTTGAAATTAGCTCAGAGACCGCTCCATAAGCCAAATATGTAATAGACAAGGCCTACTCCCTGCTCAGTGAACTGGACTCAACACACCCTAGTCACCACACAAGAATATATCTGACTAGTAAGAATCTGAAAACCTATGTATCGATATCTCTCTGCAAGTGAATCAAGAGGGTGTAAAGCGGCATCAACACAGCAGGGAAAAGCAGCCAAGCATGATTCTAAACATAAATTACTTTAAAAAACCCACAAAACAAAGACAGTGAAAGAGAGAGAATTTCTTACAAAATCCGTTCAGGGTCTATGATGCAACCTGGATTGACCATATCTAGACCCACAGCTGGATGAGACATAAGGCTGGACACTCTTGGGGCTGAGAGGATTGGTGAGGTTGGGTGAGCAAACGCAGATAATTTAAAGTAACACTGCGGGGAACACACCCCATGGGTCTCAAATCTCCAGGTACAAGGGCATCTTCCTACATCAAAACATGCATGGGAAACCCAGAAGATGGTATGCCATGAGATCGGGAAAGGTTTCTAAAACGCACCTCATTTCTCCTCTCCTTGTGCTCGGGTTCGCCATTCCAGCCGCTTCACTAACCATCTCCCTACTTGGAGAATCAGCACCTTTAACCTCCTGATTGTACAGGTTGCAATTTGTCATGAGGATGAATGGGAAGACGCAGAACCAACGAGATACGAGCCCTAGGTGTTTGGACAGGCATA
Source organism: Eubalaena glacialis (assembly GCF_028564815.1). Classification (NCBI taxonomy): domain Eukaryota; kingdom Metazoa; phylum Chordata; class Mammalia; order Artiodactyla; family Balaenidae; genus Eubalaena; species Eubalaena glacialis. The sequence continues at coordinate 132,414 of NW_026871751.1, read as the reverse complement.
GGTCACTCCATTTTCCCATCAGGAAGAAGAATGAACCACAGGCTCAGCCTGCCCCCCAGAACCAAAATAGGGCCTGAAGCAATCCTGCGCTTTTGCGGCCAGCTCCCAAAAAAGCGAGGAGACAAATGGAGCTCAGGGGCACTGCAATTCACAAACGTGCAGAGTTATAAATGAGAACTCTCGTCCACAAATATATTGAGGGAAGGCAACGAAGAGGATTTGAAAGCAAGGCAGATTTGCAGGAAACAGATTTCAGGAGGTAGATTCGACTCGCCTTTAAAGCACATGAAAAGCGGCAAAACGTTGACAATGATGCCCTTGGCCAAAAAGGGCGTATGCGTTTTTTCCTGAATATATTCAGGAAAAAACGCATACGCCCTTTTTGGCCAACCAAGCAAGCCGGAAGGGCAAATCAGCGCTACAAAGAAGTCTCGCTTGCCCTCGGTCAAAAGGGCCATGCTGAACAAAGTGTAAAAACCAGAAAAGCAGGACAGGCCATGGAGACATGGGAGCCTTGCTACGCTGATGGGCGGGATGTAAATTGCCAACAGGCACTCTGGAGAAGAGTACGGTGTGTCCTGAAACAAGTAATAAACACAGCGTAGAGAGCATAGGGCACTTCCACTCATGGGCGTATAAATTGGGAAAACTAAAAATCAACAAGACACAGGCACCCTAAAGTTTACGGCTGCTCTGTTGCCAAGAACCTCCGCTTCGGTACACCTTCAATATCCCAGGAAAGAGAAAAATGGATAAAGAAATGGTGGTACTTGGCACAATGGAATATCACTCAGCCATGAAATCAATGTCATAAGGCTAGTTAGCAGCATGATGAGTGGATTTAGGTACGATGATTCTAAGTGAAATAAGTCACACAGAAAAAGACACTTATCCTAAGATATCGCTTATAGAGGGAATGTCAAAATCGCTACACTTGAACTGAATTACAAAACAGAACAGAGTCACACCTTTAGAAGACACACTATGGCTGCTTAACGGGAAAGGTGAGGTGGGGTGATGCATAAAACAAGGGTTTGAAATTAGCTCAGAGACCGCTCCATAAGCCAAATATGTAATAGACAAGGCCTACTCCCTGCTCAGTGAACTGGACTCAACACACCCTAGTCACCACACTAGTAAGAATCTGAAAACCTATGTATCGATATCTCTCTGCAAGTGAATCAAGAGGGTGTAAAGCGGCATCAACACAGCAGGGAAAAGCAGCCAAGACCGATTCTAAACGTAAATTACTTTAAAAAACCCACAAAACAAAGACCGTGAAAGAGAGAGAAATTCTTACAAAATCCGTTCAGGGTCTATGATGCAACCTGGATTGACCATATCTAGACCCACAGCTGGATGAGACATAAGGCTGGACACTCTTGGGGCTGAGAGGATTGGTGAGGTTGGGTGAGCAAACGCAGATACTTTAAAGTAACACTGCGGGGAACACACCCCATGGGTCTCAAATCTCCAGGTACAAGGGCATCTTCCTACATCAAAACATGCATGGGAAACCCAGAAGATGGTATGCCATGAGATCGGGAAAGGTTTCTAAAACGCACCTCATTTCTCCTCTCCTTGTGCTCGGGTTCGCCATTCCAGCCGCTTCACTAACCATCTCCCTACTTGGAGAATCAGCACCTTTAACCTCCTGATTGTACAGGTTGCAATTTGTCCTGAGGATGAATGGGAAGACGCAGAACCAACGAGAGACGAGCCCTAGGTGTTGGGACAGGCACAGGTCACTCCATTTTCCCATCAGGAAGAATGAACCACAGGCTCAGCCTGCCCCCCAGAACCAAAATAGGGCCTGAAGCAATCCTGCGCTTTTGCGGCCAGCTCCCAAAAAAGCGAGGAGACAAATGGAGCTCAGGGGCACTGCAATTCACAAACGTGCAGAGTTATAAATGAGAACTCTCGTCCACAAATATATTGAGGGAAGGCAACAAAGAGGATTTGAAAGCAAGGCAGATTTGCAGGAAACAGATTTCAGGAGGTAGATTCGACTCGCCTTTAAAGCACATGAAAAGCGGCAAAACGTTGACAATGATGCCCTTGGCCAAAAAGGGCGTATGCGTTTTTTCCTGAATATATTCAGGAAAAAACGCATACGCCCTTTTTGGCCAACCAAGCAAGCCGGAAGGGCAAATCAGCGCTACAAAGAAGTCTCGCTTGCCCTCGGTCAAAAGGGCCATGCTGAACAAAGTGTAAAAACCAGAAAAGCAGGACAGGCCATGGAGACATGGGAGCCTTGCTACGCTGATGGGCGGGATGTAAATTGCCAACAGGCACTCTGGAGAAGAGTACGGTGTGTCCTGAAACAAGTAATAAACACAGCGTAGAGAGCATAGGGCACTTCCACTCATGGGCGTATAAATTGGGAAAACTAAAAATCAACAAGACACAGGCACCCTAAAGTTTACGGCTGCTCTGTTTCCAAGAACCTCCGCTTCGGTACACCTTCAATATCCCAGGAAAGAGAAAAATGGATAAAGAAATGGTGGTACTTGGCACAATGGAATATCACTCAGCCATGAAATCAATGTCATAAGGCTAGTTAGCAGCATGATGAGTGGATTTAGGTACGATGATTCTAAGTGAAATAAGTCACACAGAAAAAGACACTTATCCTAAGATATCGCTTATAGAGGGAATGTCAAAATCGCTACACTTGAACTGAATTACAAAACAGAACAGAGTCACACCTTTAGAAGACACACTATGGCTGCTTAACGGGAAAGGTGAGGTGGGGTGATGCATAAAACAAGGGTTTGAAATTAGCTCAGACACTACTCCATAAGCCAAATATGTAATAGACAAGGCCTACTCCCTGCTCAGTGAACTGGACTCAACACACCCTAGTCACCACACTAGTAAGAATCTGAAAACCTATGTATCGATATCTCTCTGCAAGTGAATCAAGAGGGTGTAAAACGGCATCAACACAGCAGGGAAAAGCAGCCAAGACCGATTCTAAACGTAAATTACTTTAAAAAACCCACAAAACAAAGACCGTGAAAGAGAGAGAAATTCTTACAAAATCCGTTCAGGGTCTATGATGCAACCTGGATTGACCATATCTAGACCCACAGCTGGATGAGACATAAGGCTGGACACTCTTGGGGCTGAGAGGATAGGTGAGGTTGGGTGAGCAAACGCAGATACTTTAAAGTAACACTGCGGGGAACACACCCCATGGGTCTCAAATCTCCAGGTACAAGGGCATCTTCCTACATCAAAACATGCATGGGAAACCCAGAAGATGGTATGCCATGAGATCGGGAAAGGTTTCTAAAACGCACCTCATTTCTCCTCTCCTTGTGCTCGGGTTCGCCATTCCAGCCGCTTGACTAACCATCTCCCTACTTGGAGAATCAGCACCTTTAACCTCCTGATTGTACAGGTTGCAATTTGTCCTGAGGATGAATGGGAAGACGCAGAACCAACGAGAGACGAGCCCTAGGTGTTGGGACAGGCATAGGTCGCTCCATTTTCCCATCAGGAAGAAGAATGAACCACAGGCTCAGCCTGCCCCCCAGAACCAAAATAGGGCCTGAAGCAATCCTGCGCTTTTGCGGCCAGCTCCCAAAAAAGCGAGGAGACAAATGGAGCTCAGGGGCACTGCAATTCACAAACGTGCAGAGTTATAAGTGAGAACTCTCGTCCACAAATATATTGAGGGAAGGCAACAAAGACGATTTGAAAGCAAGGCAGATTTGCAGGAAACAGATTTCAGGAGGTAGATTCGACTCGCCTTTAAAGCACATGAAAAGCAGCAAAACGTTGACAATGATGCCCTTGGCCAAAAAGGGCGTATGCGTTTTTTCCTGAATATATTCAGGAAAAAACGCATACGCCCTTTTTGGCCAACCAAGCAAGCCGGAAGGGCAAATCAGCGCTACAAAGAACTCTCGCTTGCCCTCGGTCAAAAGGGCAATGCTGAACAAAGTGTAAAAACCAGAAAAGCAGGACAGGCCATGGAGACATGGGAGCCTTGCTACGCTGATGGGCGGGATGTAAATTGCCAACAGGCACTCTGGAGAAGAGTACGGTGTGTCCTGAAACAAGTAATAAACACAGCGTAGAGAGCATAGGGCACTTCCACTCATGGGCGTATAAATTGGGAAACTAAAAATCAACAAGACACAGGCACCCTAAAGTTTACGGCTGCTCTGTTTCCAAGAACCTCCGCTTCGGTACACCTTCAATATCCCAGGAAAGAGAAAAATGGATAAAGAAATGGTGGTACTTGGCACAATGGAATATCACTCAGCCATGAAATCAATGTCATAAGGCTAGTTAGCAGCATGATGAGTGGATTTAGGTACGATGATTCTAAGTGAAATAAGTCACACAGAAAAAGACACTTATCCTAAGATATCGCTTATAGAGGGAATGTCAAAATCGCTACACTTGAACTGAATTACAAAACAGAACAGAGTCACACCTTTAGAAGACACACTATGGCTGCTTAACGGGAAAGGTGAGGTGGGGTGATGCATAAAACAAGGGTTTGAAATTAGCTCAGAGACCGCTCCATAAGCCAAATATGTAATAGACAAGGCCTACTCCCTGCTCAGTGAACTGGACTCAACACACCCTAGTCACCACACAAGAATATATCTGACTAGTAAGAATCTGAAAACCTATGTATCGATATCTCTCTGCAAGTGAATCAAGAGGGTGTAAAGCGGCATCAACACAGCAGGGAAAAGCAGCCAAGCATGATTCTAAACATAAATTACTTTAAAAAACCCACAAAACAAAGACAGTGAAAGAGAGAGAATTTCTTACAAAATCCGTTCAGGGTCTATGATGCAACCTGGATTGACCATATCTAGACCCACAGCTGGATGAGACATAAGGCTGGACACTCTTGGGGCTGAGAGGATTGGTGAGGTTGGGTGAGCAAACGCAGATAATTTAAAGTAACACTGCGGGGAACACACCCCATGGGTCTCAAATCTCCAGGTACAAGGGCATCTTCCTACATCAAATCATGCATGGGAAACCCAGAAGATGGTATGCCATGAGATCGGGAAAGGTTTCTAAAACGCACCTCATTTCTCCTCTCCTTGTGCTCGGGTTCGCCATTCCAGCCGCTTCACTAACCATCTCCCTACTTGGAGAATCAGCACCTTTAACCTCCTGATTGTACAGGTTGCAATTTGTCCTGAGGATGAATGGGAAGACGCAGAACCAACGAGATACGAGCCCTAGGTGTTGGGACAGGCATAGGTCACTCCATTTTCCCATCAGGAAGAAGAATGAACCACAGGCTCAGCCTGCCCCCCAGAACCAAAATAGGGCCTGAAGCAATCCTGCGCTTTTGCGGCCAGCTCCCAAAAAAGCGAGGAGACAAATGGAGCTCAGGGGCACTGCAATTCACAAACGTGCAGAGTTATAAATGAGAACTCTCGTCCACAAATATATTGAGGGAAGGCAACGAAGAGGATTTGAAAGCAAGGCAGATTTGCAGGAAACAGATTTCAGGAGGTAGATTCGACTCGCCTTTAAAGCACATGAAAAGCGGCAAAACGTTGACAATGATGCCCTTGGCCAAAAAGGGCGTATGCGTTTTTTCCTGAATATATTCAGGAAAAAACGCATACGCCCTTTTTGGCCAACCAAGCAAGCCGGAAGGGCAAATCAGCGCTACAAAGAAGTCTCGCTTGCCCTCGGTCAAAAGGGCCATGCTGAACAAAGTGTAAAAACCAGAAAAGCAGGACAGGCCATGGAGACATGGGAGCCTTGCTACGCTGATGGGCGGGATGTAAATTGCCAACAGGCACTCTGGAGAAGAGTACGGTGTGTCCTGAAACAAGTAATAAACACAGCGTAGAGAGCATAGGGCACTTCCACTCATGGGCGTATAAATTGGGAAAACTAAAAATCAACAAGACACAGGCACCCTAAAGTTTACGGCTGCTCTGTTTCCAAGAACCTCCGCTTCGGTACACCTTCAATATCCCAGGAAAGAGAAAAATGGATAAAGAAATGGTGGTACTTGGCACAATGGAATATCACTCAGCCATGAAATCAATGTCATAAGGCTAGTTAGCAGCATGATGAGTGGATTTAGGTACGATGATTCTAAGTGAAATAAGTCACACAGAAAAAGACACTTATCCTAAGATATCGCTTATAGAGGGAATGTCAAAATCGCTACACTTGAACTGAATTACAAAACAGAACAGAGTCACACCTTTAGAAGACACACTATGGCTGCTTAACGGGAAAGGTGAGGTGGGGTGATGCATAAAACAAGGGTTTGAAATTAGCTCAGACACTGCTCCATAAGCCAAATATGTAATAGACAAGGCCTACTCCCTGCTCAGTGAACTGGACTCAACACACCCTAGTCACCACACTAGTAAGAATCTGAAAACCTATGTATCGATATCTCTCTGCAAGTGAATCAAGAGGGTGTAAAACGGCATCAACACAGCAGGGAAAAGCAGCCAAGACCGATTCTAAACGTAAATTACTTTAAAAAACCCACAAAACAAAGACCGTGAAAGAGAGAGAAATTCTTACAAAATCCGTTCAGGGTCTATGATGCAACCTGGATTGACCATATGTAGACCCACAGCTGGATGAGACATAAGGCTGGACACTCTTGGGGCTGAGAGGATAGGTGAGGTTGGGTGAGCAAACGCAGATACTTTAAAGTAACACTGCGGGGAACACACCCCATGGGTCTCAAATCTCCAGGTACAAGGGCATCTTCCTACATCAAAACATGCATGGGAAACCCAGAAGATGGTATGCCATGAGATCGGGAAAGGTTTCTAAAACGCACCTCATTTCTCCTCTCCTTGTGCTCGGGTTCGCCATTCCAGCCGCTTGACTAACCATCTCCCTACTTGGAGAATCAGCACCTTTAACCTCCTGATTGTACAGGTTGCAATTTGTCCTGAGGATGAATGGGAAGACGCAGAACCAACGAGAGACGAGCCCTAGGTGTTGGGACAGGCATAGGTCGCTCCATTTTCCCATCAGGAAGAAGAATGAACCACAGGCTCAGCCTGCCCCCCAGAACCAAAATAGGGCCTGAAGCAATCCTGCGCTTTTGCGGCCAGCTCCCAAAAAAGCGAGGAGACAAATGGAGCTCAGGGGCACTGCAATTCACAAACGTGCAGAGTTATAAGTGAGAACTCTCGTCCACAAATATATTGAGGGAAGGCAACAAAGACGATTTGAAAGCAAGGCAGATTTGCAGGAAACAGATTTCAGGAGGTAGATTCGACTCGCATTTAAAGCACATGAAAAGCAGCAAAACGTTGACAATGATGCCCTTGGCCAAAAAGGGCGTATGCGTTTTTTCCTGAATATATTCAGGAAAAAACGCACACGCCCTTTTTGGCCAACCAAGCAAGCCGGAAGGGCAAATCAGCGCTACAAAGAAGTCTCGCTTGCCCTCGGTCAAAAGGGCAATGCTGAATAAAGTGTAAAAACCAGAAAAGCAGGACAGGCCATGGAGACATGGGAGCCTTGCTACGCTGATGGGCGGGATGTAAATTGCCAACAGGCACTCTGGAGAAGAGTACGGTGTGTCCTGAAACAAGTAATAAACACAGCGTAGAGAGCATAGGGCACTTCCACTCATGGGCGTATAAATTGGGAAACTAAAAATCAACAAGACACAGGCACCCTAAAGTTTACGGCTGCTCTGTTTCCAAGAACCTCCGCTTCGGTACACCTTCAATATCCCAGGAAAGAGAAAAATGGATAAAGAAATGGTGGTACTTGGCACAATGGAATATCACTCAGCCATGAAATCAATGTCATAAGGCTAGTTAGCAGCATGATGAGTGGATTTAGGTACGATGATTCTAAGTGAAATAAGTCACACAGAAAAAGACACTTATCCTAAGATATCGCTTATAGAGGGAATGTCAAAATCGCTACACTTGAACTGAATTACAAAACAGAACAGAGTCACACCTTTAGAAGACACACTATGGCTGCTTAACGGGAAAGGTGAGGTGGGGTGATGCATAAAACAAGGGTTTGAAATTAGCTCAGAGACCGCTCCATAAGCCAAATATGTAATAGACAAGGCCTACTCCCTGCTCAGTGAACTGGACTCAACACACCCTAGTCACCACACAAGAATATATCTGACTAGTAAGAATCTGAAAACCTATGTATCGATATCTCTCTGCAAGTGAATCAAGAGGGTGTAAAGCGGCATCAACACAGCAGGGAAAAGCAGCCAAGCATGATTCTAAACATAAATTACTTTAAAAAACCCACAAAACAAAGACAGTGAAAGAGAGAGAATTTCTTACAAAATCCGTTCAGGGTCTATGATGCAACCTGGATTGACCATATCTAGACCCACAGCTGGATGAGACATAAGGCTGGACACTCTTGGGGCTGAGAGGATTGGTGAGGTTGGGTGAGCAAACGCAGATACTTTAAAGTAACACTGCGGGGAACACACCCCATGGGTCTCAAATCTCCAGGTACAAGGGCATCTTCCTACATCAAAACATGCATGGGAAACCCAGAAGATGGTATGCCATGAGATCGGGAAAGGTTTCTAAAACGCACCTCATTTCTCCTCTCCTTGTGTTCGGGTTCGCCATTCCAGCCGCTTCACTAACCATCTCCCTACTTGGAGAATCAGCACCTTTAACCTCCTGATTGTACAGGTTGCAATTTGTCCTGAGGATGAATGGGAAGACGCAGAACCAACGAGAGACGAGCCCTAGGTGTTGGGACAGGCACAGGTCACTCCATTTTCCCATCAGGAAGAAGAATGAACCACAGGCTCAGCCTGCCCCCCAGAACCAAAATAGGGCCTGAAGCAATCCTGCGCTTTTGCGGCCAGCTCCCAAAAAAGCGAGGAGACAAATGGAGCTCAGGGGCACTGCAATTCACAAACGTGCAGAGTTATAAATGAGAACTCTCGTCCACAAATATATTGAGGGAAGGCAACAAAGAGGATTTGAAAGCAAGGCAGATTTGCAGGAAACAGATTTCAGGAGGTAGATTCGACTCGCCTTTAAAGCACATGAAAAGCGGCAAAACGTTGACAATGATGCCCTTGGCCAAAAAGGGCGTATGCGTTTTTTCCTGAATATATTCAGGAAAAAACGCATACGCCCTTTTTGGCCAACCAAGCAAGCCGGAAGGGCAAATCAGCGCTACAAAGAAGTCTCGCTTGCCCTCGGTCAAAAGGGCCATGCTGAACAAAGTGTAAAAACCAGAAAAGCAGGACAGGCCATGGAGACATGGGAGCCTTGCTACGCTGATGGGCGGGATGTAAATTGCCAACAGGCACTCTGGAGAAGAGTACGGTGTGTCCTGAAACAAGTAATAAACACAGCGTAGAGAGCATAGGGCACTTCCACTCATGGGCGTATAAATTGGGAAAACTAAAAATCAACAAGACACAGGCACCCTAAAGTTTACGGCTGCTCTGTTTCCAAGAACCTCCGCTTCGGTACACCTTCAATATCCCAGGAAAGAGAAAAATGGATAAAGAAATGGTGGTACTTGGCACAATGGAATATCACTCAGCCATGAAATCAATGTCATAAGGCTAGTTAGCAGCATGATGAGTGGATTTAGGTACGATGATTCTAAGTGAAATAAGTCACACAGAAAAAGACACTTATCCTAAGATATCGCTTATAGAGGGAATGTCAAAATCGCTACACTTGAACTGAATTACAAAACAGAACAGAGTCACACCTTTAGAAGACACACTATGGCTGCTTAACGGGAAAGGTGAGGTGGGGTGATGCATAAAACAAGGGTTTGAAATTAGCTCAGACACTGCTCCATAAGCCAAATATGTAATAGACAAGGCCTACTCCCTGCTCAGTGAACTGGACTCAACACACCCTAGTCACCACACTAGTAAGAATCTGAAAACCTATGTATCGATATCTCTCTGCAAGTGAATCAAGAGGGTGTAAAACGGCATCAACACAGCAGGGAAAAGCAGCCAAGACCGATTCTAAACGTAAATTACTTTAAAAAACCCACAAAACAAAGACCGTGAAAGAGAGAGAAATTCTTACAAAATCCGTTCAGGGTCTATGATGCAACCTGGATTGACCATATCTAGACCCACAGCTGGATGAGACATAAGGCTGGACACTCTTGGGGCTGAGAGGATAGGTGAGGTTGGGTGAGCAAACGCAGATACTTTAAAGTAACACTGCGGGGAACACACCCCATGGGTCTCAAATCTCCAGGTACAAGGGCATCTTCCTACATCAAAACATGCATGGGAAACCCAGAAGATGGTATGCCATGAGATCGGGAAAGGTTTCTAAAACGCACCTCATTTCTCCTCTCCTTGTGCTCGGGTTCGCCATTCCAGCCGCTTGACTAACCATCTCCCTACTTGGAGAATCAGCACCTTTAACCTCCTGATTGTACAGGTTGCAATTTGTCCTGAGGATGAATGGGAAGACGCAGAACCAACGAGAGACGAGCCCTAGGTGTTGGGACAGGCATAGGTCACTCCATTTTCCCATCAGGAAGAAGAATGAACCACAGGCTCAGCCTGCCCCCCAGAACCAAAATAGGGCCTGAAGCAATCCTGCGCTTTTGCGGCCAGCTCCCAAAAAAGCGAGGAGACAAATGGAGCTCAGGGACACTGCAATTCACAAACGTGCAGAGTTATAAGTGAGAACTCTCGTCCACAAATATATTGAGGGAAGGCAACAAAGACGATTTGAAAGCAAGGCAGATTTGCAGGAAACAGATTTCAGGAGGTAGATTCGACTCGCCTTTAAAGCACATGAAAAGCAGCAAAACGTTGACAATGATGCCCTTGGCCAAAAAGGGCGTATGCGTTTTTTCCTGAATATATTCAGGAAAAAACGCATACGCCCTTTTTGGCCAACCAAGCAAGCCGGAAGGGCAAATCAGCGCTACAAAGAAGTCTCGCTTGCCCTCGGTCAAAAGGGCCATGCTTAACAAAGTGTAAAAACCAGAAAAGCAGGACAGGCCATGGAGACATGGGAGCCTTGCTACGCTGATGGGCGGGATGTAAATTGCCAACAGGCACTCTGGAGAAGAGTACGGTGTGTCCTGAAACAAGTAATAAACACAGCGTAGAGAGCATAGGGCACTTCCACTCATGGGCGTATAAATTGGGAAACTAAAAATCAACAAGACACAGGCACCCTAAAGTTTACGGCTGCTCTGTTTCCAAGAACCTCCGCTTCGGTACACCTTCAATATCCCAGGAAAGAGAAAAATGGATAAAGAAATGGTGGTACTTGGCACAATGGAATATCACTCAGCCATGAAATCAATGTCATAAGGCTAGTTAGCAGCATGATGAGTGGATTTAGGTACGATGATTCTAAGTGAAATAAGTCACACAGAAAAAGACACTTATCCTAAGATATCGCTTATAGAGGGAATGTCAAAATCGCTACACTTGAACTGAATTACAAAACATAACAGAGTCACACCATTAGAAGACACACTATGGCTGCTTAACGGGAAAGGTGAGGTGGGGTGATGCATAAAACAAGGGTTTGAAATTAGCTCAGAGACCGCTCCATAAGCCAAATATGTAATAGACAAGGCCTACTCCCTGCTCAGTGAACTGGACTCAACACACCCTAGTCACCACACAAGAATATATCTGACTAGTAAGAATCTGAAAACCTATGTATCGATATCTCTCTGCAAGTGAATCAAGAGGGTGTAAAGCGGCATAAACACAGCAGGGAAAAGCAGCCAAGCAGGATTCTAAACATAAATTACTTTAAAAAACCCACAAAACAAAGACCGTGAAAGAGAGAGAATTTCTTACAAAATCCGTTCAGGGTCTATGATGCAACCTGGATTGACCATATCTAGACCCACAGCTGGATGAGACATAAGGCTGGACACTCTTGGGGCTGAGAGGATTGGTGAGGTTGGGTGAGCAAACGCAGATAATTTAAAGTAACACTGCGGGGAACACACCCCATGGGTCTCAAATCTCCAGGTAGAAGGGCATCTTCCTACATCAAAACATGCATGGGAAACCCAGAAGATGGTATGCCATGAGATCGGGAAAGGTTTCTAAAACGCACCTCATTTCTCCTCTCCTTGTGCTCGGGTTCGCCATTCCAGCCGCTTGACTAACCATCTCCCTACTTGGAGAATCAGCACCTTTAACCTCCTGATTGTACAGGTTGCAATTTGTCCTGAGGATGAATGGGAAGACGCAGAACCAACGAGATACGAGCCCTAGGTGTTGGGACAGGCATAGGTCACTCCATTTTCCCATCAGGAAGAAGAATGAACCACAGGCTCAGCCTGCCCCCCAGAACCAAAATAGGGCCTGAAGCAATCCTGCGCTTTTGCGGCCAGCTCCCAAAAAAGCGAGGAGACAAATGGAGCTCAGGGGCACTGCAATTCACAAACGTGCAGAGTTATAAATGAGAACTCTCGTCCACAAATATATTGAGGGAAGGCAACGAAGAGGATTTGAAAGCAAGGCAGATTTGCAGGAAACAGATTTCAGGAGGTAGATTCGACTCGCCTTTAAAGCACATGAAAAGCGGCAAAACGTTGACAATGATGCCCTTGGCCAAAAAGGGCGTATGCGTTTTTTCCTGAATATATTCAGGAAAAAACGCATACGCCCTTTTTGGCCAACCAAGCAAGCCGGAAGGGCAAATCAGCGCTACAAAGAAGTCTCGCTTGCCCTCGGTCAAAAGGGCCATGCTGAACAAAGTGTAAAAACCAGAAAAGCAGGACAGGCCATGGAGACATGGGAGCCTTGCTACGCTGATGGGCGGGATGTAAATTGCCAACAGGCACTCTGGAGAAGAGTACGGTGTGTCCTGAAACAAGTAATAAACACAGCGTAGAGAGCATAGGGCACTTCCACTCATGGGCGTATAAATTGGGAAAACTAAAAGTCAACAAGACACAGGCACCCTAAAGTTTACGGCTGCTCTGTTGCCAAGAACCTCCACTTCGGTACACCTTCAATATCCCAGGAAAGAGAAAAATGGATAAAGAAATGGTGGTACTTGGCACAATGGAATATCACTCAGCCATGAAATCAATGTCATAAGGCTAGTTAGCAGCATGATGAGTGGATTTAGGTACGATGATTCTAAGTGAAATAAGTCACACAGAAAAAGACACTTATCCTAAGATATCGCTTATAGAGGGAATGTCAAAATCGCTACACTTGAACTGAATTACAAAACAGAACAGAGTCACACCTTTAGAAGACACACTATGGCTGCTTAACGGGAAAGGTGAGGTGGGGTGATGCATAAAACAAGGGTTTGAAATTAGCTCAGAGACCGCTCCATAAGCCAAATATGTAATAGACAAGGCCTACTCCCTGCTCAGTGAACTGGACTCAACACACCCTAGTCACCACACAAGAATATATCTGACTAGTAAGAATCTGAAAACCTATGTATCGATATCTCTCTGCAAGTGAATCAAGAGGGTGTAAAGCGGCATCAACACAGCAGGGAAAAGCAGCCAAGCATGATTCTAAACATAAATTACTTTAAAAAACCCACAAAACAAAGACAGTGAAAGAGAGAGAATTTCTTACAAAATCCGTTCAGGGTCTATGATGCAACCTGGATTGACCATATCTAGACCCACAGCTGGATGAGACATAAGGCTGGACACTCTTGGGGCTGAGAGGATTGGTGAGGTTGGGTGAGCAAACGCAGATAATTTAAAGTAACACTGCGGGGAACACACCCCATGGGTCTCAAATCTCCAGGTACAAGGGCATCTTCCTACATCAAAACATGCATGGGAAACCCAGAAGATGGTATGCCATGAGATCGGGAAAGGTTTCTAAAACGCACCTCATTTCTCCTCTCCTTGTGCTCGTGTTCGCCATTCCAGCCCCTTGACTAACCATCTCCCTACTTGGAGAATCAGCACCTTTAACCTCCTGATTGTACAGGTTGCAATTTGTCCTGAGGATGAATGGGAAGACGCAGAACCAACGAGATACGAGCCCTAGGTGTTGGGACAGGCATAGGTCACTCCATTTTCCCATCAGGAAGAAGAATGAACCACAGGCTCAGCCTGCCCCCCAGAACCAAAATAGGGCCTGAAGCAATCCTGCGCTTTTGCGGCCAGCTCCCAAAAAAGCGAGGAGACAAATGGAGCTCAGGGGCACTGCAATTCACAAACGTGCAGAGTTATAAATGAGAACTCTCGTCCACAAATATATTGAGGGAAGGCAACGAAGAGGATTTGAAAGCAAGGCAGATTTGCAGGAAACAGATTTCAGGAGGTAGATTCGACTCGCCTTTAAAGCACATGAAAAGCGGCAAAACGTTGACAATGATGCCCTTGGCCAAAAAGGGCGTATGCGTTTTTTCCTGAATATATTCAGGAAAAAACGCATACGCCCTTTTTGGCCAACCAAGCAAGCCGGAAGGACAAATCAGCGCTACAAAGAAGTCTCGCTTGCCCTCGGTCAAAACGGCCATGCTGAACAAAGTGTAAAAACCAGAAAAGCAGGACAGGCCATGGAGACATGGGAGCCTTGCTACGCTGATGGGCGGGATGTAAATTGCCAACAGGCACTCTGGAGAAGAGTACGGTGTGTCCTGAAACAAGTAATAAACACAGCGTAGCGAGCATAGGGTACTTCCACTCATGGGCGTATAAATTGGGAAAAGTAAAAGTCAACAAGACACAGGCACCCTAAAGTTTACGGCTGCTCTGTTTCCAAGAACCTCCGCTTCGGTACACCTTCAATATCCCAGGAAAGAGAAAAATGGATAAAGAAATGGTGGTACTTGGCACAATGGAATATCACTCAGCCATGAAATCAATGTCATAAGGCTAGTTAGCAGCATGATGAGTGGATTTAGGTACGATGATTCTAAGTGAAATAAGTCACACAGAAAAAGACACTTATCCTAAGATATCGCTTATAGAGGGAATGTCAAAATCGCTACACTTGAACTGAATTACAAAACAGAACAGAGTCACACCTTTAGAAGACACACTATGGCTGCTTAACGGGAAAGGTGAGGTGGGGTGATGCATAAAACAAGGGTTTGAAATTAGCTCAGACACTGCTCCATAAGCCAAATATGTAATAGACAAGGCCTACTCCCTGCTCAGTGAACTGGACTCAACACACCCTAGTCACCACACAAGAATATATCTGACTAGTAAGAATCTGAAAACCTATGTATCGATATCTCTCTGCAAGTGAATCAAGAGGGTGTAAAGCGGCATCAACACAGCAGGGAAAAGCAGCCAAGCATGATTCTAAACATAAATTACTTTAAAAAACCCACAAAACAAAGACAGTGAAAGAGAGAGAATTTCTTACAAAATCCGTTCAGGGTCTATGATGCAACCTGGATTGACCATATCTAGACCCACAGCTGGATGAGACATAAGGCTGGACACTCTTGGGGCTGAGAGGATTGGTGAGGTTGGGTGAGCAAACGCAGATAATTTAAAGTAACACTGCGGGGAACACACCCCATGGGTCTCAAATCTCCAGGTACAAGGGCATCTTCCTACATCAAAACATGCATGGGAAACCCAGAAGATGGTATGCCATGAGATCGGGAAAGGTTTCTAAAACACACCTCATTTCTCCTCTCCTTGTGCTCGGGTTCGCCATTCCAGCCGCTTGACTAACCATCTCCCTACTTGGAGAATCAGCACCTTTAACCTCCTGATTGTACAGGTTGCAATTTGTCCTGAGGATGAATGGGAAGACGCAGAACCAACGAGATACGAGCCCTAGGTGTTGGGACAGGCATAGGTCACTCCATTTTCCCATCAGGAAGAAGAATGAACCACAGGCTCAGCCTGCCCCCCAGAACCAAAATAGGGCCTGAAGCAAACCTGCGCTTTTGCGGCCAGCTCCCAAAAAAGCGAGGAGACAAATGGAGCTCAGGGGCACTGCAATTCACAAACGTGCAGAGTTATAAATGAGAACTCTCGTCCACAAATATATTGAGGGAAGGCAATGAAGAGGATT
Source organism: Eubalaena glacialis (assembly GCF_028564815.1). Lineage (NCBI taxonomy): Eukaryota > Metazoa > Chordata > Mammalia > Artiodactyla > Balaenidae > Eubalaena > Eubalaena glacialis. Next base: position 116,438 of record NW_026871751.1, on the reverse strand, counting down.
TGAAAGCAAGGCAGATTTGCAGGAAACAGATTTCAGGAGGTAGATTCGACTCGCCTTTAAAGCACATGAAAAGCGGCAAAACGTTGACAATGATGCCCTTGGCCAAAAAGGGCGTATGCGTTTTTTCCTGAATATATTCAGGAAAAAACGCATACGCCCTTTTTGGCCAACCAAGCAAGCCGGAAGGGCAAATCAGCGCTACAAAGAAGTCTCGCTTGCCCTCGGTCAAAAGGGCAATGCTGAACAAAGTGTAAAAACCAGAAAAGCAGGACAGGCCATGGAGACATGGGAGCCTTGCTACGCTGATGGGCGGGATGTAAATTGCCAACAGGCACTCTGGAGAAGAGTACGGTGTGTCCTGAAACAAGTAATAAACACAGCGTAGAGAGCATAGGGCACTTCCACTCATGGGCGTATAAATTGGGAAAACTAAAAATCAACAAGACACAGGCACCCTAAAGTTTACGGCTGCTCTGTTTCCAAGAACCTCCGCTTCGATACACCTTCAATATCCCAGGAAAGAGAAAAATGGATAAAGAAATGGTGGTACTTGGCACAATGGAATATCACTCAGCCATGAAATCAATGTCATAAGGCTAGTTAGCAGCATGATGAGTGGATTTAGGTACGATGATTCTAAGTGAAATAAGTCACACAGAAAAAGACACTTATCCTAAGATATCGCTTATAGAGGGAATGTCAAAATCGCTACACTTGAACTGAATTACAAAACAGAACAGAGTCACACCTTTAGAAGACACACTATGGCTGCTTAACGGGAAAGGTGAGGTGGGGTGATGCAAAAAACAAGGGTTTGAAATTAGCTCACACACTGCTCCATAAGCCAAATATGTAATAGACAAGGCCTACTCCCTGCTCAGTGAACTGGACTCAACACACCCTAGTCACCACACTAGTAAGAATCTGAAAACCTATGTATCGATATCTCTCTGCAAGTGAATCAAGAGGGTGTAAAACGGCATCAACAAAGCAGGGAAAAGCAGCCAAGACCGATTCTAAACATAAATTACTTTAAAAAACCCACAAAACAAAGACCGTGAAAGAGAGAGAAATTCTTACAAAATCCGTTCAGGGTCTCTGATGCAACCTGGATTGACCATATCTAGACCCACAGCTGGATGAGACATAAGGCTGGACACTCTTGGGGCTGAGAGGATTGGTGAGGTTGGGTGAGCAAACGCAGATACTTTAAAGTAACACTGCGGGGAACACACCCCATGGGTCTCAAATCTCCAGGTACAAGGGCATCTTCCTACATCAAAACATGCATGGGAAACCCAGAAGATGGTATGCCATGAGATCGGGAAAGGTTTCTAAAACGCACCTCATTTCTCCTCTCCTTGTGCTCGTGTTCGCCATTCCAGCCGCTTGACTAACCATCTCCCTACTTGGAGAATCAGCACCTTTAACCTCCTGATTGTACAGGTTGCAATTTGTCCTGAGGATGAATGGGAAGACGCAGAACCAACGAGAGACGAACCCTAGGTGTTGGGACAGGCACAGGTCACTCCATTTTCCCATCAGGAAGAAGAATGAACCACAGGCTCAGCCTGCCCCCCAGAACCAAAATAGGGCCTGAAGCAATCCTGCGCTTTTGCGGCCAGCTCCCAAAAAAGCGAGGAGACAAATGGAGCTCAGGGGCACTGCAATTCACAAACGTGCAGAGTTATAAATGAGAACTCTCGTCCACAAATATATTGAGGGAAGGCAATGAAGAGGATTTGAAAGCAAGGCAGATTTGCAGGAAACAGATTTCAGGAGGTAGATTCGACTCGCCTTTAAAGCACATGAAAAGCGGCAAAACGTTGACAATGATGCCCTTGGCCAAAAAGGGCGTATGCGTTTTTTCCTGAATATATTCAGGAAAAAACGCATACGCCCTTTTTGGCCAACCAAGCAAGCCGGAAGGGCAAATCAGCGCTACAAAGAAGTCTCGCTTGCCCTCGGTCAAAAGGGCCATGCTGAACAAAGTGTAAAAACCAGAAAAGCAGGACAGGCCATGGAGACATGGGAGCCTTGCTACGCTGATGGGCGGGATGTAAATTGCCAACAGGCACTCTGGTGAAGAGTACGGTGTGTCCTGAAACAAGTAATAAACACAGCGTAGAGAGCATAGGGCACTTCCACTCATGGGCGTATAAATTGGGAAAACTAAAAATTAACAAGACACAGGCACCCTAAAGTTTACGGCTGCTCTGTTTCCAAGAACCTCCACTTCGGTACACCTTCAGTATCCCAGGAAAGAGAAAAATGGATAAAGAAATGGTGGTACTTGGCACAATGGAATATCACTCAGCCATGAAATCAATGTCATAAGGCTAGTTAGCAGCATGATGAGTGGATTTAGGTACGATGATTCTAAGTGAAATAAGTCACACAGAAAAAGACACTTATCCTAAGATATCGCTTATAGAGGGAATGTCAAAATCGCTACACTTGAACAGAATTACAAAACAAAACAGAGTCACACCTTTAGAAGACACACTATGGCTGCTTAACGGGAAAGGTGAGGTGGGGTGATGCATAAAACAAGGGTTTGAAATTAGCTCAGACACTGCTCCATAAGCCAAATATGTAATAGACAAGGCCTACTCCCTGCTCAGTGAACTGGACTCAACACACCCTAGTCACCACACAAGAATATATCTGACTAGTAAGAATCTGAAAACCTATGTATCGATATCTCTCTGCAAGTGAATCAAGAGGGTGTAAAGCGGTATCAACACAGCAGGGAAAAGCAGCCAAGCCCGATTCTAAACATAAACTACTTTTAAAAACCCACAAAACAAAGACAGTGAAAGAGAGAGAAATTCTTACAAAATCCGTTCAGGCTCTATGATGCAACCTGGATTGACCATATCTAGACCCACAGCTGGATGAGACATAAGGCTGGACACTCTTGGGGCTGAGAGGATTGGTGAGGTGGGTGAGCAAACCCAGATACTTTAAAGTAACACTGCTGGGAACACACCCCATGGGTCTCAAATCTCCAGGTACAAGGGCATCTTCCTACATCAAAACATGCATGGGAAACCCAGAAGATGGTATGCCATGAGATCGGGAAAGGTTTCTAAAACGCACCTCATTTCTCCTCTCCTTGTGCTCGGGTTCGCCATTCCAGCCGCTTGACTAACCATCTCCCTACGTGGAGAATCAGCACCTTTAACCTCCTGATTGTACAGGTTGCAATTTGTCCTGAGGATGAACGGGAAGACGCGGAACCAACGAGAGACGAGCCCTAGGTGTTGGGACAGGCATAGGTCACTCCATTTTCCCATCAGGAAGAAGAATGAACCACAGGCTCAGCCTGCCCCCCAGAACCAAAATAGGGCCTGAAGCAATCCTGCGCTTTTGCGGCCAGCTCCCAAAAAAGCGAGGATACAAATGGAGCTCAGGGGCACTGCAATTCACAAACGTGCAGAGTTATAAATGAGAACTCTCGTCCACAAATATATTGAGGGAAGGCAACGAAGAGGATTTGAAAGCAAGGCAGATTTGCAGGAAACAGATTTCAGGAGGTAGATTCGACTCGCCTTTAAAGCACATGAAAAGCGGCAAAACGTTGACAATGATGCCCTTGGCCAAAAAGGGCGTATGCGTTTTTACCTGAATATATTCAGGAAAAAACGCATACGCCCTTTTTGGCCAACCAAGCAAGCCGGAAGGGCAAATCAGCGCTACAAAGAAGTCTCGCTTGCCCTTGGTCAAAAGGGCCATGCTGAACAAACAGTAAAAACCAGAAAAGCAGGACAGGCCATGGAGACATGGGAGCCTTGCTACGCTGATGGGCGGGATGTAAATTGCCAACAGGTACTCTGGAGAAGAGTACGGTGTGTCCTGAAACAAGTAATAAACACAGCGTAGAGAGCATAGGGCACTTCCACTCATGGGCGTATAAATTGGGAAAACTAAAAATCAACAAGACACAGGCACCCTAAAGTTTACGGCTGCTCTGTTTCCAAGAATCTCCGCTTCGGTACACCTTCAATATCCCAGGAAAGAGAAAAATGGATAAAGAAATGGTGGTACTTGGCACAATGGAATATCACTCAGCCATGAAATCAATGTCATAAGGCTAGTTAGCAGCATGATGAGTGGATTTAGGTACGATGATTCTAAGTGAAATAAGTCACACAGAAAAAGACACTTATCCTAAGATATCGCTTATAGAGGGAATGTCAAAATCGCTACACTTGAACTGAATTACAAAACAGAACAGAGTCACACCTTTAGAAGACACACTATGGCTGCTTAACGGGAAAGGTGAGGTGGGGTGATGCATAAAACAAGGGTTTGAAATTAGCTCAGACACTGCTCCATAAGCCAAATATGTAATAGAGAAGGCCTACTCCCTGCTCAGTGAACTAGACTCAACACACCCTAGTCACCACACAAGAATATATCTGACTAGTAAGAATCTGAAAACCTATGTATCGATATCTCTCTGCAAGTGAATCAAGAGGGTGTAAAGCGGCATCAACACAGCAGGGAAAAGCAGCCAAGCATGATTCTAAACATAAATTACTTTAAAAAACCCACAAAACAAAGACAGTGAAAGAGAGAGAATTTCTTACAAAATCCGTTCAGGGTCTATGATGCAACCTGGATTGACCATATCTAGACCCACAGCTGGATGAGACATAAGGCTGGACACTCTTGGGGCTGAGAGGATTGGTGAGGTTGGGTGAGCAAACGCAGATAATTTAAAGTAACACTGCGGGGAACACACCCCATGGGTCTCAAATCTCCAGGTACAAGGGCATCTTCCTACATCAAAACATGCATGGGAAACCCAGAAGATGGTATGCCATGAGATCGGGAAAGGTTTCTAAAACACACCTCATTTCTCCTCTCCTTGTGCTCGGGTTCGCCATTCCAGCCGCTTGACTAACCATCTCCCTACTTGGAGAATCAGCACCTTTAACCTCCTGATTGTACAGGTTGCAATTTGTCCTGAGGATGAATGGGAAGACGCAGAACCAACGAGATACGAGCCCTAGGTGTTGGGACAGGCATAGGTCACTCCATTTTCCCATCAGGAAGAAGAATGAACCACAGGCTCAGCCTGCCCCCCAGAACCAAAATAGGGCCTGAAGCAATCCTGCGCTTTTGCGGCCAGCTCCCAAAAAAGCGAGGAGACAAATGGAGCTCAGGGGCACTGCAATTCACAAACGTGCAGAGTTATAAATGAGAACTCTCGTCCACAAATATATTGAGGGAAGGCAATGAAGAGGATTTGAAAGCAAGGCAGATTTGCAGGAAACAGATTTCAGGAGGTAGATTCGACTCGCCTTTAAAGCACATGAAAAGCGGCAAAACGTTGACAATGATGCCCTTGGCCAAAAAGGGCGTATGCGTTTTTTCCTGAATATATTCAGGAAAAAACGCATACGCCCTTTTTGGCCAACCAAGCAAGCCGGAAAGGCAAATCAGCGCTACAAAGAAGTCTCGCTTGCCCTCGGTCAAAAGGGCCATGCTGAACAAAGTGTAAAAACCAGAAAAGCAGGACAGGCCATGGAGACATGGGAGCCTTGCTACGCTGATGGGCGGGATGTAAATTGCCAACAGGCACTCTGGAGAAGAGTACGGTGTGTCCTGAAACAAGTAATAAACACAGCGTAGAGAGCATAGGGCACTTCCACTCATGGGCGTATAAATTGGGAAAACTAAAAATCAACAAGACACAGGCACCCTAAAGTTTACGGCTGCTCTGTTTCCAAGAACCTCCGCTTCGATACACCTTCAATATCCCAGGAAAGAGAAAAATGGATAAAGAAATGGTGGTACTTGGCACAATGGAATATCACTCAGCCATGAAATCAATGTCATAAGGCTAGTTAGCAGCATGATGAGTGGATTTAGGTACGATGATTCTAAGTGAAATAAGTCACACAGAAAAAGACACTTATCCTAAGATATCGCTTATAGAGGGAATGTCAAAATCGCTACACTTGAACTGAATTACAAAACAGAACAGAGTCACACCTTTAGAAGACACACTATGGCTGCTTAACGGGAAAGGTGAGGTGGGGTGATGCATAAAACAAGGGTTTGAAATTAGCTCACACACTGCTCCATAAGCCAAATATGTAATAGACAAGGCCTACTCCCTGCTCAGTGAACTGGACTCAACACACCCTAGTCACCACACTAGTAAGAATCTGAAAACCTATGTATCGATATCTCTCTGCAAGTGAATCAAGAGGGTGTAAAACGGCATCAACACAGCAGGGAAAAGCAGCCAAGACCGATTCTAAACATAAATTACTTTAAAAAACCCACAAAACAAAGACCGTGAAAGAGAGAGAAATTCTTACAAAATCCGTTCAGGGTCTCTGATGCAACCTGGATTGACCATATCTAGACCCACAGCTGGATGAGACATAAGGCTGGACACTCTTGGGGCTGAGAGGATTGGTGAGGTTGGGTGAGCAAACGCAGATACTTTAAAGTAACACTGCGGGGAACACACCCCATGGGTCTCAAATCTCCAGGTACAAGGGCATCTTCCTACATCAAAACATGCATGGGAAACCCAGAAGATGGTATGCCATGAGATCGGGAAAGGTTTCTAAAACGCACCTCATTTCTCCTCTCCTTGTGCTCGTGTTCGCCATTCCAGCCGCTTGACTAACCATCTCCCTACTTGGAGAATCAGCACCTTTAACCTCCTGATTGTACAGGTTGCAATTTGTCCTGAGGATGAATGGGAAGACGCAGAACCAACGAGAGACGAACCCTAGGTGTTGGGACAGGCACAGGTCACTCCATTTTCCCATCAGGAAGAAGAATGAACCACAGGCTCAGCCTGCCCCCCAGAACCAAAATAGGGCCTGAAGCAATCCTGCGCTTTTGCGGCCAGCTCCCAAAAAAGCGAGGAGACAAATGGAGCTCAGGGGCACTGCAATTCACAAACGTGCAGAGTTATAAATGAGAACTCTCGTCCACAAATATATTGAGGGAAGGCAATGAAGAGGATTTGAAAGCAAGGCAGATTTGCAGGAAACAGATTTCAGGAGGTAGATTCGACTCGCCTTTAAAGCACATGAAAAGCGGCAAAACGTTGACAATGATGCCCTTGGCCAAAAAGGGCGTATGCGTTTTTTCCTGAATATATTCAGGAAAAAACGCATACGCCCTTTTTGGCCAACCAAGCAAGCCGGAAGGGCAAATCAGCGCTACAAAGAAGTCTCGCTTGCCCTCGGTCAAAAGGGCCATGCTGAACAAAGTGTAAAAACCAGAAAAGCAGGACAGGCCATGGAGACATGGGAGCCTTGCTACGCTGATGGGCGGGATGTAAATTGCCAACAGGCACTCTGGTGAAGAGTACGGTGTGTCCTGAAACAAGTAATAAACACAGCGTAGAGAGCATAGGGCACTTCCACTCATGGGCGTATAAATTGGGAAAACTAAAAATCAACAAGACACAGGCACCCTAAAGTTTACGGCTGCTCTGTTTCCAAGAACCTCCACTTCGGTACACCTTCAGTATCCCAGGAAAGAGAAAAATGGATAAAGAAATGGTGGTACTTGGCACAATGGAATATCACTCAGCCATGAAATCAATGTCATAAGGCTAGTTAGCAGCATGATGAGTGGATTTAGGTACGATGATTCTAAGTGAAATAAGTCACACAGAAAAAGACACTTATCCTAAGATATCGCTTATAGAGGGAATGTCAAAATCGCTACACTTGAACAGAATTACAAAACAAAACAGAGTCACACCTTTAGAAGACACACTATGGCTGCTTAACGGGAAAGGTGAGGTGGGGTGATGCATAAAACAAGGGTTTGAAATTAGCTCAGACACTGCTCCATAAGCCAAATATGTAATAGACAAGGCCTACTCCCTGCTCAGTGAACTGGACTCAACACACCCTAGTCACCACACAAGAATATATCTGACTAGTAAGAATCTGAAAACCTATGTATCGATATCTCTCTGCAAGTGAATCAAGAGGGTGTAAAGCGGTATCAACACAGCAGGGAAAAGCAGCCAAGCCCGATTCTAAACATAAACTACTTTTAAAAACCCACAAAACAAAGACAGTGAAAGAGAGAGAAATTCTTACAAAATCCGTTCAGGGTCTATGATGCAACCTGGATTGACCATATCTAGACCCACAGCTGGATGAGACATAAGGCTGGACACTCTTGGGGCTGAGAGGATTGGTGAGGTGGGTGAGCAAACCCAGATACTTTAAAGTAACACTGCTGGGAACACACCCCATGGGTCTCAAATCTCCAGGTACAAGGGCATCTTCCTACATCAAAACATGCATGGGAAACCCAGAAGATGGTATGCCATGAGATCGGGAAAGGTTTCTAAAACGCACCTCATTTCTCCTCTCCTTGTGCTCGGGTTCGCCATTCCAGCCGCTTGACTAACCATCTCCCTACGTGGAGAATCAGCACCTTTAACCTCCTGATTGTACAGGTTGCAATTTTTCCTGAGGATGAACGGGAAGACGCGGAACCAACGAGAGACGAGCCCTAGGTGTTGGGACAGGCATAGGTCACTCCATTTTCCCATCAGGAAGAAGAATGAACCACAGGCTCAGCCTGCCCCCCAGAACCAAAATAGGGCCTGAAGCAATCCTGCGCTTTTGCGGCCAGCTCCCAAAAAAGCGAGGATACAAATGGAGCTCAGGGGCACTGCAATTCACAAACGTGCAGAGTTATAAATGAGAACTCTCGTCCACAAATATATTGAGGGAAGGCAACGAAGAGGATTTGAAAGCAAGGCAGATTTGCAGGAAACAGATTTCAGGAGGTAGATTCGACTCGCCTTTAAAGCACATGAAAAGCGGCAAAACGTTGACAATGATGCCCTTGGCCAAAAAGGGCGTATGCGTTTTTTCCTGAATATATTCAGGAAAAAACGCATACGCCCTTTTTGGCCAACCAAGCAAGCCGGAAGGGCAAATCAGCGCTACAAAGAAGTCTCGCTTGCCCTCGGTCAAAAGGGCCATGCTGAACAAAGTGTAAAATCCAGAAAAGCAGGACAGGCCATGGAGACATGGGAGCCTTGCTACGCTGATGGGCGGGATGTAAATTGCCAACAGGCACTCTGGAGAAGAGTACGGTGTGTCCTGAAACAAGTAATAAACACAGCGTAGAGAGCATAGGGCACTTCCACTCATGGGCGTATAAATTGGGAAAACTAAAAATCAACAAGACACAGGCACCCTAAAGTTTACGGCTGCTCTGTTTCCAAGAACCTCCGCTTCGGTACACCTTCAATATCCCAGGAAAGAGAAAAATGGATAAAGAAATGGTGGTACTTGGCACAATGGAATATCACTCAGCCATGAAATCAATGTCATAAGGCTAGTTAGCAGCATGATGAGTGGATTTAGGTACGATAATTCTAAGTGAAATAAGTGACACAGAAAAAGGCACTTATCCTAAGATATCGCTTATAGAGGGAATGTCAAAATCGCTACACTTGAACTGAATTACAAAACAGAACAGAGTCACACCTTTAGAAGACACACTATGGCTGCTTAACGGGAAAGGTGAGGTGGGGTGATGCATAAAACAAGGGTTTGAAATTAGCTCAGACACTGCTCCATAAGCCAAATATGTAATAGACAAGGCCTACTCCCTGCTCAGTGAACTGGACTCAACACACCCTAGTCACCACACTAGTAAGAATCTGAAAACCTATGTATCGATATCTCTCTGCAAGTGAATCAAGAGGGTGTAAAACGGCATCAACACAGCAGGGAAAAGCAGCCAAGACCGATTCTAAACGTAAATTACTTTAAAAAACCCAGAAAACAAAGACCGTGAAAGAGAGAGAAATTCTTACAAAATCCGTTCAGGGTCTATGATGCAACCTGGATTGACCATATGTAGACCCACAGCTGGATGAGACATAAGGCTGGACACTCTTGGGGCTGAGAGGATTGGTGAGGTTGGGTGAGCAAACGCAGATACTTTAAAGTAACACTGCGGGGAACACACCCCATGGGTCTCAAATCTCCAGGTACAAGGGCATCTTCCTACATCAAAACATGCATGGGAAACCCAGAAGATGGTATGCCATGAGATCGGGAAAGGTTTCTAAAACGCACCTCATTTCTCCTCTCCTTGTGCTCGGGTTCGCCATTCCAGCCGCTTGACTAACCATCTCCCTACTTGGAGAATCAGCACCTTTAACCTCCTGATTGTACAGGTTGCAATTTGTCCTGAGGATGAATGGGAAGACGCAGAACCAACGAGAGACGAGCCCTAGGTGTTGGGACAGGCACAGGTCACTCCATTTTCCCATCAGGAAGAAGAATGAACCACAGGCTCAGCCTGCCCCCCAGAACCAAAATAGGGCCTGAAGCAATCCTGCGCTTTTGCGGCCAGCTCCCAAAAAAGCGAGGAGACAAATGGAGCTCAGGGGCACTGCAATTCAGAAACGTGAAGAGTTATAAATGAGAACTCTCGTCCACAAATATATTGAGGGAAGGCAATGAAGAGGATTTGAAAGCAAGGCAGATTTGCAGGAAACAGATTTCAGGAGGTAGATTCGACTCGCCTTTAAAGCACATGAAAAGCGGCAAAACGTTGACAATGATGCCCTTGGCCAAAAAGGGCGTATGCGTTTTTTCCTGAATATATTCAGGAAAAAACGCATACGCCCTTTTTGGCCAACCAAGCAAGCCGGAAGGGCAAATCAGCGCTAAAAAGAAGTCTCGCTTGCCCTCGGTCAAAAGGGCCATGCTGAACAAAGTGTAAAAACCAGAAAAGCAGGACAGGCCATGGAGACATGGGAGACTTGCTACGCTGATGGGCGGGATGTAAATTGCCAACAGGCACTCTGGTGAAGAGTACGGTGTGTCCTGAAACAAGTAATAAACACAGCGTAGAGAGCATAGGGCACTTCCACTCATGGGCGTATAAATTGGGAAAACTAAAAATCAACAAGACACAGGCACCCTAAAGTTTACGGCTGCTCTGTTTCCAAGAACCTCCACTTCGGTACACCTTCAGTATCCCAGGAAAGAGAAAAATGGATAAAGAAATGGTGGTACTTGGCACAATGGAATATCACTCAGCCATGAAATCAATGTCATAAGGCTAGTTAGCAGCATGATGAGTGGATTTAGGTACGATGATTCTAAGTGAAATAAGTCACACAGAAAAAGACACTTATCCTAAGATATCACTTATAGAGGGAATGTCAAAATCGCTACACTTGAACAGAATTACAAAACAAAACAGAGTCACACCTTTAGAAGACACACTATGGCTGCTTAACGGGAAAGGTGAGGTGGGGTGATGCATAAAACAAGGGTTTGAAATTAGCTCAGACACTGCTCCATAAGCCAAATATGTAATAGACAAGGCCTACTCCCTGCTCAGTGAACTGGACTCAACACACCCTAGTCACCACACAAGAATATATCTGACTAGTAAGAATCTGAAAACCTATGTATCGATATCTCTCTGCAAGTGAATCAAGAGGGTGTAAAGCGGTATCAACACAGCAGGGAAAAGCAGCCAAGCCCGATTCTAAACATAAATTACTTTAAAAAACCCACAAAACAAAGACAGTGAAAGAGAGAGAAATTCTTACAAAATCCGTTCAGGGTCTATGATGCAACCTGGATTGACCATATCTACACCCACAGCTGGATGAGACATAAGGCTGGACACTCTTGGGGCTGAGAGGATTGGTGAGGTTGGGTGAGCAAACCCAGATACTTTAAAGTAACACTGCTGGGAACACACCCCATGGGTCTCAAATCTCCAGGTACAAGGGCATCTTCCTACATCAAAACATGCATGGGAAACCCAGAAGATGGTATGCCATGAGATCGGGAAAGGTTTCTAAAACGCACCTCATTTCTCCTCTCCTTGTGCTCGGGTTCGCCATTCCAGCCGCTTGACTAACCATCTCCCTACGTGGAGAATCAGCACCTTTAACCTCCTGATTTTACAGGTTGCAATTTGTCCTGAGGATGAACGGGAAGACGCGGAACCAACGAGAGACGAGCCCTAGGTGTTGGGACAGGCATAGGTCACTCCATTTTCCCATCAGGAAGAAGAATGAACCACAGGCTCAGCCTGCCCCCCAGAACCAAAATAGGGCCTGAAGCAATCCTGCGCTTTTGCGGCCAGCTCCCAAAAAAGCGAGGAGACAAATGGAGCTCAGGGGCACTGCAATTCACAAACGTGCAGAGTTATAAATGAGAACTCTCGTCCACAAATATATTGAGGGAAGGCAACGAAGAGGATTTCAAAGCAAGGCAGATTTGCAGGAAACAGATTTCAGGAGGTAGATTCGACTCGCCTTTAAAGCACATGAAAAGCGGCAAAACGTTGACAATGATGCCCTTGGCCAAAAAGGGCGTATGCGTTTTTTCCTGAATATATTCAGGAAAAAACGCATACGCCCTTTTTGGCCAACCAAGCAAGCCGGAAGGGCAAATCAGCGCTACAAAGAAGTCTCGCTTGCCCTCGGTCAAAAGGGCCATGCTGAACAAAGTGTAAAAACCAGAAAAGCAGGACAGGCCATGGAGACATGGGAGCCTTGCTACGCTGATGGGCGGGATGTAAATTGCCAACAGGCACTCTGGTGAAGAGTACGGTGTGTCCTGAAACAAGTAATAAACACAGCGTAGAGAGCATAGGGCACTTCCACTCATGGGCGTATAAATTGGGAAAACTAAAAATCAACAAGACACAGGCACCCTAAAGTTTACGGCTGCTCTGTTTCCAAGAACCTCCACTTCGGTACACCTTCAGTATCCCAGGAAAGAGAAAAATGGATAAAGAAATGGTGGTACTTGGCACAATGGAATATCACTCAGCCATGAAATCAATGTCATAAGGCTACTTAGCAGCATGATGAGTGGATTTAGGTACGATGATTCTAAGTGAAATAAGTCACACAGAAAAAGACACTTATCCTAAGATATCGCTTATAGAGGGAATGTCAAAATCGCTACACTTGAACAGAATTACAAAACAAAACAGAGTCACACCTTTAGAAGACACACTATGGCTGCTTAACGGGAAAGGTGAGGTGGGGTGATGCATAAAACAAGGGTTTGAAATTAGCTCAGACACTGCTCCATAAGCCAAATATGTAATAGACAAGGCCTACTCCCTGCTCAGTGAACTGGACTCAACACACCCTAGTCACCACACAAGAATATATCTGACTAGTAAGAATCTGAAAACCTATGTATCGATATCTCTCTGCAAGTGAATCAAGAGGGTGTAAAGCGGTATCAACACAGCAGGGAAAAGCAGCCAAGCCCGATTCTAAACATAAACTACTTTTAAAAACCCACAAAACAAAGACAGTGAAAGAGAGAGAAATTCTTACAAAATCCGTTCAGGGTCTATGATGCAACCTGGATTGACCATATCTAGACCCACAGCTGGATGAGACATAAGGCTGGACACTCTTGGGGCTGAGAGGATTGGTGAGGTGGGTGAGCAAACCCAGATACTTTAAAGTAACACTGCTGGGAACACACCCCATGGGTCTCAAATCTCCAGGTACAAGGGCATCTTCCTACATCAAAACATGCATGGGAAACCCAGAAGATGGTATGCCATGAGATCGGGAAAGGTTTCTAAAACGCACCTCATTTCTCCTCTCCTTGTGCTCGGGTTCGCCATTCCAGCCGCTTGACTAACCATCTCCCTACGTGGAGAATCAGCACCTTTAACCTCCTGATTGTACAGGTTGCAATTTGTCCTGAGGATGAACGGGAAGACGCGGAACCAACGAGAGACGAGCCCTAGGTGTTGGGACAGGCATAGGTCACTCCATTTTCCCATCAGGAAGAAGAATGAACCACAGGCTCAGCCTGCCCCCCAGAACCAAAATAGGGCCTGAAGCAATCCTGCGCTTTTGCGGCCAGCTCCCAAAAAAGCGAGGATACAAATGGAGCTCAGGGGCACTGCAATTCACAAACGTGCAGAGTTATAAATGAGAACTCTCGTCCACAAATATATTGAGGGAAGGCAACGAAGAGGATTTGAAAGCAAGGCAGATTTGCAGGAAACAGATTTCAGGAGGTAGATTCGACTCGCCATTAAAGCACATGAAAAGCGGCAAAACGTTGACAATGATGCCCTTGGCCAAAAAGGGCGTATGCGTTTTTTCCTGAATATATTCAGGAAAAAACGCATACGCCCTTTTTGGCCAACCAAGCAAGCCGGAAGGGCAAATCAGCGCTACAAAGAAGTCTCGCTTGCCCTCGGTCAAAAGGGCCATGCTGAACAAAGTGTAAAATCCAGAAAAGCAGGACAGGCCATGGAGACATGGGAGCCTTGCTACGCTGATGGGCGGGATGTAAATTGCCAACAGGCACTCTGGAGAAGAGTACGGTGTGTCCTGAAACAAGTAATAAACACAGCGTAGAGAGCATAGGGCACTTCCACTCATGGGCGTATAAATTGGGAAAACTAAAAATCAACAAGACACAGGCACCCTAAAGTTTACGGCTGCTCTGTTTCCAAGAACCTCCACTTCGGTACACCTTCAGTATCCCAGGAAAGAGAAAAATGGATAAAGAAATGGTGGTACTTGGCACAATGGAATATCACTCAGCCATGAAATCAATGTCATAAGGCTAGTTAGCAGCATGATGAGTGGATTTAGGTACGATAATTCTAAGTGAAATAAGTGACACAGAAAAAGGCACTTATCCTAAGATATCGCTTATAGAGGGAATGTCAAAATCGCTACACTTGAACTGAATTACAAAACAGAACAGAGTCACACCTTTAGAAGACACACTATGGCTGCTTAACGGGAAAGGTGAGGTGGGGTGATGCATAAAACAAGGGTTTGAAATTAGCTCAGACACTGCTCCATAAGCCAAATATGTAATAGACAAGGCCTACTCCCTGCTCAGTGAACTGGACTCAACACACCCTAGTCACCACACTAGTAAGAATCTGAAAACCTATGTATCGATATCTCTCTGCAAGTGAATCAAGAGGGTGTAAAACGGCATCAACACAGCAGGGAAAAGCAGCCAAGACCGATTCTAAACGTAAATTACTTTAAAAAACCCAGAAAACAAAGACCGTGAAAGAGAGAGAAATTCTTACAAAATCCGTTCAGGGTCTATGATGCAACCTGGATTGACCATATCTAGACCCACAGCTGGATGAGACATAAGGCTGGACACTCTTGGGGCTGAGAGGATTGGTGAGGTTGGGTGAGCAAACGCAGATACTTTAAAGTAACACTGCGGGGAACACACCCCATGGGTCTCAAATCTCCAGGTACAAGGGCATCTTCCTACATCAAAACATGCATGGGAAACCCAGAAGATGGTATGCCATGAGATCGGGAAAGGTTTCTAAAACGCACCTCATTTCTCCTCTCCTTGTGCTCGGGTTCGCCATTCCAGCCGCTTGACTAACCATCTCCCTACTTGGAGAATCAGCACCTTTAACCTCCTGATTGTACAGGTTGCAATTTGTCCTGAGGATGAATGGGAAGACGCAGAACCAACGAGAGACGAGCCCTAGGTGTTGGGACAGGCACAGGTCACTCCATTTTCCCATCAGGAAGAAGAATGAACCACAGGCTCAGCCTGCCCCCCAGAACCAAAATAGGGCCTGAAGCAATCCTGCGCTTTTGCGGCCAGCTCCCAAAAAAGCGAGGAGACAAATGGAGCTCAGGGGCACTGCAATTCAGAAACGTGAAGAGTTATAAATGAGAACTCTCGTCCACAAATATATTGAGGGAAGGCAATGAAGAGGATTTGAAAGCAAGGCAGATTTGCAGGAAACAGATTTCAGGAGGTAGATTCGACTCGCCTTTAAAGCACATGAAAAGCGGCAAAACGTTGACAATGATGCCCTTGGCCAAAAAGGGCGTATGCGTTTTTTCCTGAATATATTCAGGAAAAAACGCATACGCCCTTTTTGGCCAACCAAGCAAGCCGGAAGGGCAAATCAGCGCTAAAAAGAAGTCTCGCTTGCCCTCGGTCAAAAGGGCCATGCTGAACAAAGTGTAAAAACCAGAAAAGCAGGACAGGCCATGGAGACATGGGAGACTTGCTACGCTGATGGGCGGGATGTAAATTGCCAACAGGCACTCTGGTGAAGAGTACGGTGTGTCCTGAAACAAGTAATAAACACAGCGTAGAGAGCATAGGGCACTTCCACTCATGGGCGTATAAATTGGGAAAACTAAAAATCAACAAGACACAGGCACCCTAAAGTTTACGGCTGCTCTGTTTCCAAGAACCTCCACTTCGGTACACCTTCAGTATCCCAGGAAAGAGAAAAATGGATAAAGAAATGGTGGTACTTGGCACAATGGAATATCACTCAGCCATGAAATCAATGTCATAAGGCTAGTTAGCAGCATGATGAGTGGATTTAGGTACGATGATTCTAAGTGAAATAAGTCACACAGAAAAAGACACTTATCCTAAGATATCACTTATAGAGGGAATGTCAAAATCGCTACACTTGAACAGAATTACAAAACAAAACAGAGTCACACCTTTAGAAGACACACTATGGCTGCTTAACGGGAAAGGTGAGGTGGGGTGATGCATAAAACAAGGGTTTGAAATTAGCTCAGACACTGCTCCATAAGCCAAATATGTAATAGACAAGGCCTACTCCCTGCTCAGTGAACTGGACTCAACACACCCTAGTCACCACACAAGAATATATCTGACTAGTAAGAATCTGAAAACCTATGTATCGATATCTCTCTGCAAGTGAATCAAGAGGGTGTAAAGCGGTATCAACACAGCAGGGAAAAGCAGCCAAGCCCGATTCTAAACATAAATTACTTTAAAAAACCCACAAAACAAAGACAGTGAAAGAGAGAGAAATTCTTACAAAATCCGTTCAGGGTCTATGATGCAACCTGGATTGACCATATCTACACCCACAGCTGGATGAGACATAAGGCTGGACACTCTTGGGGCTGAGAGGATTGGTGAGGTTGGGTGAGCAAACCCAGATACTTTAAAGTAACACTGCTGGGAACACACCCCATGGGTCTCAAATCTCCAGGTACAAGGGCATCTTCCTACATCAAAACATGCATGGGAAACCCAGAAGATGGTATGCCATGAGATCGGGAAAGGTTTCTAAAACGCACCTCATTTCTCCTCTCCTTGTGCTCGGGTTCGCCATTCCAGCCGCTTGACTAACCATCTCCCTACGTGGAGAATCAGCACCTTTAACCTCCTGATTTTACAGGTTGCAATTTGTCCTGAGGATGAACGGGAAGACGCGGAACCAACGAGAGACGAGCCCTAGGTGTTGGGACAGGCATAGGTCACTCCATTTTCCCATCAGGAAGAAGAATGAACCACAGGCTCAGCCTGCCCCCCAGAACCAAAATAGGGCCTGAAGCAATCCTGCGCTTTTGCGGCCAGCTCCCAAAAAAGCGAGGAGACAAATGGAGCTCAGGGGCACTGCAATTCACAAACGTGCAGAGTTATAAATGAGAACTCTCGTCCACAAATATATTGAGGGAAGGCAACGAAGAGGATTTGAAAGCAAGGCAGATTTGCAGGAAACAGATTTCAGGAGGTAGATTCGACTCGCCTTTAAAGCACATGAAAAGCGGCAAAACGTTGACAATGATGCCCTTGGCCAAAAAGGGCGTATGCGTTTTTTCCTGAATATATTCAGGAAAAAACGCATACGCCCTTTTTGGCCAACCAAGCAAGCCGGAAGGGCAAATCAGCGCTACAAAGAAGTCTCGCTTGCCCTTGGTCAAAAGGGCCATGCTGAACAAACAGTAAAAACCAGAAAAGCAGGACAGGCCATGGAGACATGGGAGCCTTGCTACGCTGATGGGCGGGATGTAAATTGCCAACAGGCACTCTGGAGAAGAGTACGGTGTGTCCTGAAACAAGTAATAAACACAGCGTAGAGAGCATAGGGTACTTCCACTCATGGGCGTATAAATTGGGAAAAGTAAAAATCAACAAGACACAGGCACCCTAAAGTTTACGGCTGCTCTGTTTCCAAGAACCTCCGCTTCGGTACACCTTCAATATCCCAGGAAAGAGAAAAATGGATAAAGAAATGGTGGTACTTGGCACAATGGAATATCACTCAGCCATGAAATCAATGTCATAAGGCTAGTTAGCAGCATGATGAGTGGATTTAGGTACGATGATTCTAAGTGAAATAAGTCACACAGAAAAAGACACTTATCCTAAGATATCGCTTATAGAGGGAATGTCAAAATCGCTACACTTGAACTGAATTACAAAACAGAACAGAGTCACACCTTTAGAAGACACACTATGGCTGCTTAACGGGAAAGGTGAGGTGGGGTGATGCATAAAACAAGGGTTTGAAATTAGCTCAGACACTGCTCCATAAGCCAAATATGTAATAGACAAGGCCTACTCCCTGCTCAGTGAACTAGACTCAACACACCCTAGTCACCACACTAGTAAGAATCTGAAAACCTATATATCGATATCTCTCTGCAAGTGAATCAAGAGGGTGTAAAACGGCATCAACACAGCAGGGAAAAGCAGCCAAGACCGATTCTAAACGTAAATTACTTTAAAAAACCCACAAAACAAAGACCGTGAAAGAGAGAGAAATTCTTACAAAATCCGTTCAGGGTCTATGATGCAACCTGGATTGACCATATCTAGACCCACAGCTGGATGAGACATAAGGCTGGACACTCTTGGGGCTGAGAGGATTGGTGAGGTTGGGTGAGCAAACGCAGATAATTTAAAGTAACACTGCGGGGAACACACCCCATGGGTCTCAAATCTCCAGGTACAAGGGCATCTTCCTACATCAAAACATGCATGGGAAACCCAGAAGATGGTATGCCATGAGATCGGGAAAGGTTTCTAAAACGCACCTCATTTCTCCTCTCCTTGTGCTCGGGTTCGCCATTCCAGCCGCTTGACTAACCATCTCCCTACTTGGAGAATCAGCACCTTTAACCTCCTGATTGTACAGGTTGCAATTTGTCCTGAGGATGAATGGGAAGACGCAGAACCAATGAGATACGAGCCCTAGGTGTTGGGACAGGCATAGGTCACTCCATTTTCCCATCAGGAAGAAGAATGAACCACAGGCTCAGCCTGCCCCCCAGAACCAAAATAGGGCCTGAAGCAATCCTGCGCTTTTGCGGCCAGCTCCCAAAAAAGCGAGGAGACAAATGGAGCTCAGGGGCACTGCAATTCACAAACGTGCAGAGTTATAAATGAGAACTCTCGTCCACAAATATATTGAGGGAAGGCAACGAAGAGGATTTGAAAGCAAGGCAGATTTGCAGGAAACAGATTTCAGGAGGTAGATTCGACTCGCCTTTAAAGCACATGAAAAGCGGCAAAACGTTGACAATGATGCCCTTGGCCAAAAAGGGCGTATGCGTTTTTTCCTGAATATATTCAGGAAAAAACGCATACGCCCTTTTTGGCCAACCAAGCAAGCCGGAAGGGCAAATCAGCGCTACAAAGAAGTCTCGCTTGCCCTCGGTCAAAAGGGCAATGCTGAACAAAGTGTAAAAACCAGAAAAGCAGGACAGGCCATGGAGACATGGGAGCCTTGCTACGCTGATGGGCGGGATGTAAATTGCCAACAGGCACTCTGGAGAAGAGTACGGTGTGTCCTGAAACAAGTAATAAACACAGCGTAGAGAGCATAGGGCACTTCCACTCATGGGCGTATAAATTGGGAAAACTAAAAATCAACAAGACACAGGCACCCTAAAGTTTACGGCTGCTCTGTTTCCAAGAACCTCCGCTTCGGTACACCTTCAATATCCCAGGAAAGAGAAAAATGGATAAAGAAATGGTGGTACTTGGCACAATGGAATATCACTCAGCCATGAAATCAATGTCATAAGGCTAGTTAGCAGCATGATGAGTGGATTTAGGTTCGATGATTCTAAGTGAAATAAGTCACACAGAAAAAGACACTTATCCTAAGATATCGCTTATAGAGGGAATGTCAAAATCGCTACACTTGAACTGAATTACAAAACAGAACAGAGTCACACCTTTAGAAGACACACTATGGCTGCTTAACGGGAAAGGTGAGGTGGGGTGATGCATAAAACAAGGGTTTGAAATTAGCTCAGACACTGCTCCATAAGCCAAATATGTAATACACAAGGCCTACTCCCTGCTCAGTGAACTGGACTCAACACACCCTAGTCACCACACAAGAATATATCTGACTAGTAAGAATCTGAAAACCTATGTATCGATATCTCTCTGCAAGTGAATCAAGAGGGTGTAAAGCGGCATCAACACAGCAGGGAAAAGCAGCCAAGCATGATTCTAAACATAAATTACTTTAAAAAACCCACAAAACAAAGACAGTGAAAGAGAGAGAATTTCTTACAAAATCCGTTCAGGGTCTATGATGCAACCTGGATTGACCATATCTAGACCCACAGCTGGATGAGACATAAGGCTGGACACTCTTGGGGCTGAGAGGATTGGTGAGGTTGGGTGAGCAAACGCAGATAATTTAAAGTAACACTGCGGGGAACACACCCCATGGGTCTCAAATCTCCAGGTACAAGGGCATCTTCCTACATCAAAACATGCATGGGAAACCCAGAAGATGGTATGCCATGAGATCGGGAAAGGTTTCTAAAACACACCTCATTTCTCCTCTTCTTGTGCTCGGGTTCGCCATTCCAGCCGCTTGACTAACCATCTCCCTACTTGGAGAATCAGCACCTTTAACCTCCTGATTGTACAGGTTGCAATTTGTCCTGAGGATGAATGGGAAGACGCAGAACCAACGAGATACGAGCCCTAGGTGTTGGGACAGGCATAGGTCACTCCATTTTCCCATCAGGAAGAAGAATGAACCACAGGCTCAGCCTGCCCCCCAGAACCAAAATAGGGCCTGAAGCAATCCTGCGCTTTTGCGGCCAGCTCCCAAAAAAGCGAGGAGACAAATGGAGCTCAGGGGCACTGCAATTCACAAACGTGCAGAGTTATAAATGAGAACTCTCGTCCACAAATATATTGAGGGAAGGCAATGAAGAGGATTTGAAAGCAAGGCAGATTTGCAGGAAACAGATTTCAGGAGGTAGATTCGACTCGCCTTTAAAGCACATGAAAAGCGGCAAAACGTTGACAATGATGCCCTTGGCCAAAAAGGGCGTATGCGTTTTTTCCTGAATATATTCAGGAAAAAACGCATACGCACTTTTTGGCCAACCAAGCAAGCCGGAAGGGCAAATCAGCGCTACAAAGAAGTCTCGCTTGCCCTCGGTCAAATGGGCAATGCTGAACAAAGTGTAAAAACCAGAAAAGCAGGACAGGCCATGGAGACATGGGAGCCTTGCTACGCTGATGGGCGGGATGTAAATTGCCAACAGGCACTCTGGAGAAGAGTACGGTGTGTCCTGAAACAAGTAATAAACACAGCGTAGAGAGCATAGGGCACTTCCACTCATGGGCGTATAAATTGGGAAAACTAAAAATCAACAAGACACAGGCACCCTAAAGTTTACGGCTGCTCTGTTTCCAAGAACCTCCGCTTCGGTACACCTTCAATATCCCAGGAAAGAGAAAAATGGATAAAGAAATGGTGGTACTTGGCACAATGGAATATCACTCAGCCATGAAATCAATGTCATAAGGCTAGTTAGCAGCATGATGAGTGGATTTAGGTTCGATGATTCTAAGTGAAATAAGTCACACAGAAAAAGACACTTATCCTAAGATATCGCTTATAGAGGGAATGTCAAAATCGCTACACTTGAACTGAATTACAAAACAGAACAGAGTCACACCTTTAGAAGACACACTATGGCTGCTTAACGGGAAAGGTGAGGTGGGGTGATGCATAAAACAAGGGTTTGAAATTAGCTCAGACACTGCTCCATAAGCCAAATATGTAATAGACAAGGCCTACTCCCTGCTCAGTGAACTGGACTCAACACACCCTAGTCACCACACAAGAATATATCTGACTAGTAAGAATCTGAAAACCTATGTATCGATATCTCTCTGCAAGTGAATCAAGAGGGTGTAAAGCGGCATCAACACAGCAGGGAAAATCAGCCAAGCATGATTCTAAACATAAATTACTTTAAAAAACCCACAAAACAAAGACAGTGAAAGAGAGAGAATTTCTTACAAAATCCGTTCAGGGTCTATGATGCAACCTGGATTGACCATATCTAGACCCACAGCTGGATGAGACATAAGGCTGGACACTCTTGGGGCTGAGAGGATTGGTGAGGTTGGGTGAGCAAACGCAGATAATTTAAAGTAACACTGCGGGGAACACACCCCATGGGTCTCAAATCTCCAGGTACAAGGGCATCTTCCTACATCAAAACATGCATGGGAAACCCAGAAGATGGTATGCCTTGAGATCGGGAAAGTTTTCTAAAACACACCTCATTTCTCCTCTCCTTGTGCTCGGGTTCGCCATTCCAGCCGCTTGACTAACCATCTCCCTACTTGGAGAATCAGCACCTTTAACCTCCTGATTGTACAGGTTGCAATTTGTCCTGAGGATGAATGGGAAGACGCAGAACCAACGAGATACGAGCCCTAGGTGTTGGGACAGGCATAGGTCACTCCATTTTCCCATCAGGAAGAAGAATGAACCACAGGCTCAGCCTGCCCCCCAGAACCAAAATAGGGCCTGAAGCAATCCTGCGCTTTTGCGGCCAGCTCCCAAAAAAGCGAGGAGACAAATGGAGCTCAGGGGCACTGCAATTCACAAACGTGCAGAGTTATAAATGAGAACTCTCGTCCACAAATATATTGAGGGAAGGCAATGAAGAGGATTTGAAAGCAAGGCAGATTTGCAGGAAACAGATTTCAGGAGGTAGATTCGACTCGCCTTTAAAGCACATGAAAAGCGGCAAAACGTTGACAATGATGCCCTTGGCCAAAAAGGGCGTATGCGTTTTTTCCTGAATATATTCAGGAAAAAACGCATACGCCCTTTTTGGCCAACCAAGCAAGCCGGAAGGGCAAATCAGCGCTACAAAGAAGTCTCGCTTGCCCTCGGTCAAAAGGGCCATGCTGAACAAAGTGTAAAAACCAGAAAAGCAGGACAGGCCATGGAGACATGGGAGCCTTGCTACGCTGATGGGCGGGATGTAAATTGCCAACAGGCACTCTGGAGAAGAGTACAGTGTGTCCTGAAACAAGTAATAAACACAGCGTAGAGAGCATAGGGCACTTCCACTCATGGGCGTATAAATTGGGAAAACTAAAAATCAACAAGACACAGGCACCCTAAAGTTTACGGCTGCTCTGTTTCCAAGAACCTCCGCTTCGGTACACCTTCAATATCCCAGGAAAGAGAAAAATGGATAAAGAAATGGTGGTACTTGGCACAATGGAATATCACTCAGCCATGAAATCAATGTCATAAGGCTAGTTAGCAGCATGATGAGTGGATTTAGGTTCGATGATTCTAAGTGAAATAAGTCACACAGAAAAAGACACTTATCCTAAGATATCGCTTATAGAGGGAATGTCAAAATCGCTACACTTGAACTGAATTACAAAACAGAACAGAGTCACACCTTTAGAAGACACACTATGGCTGCTTAACGGGAAAGGTGAGGTGGGGTGATGCATAAAACAAGGGTTTGAAATTAGCTCAGACACTGCTCCATAAGCCAAATATGTAATAGACAAGGCCTACTCCCTGCTCAGTGAACTGGACTCAACACACCCTAGTCACCACACTAGTAAGAATCTGAAAACCTATGTATCGATATCTCTCTGCAAGTGAATCAAGAGGGTGTAAAACGGCATCAACACAGCAGGGAAAAGCAGCCAAGACCGATTCTAAACATAAATTACTTTAAAAAACCCACAAAACAAAGACCGTGAAAGAGAGAGAAATTCTTACAAAATCCGTTCAGGGTCTATGATGCAACCTGGATTGACCATATCTAGACCCACAGCTGGATGAGACAGAAGGCTGGACACTCTTGGGGCTGAGAGGATTGGTGAGGTTGGGTGAGCAAACACAGATACTTTAAAGTAACACTGCGGGGAACACACCCCATGGGTCTCAAATCTCCAGGTACAAGGGCATCTTCCTACATCAAAACATGCATGGGAAACCCAGAAGATGGTATGCCATGAGATCGGGAAAGGTTTCTAAAACACACCTCATTTCTCCTCTCCTTGTGCTCGGGTTCGCCATTCCAGCCGCTTGACTAACAATCTCCCTACTTGGAGAATCAGCACCTTTAACCTCCTGATTGTACAGGTTGCAATTTGTCCTGAGGATGAATGGGAAGACGCAGAACCAACGAGAGACGAGCCCTAGGTGTTGGGACAGGCACAGGTCACTCCATTTTCCCATCAGGAAGAAGAATGAACCACAGGCTCAGCCTGCCCCCCAGAACCAAAATAGGGCCTGAAGCAATCCTGCGCTTTTGCGGCCAGCTCCCAAAAAAGCGAGGAGACAAATGGAGCTCAGGGGCACTGCAATTCACAAACGTGCAGAGTTATAAATGAGAACTCTCGTCCACAAATATATTGAGGGAAGGCAATGAAGAGGATTTGAAAGCAAGGCAGATTTGCAGGAAACAGATTTCAGGAGGTAGATTCGACTCGCCTTTAAAGCACATGAAAAGCGGCAAAACGTTGACAATGATGCCCTTGGCCAAAAAGGGCGTATGCGTTTTTTCCTCAATATATTCAGGAAAAAACGCATACGCCCTTTTTGGCCAACCAAGCAAGCCGGAAGGGCAAATCAGCGCTACAAAGAAGTCTCGCTTGCCCTCGGTCAAAAGGGCCATGCTGAACAAAGTGTAAAAACCAGAAAAGCAGGACAGGCCATGGAGACATGGGAGCCTTGCTACGCTGATGGGCGGGATGTAAATTGCCAACAGGCACTCTGGAGAAGAGTACGGTGTGTCCTGAAACAAGTAATAAACACAGCGTAGAGAGCATAGGGCACTTCCACTCATGGGCGTATAAATTGGGAAAACTAAAAATCAACAAGACACAGGCACCCTAAAGTTTACGGCTGCTCTGTTTCCAAGAACCTCCACTTCGGTACACCTTCAGTATCCCAGGAAAGAGAAAAATGGATAAAGAAATGGTGGTACTTGGCACAATGGAATATCACTCAGCCATGAAATCAATGTCATAAGGCTAGTTAGCAGCATGATGAGTGGATTTAGGTACGATGATTCTAAGTGAAATAAGTCACACAGAAAAAGACACTTATCCTAAGATATCGCTTATAGAGGGAATGTCAAAATCGCTACACTTGAACAGAATTACAAAACAAAACAGAGTCACACCTTTAGAAGACACACTATGGCTGCTTAACGGGAAAGGTGAGGTGGGGTGATGCATAAAACAAGGGTTTGAAATTAGCTCAGACACTGCTCCATAAGCCAAATATGTACTAGACAAGGCCTACTCCCTGCTCAGTGAACTGGACTCAACACACCCTAGTCACCACACAAGAATATATCTGACTAGTAAGAATCTGAAAACCTATGTATCGATATCTCTCTGCAAGTGAATCAAGAGGGTGTAAAGCGGTATCAACACAGCAGGGAAAAGCAGCCAAGCCCGATTCTAAACATAAATTACTTTAAAAAACCCACAAAACAAAGACAGTGAAAGAGAGAGAAATTCTTACAAAATCCGTTCAGGGTCTATGATGCAACCTGGATTGACCATATCTACACCCACAGCTGGATGAGACATAAGGCTGGACACTCTTGGGGCTGAGAGGATTGGTGAGGTTGGGTGAGCAAACCCAGATACTTTAAAGTAACACTGCTGGGAACACACCCCATGGGTCTCAAATCTCCAGGTACAAGGGCATCTTCCTACATCAAAACATGCATGGGAAACCCAGAAGATGGTATGCCATGAGATCGGGAAAGGTTTCTAAAACGCACCTCATTTCTCCTCTCCTTGTGCTCGGGTTCGCCATTCCAGCCGCTTGACTAACCATCTCCCTACGTGGAGAATCAGCACCTTTAACCTCCTGATTGTACAGGTTGCAATTTGTCCTGAGGATGAACGGGAAGACGCGGAACCAACGAGAGAGGAGCCCTAGGTGTTGGGACAGGCATAGGTCACTCCATTTTCCCATCAGGAAGAAGAATGAACCACAGGCTCAGCCTGCCCCCCAGAACCAAAATAGGGCCTGAAGCAATCCTGCGCTTTTGCGGCCAGCTCCCAAAAAAGCGAGGAGACAAATGGAGCTCAGGGGCACTGCAATTCACAAACGTGCAGAGTTATAAATGAGAACTCTCGTCCACAAATATATTGAGGGAAGGCAAAGAAGAGGATTTGAAAGCAAGGCAGATTTGCAGGAAACAGATTTCAGGAGGTAGATTCGACTCGCCTTTAAAGCACATGAAAAGCGGCAAAACGTTGACAATGATGCCCTTGGCCAAAAAGGGCGTATGCGTTTTTTCCTGAATATATTCAGGAAAAAACGCATACGCCCTTTTTGGCCAACCAAGCAAGCCGGAAGGGCAAATCAGCGCTACAAAGAAGTCTCGCTTGCCCTTGGTCAAAAGGGCCATGCTGAACAAACAGTAAAAACCAGAAAAGCAGGACAGGCCATGGAGACATGGGAGCCTTGCTACGCTGATGGGCGGGATGTAAATTGCCAACAGGCACTCTGGAGAAGAGTACGGTGTGTCCTGAAACAAGTAATAAACACAGCGTAGAGAGCATAGGGCACTTCCACTCATGGGCGTATAAATTGGGAAAACTAAAAATCAACAAGACACAGGCACCCTAAAGTTTACGGCTGCTCTGTTTCCAAGAATCTCCGCTTCGGTACACCTTCAATATCCCAGGAAAGAGAAAAATGGATAAAGAAATGGTGGTACTTGGCACAATGGAATATCACTCAGCCATGAAATCAATCTCATAAGGCTACTTAGCAGCATGATGAGTGGATTTAGGTACGATGATTCTAAGTGAAATAAGTGACACAGAAAAAGGCACTTATCCTAAGATATCGCTTATAGAGGGAATGTCAAAATCGCTACACTTGAACTGAATTACAAAACAGAACAGAGTCACACCTTTAGAAGACACACTATGGCTGCTTAACGGGAAAGGTGAGGTGGGGTGATGCATAAAACAAGGGTTTGAAATTAGCTCAGACACTGCTCCATAAGCCAAATATGTAATAGACAAGGCCTACTCCCTGCTCAGTGAACTGGACTCAACACACCCTAGTCACCACACTAGTAAGAATCTGAAAACCTATGTATCGATATCTCTCTGCAAGTGAATCAAGAGGGTGTAAAACGGCATCAACACAGCAGGGAAAAGCAGCCAAGCCCGATTCTAAACGTAAATTACTTTAAAAAACCCACAAAACAAAGACAGTGAAAGAGAGAGAAATTCTTACAAAATCCATTCAGGGTCTATGATGCAACCTGGATTGACCATATCTAGACCCACAGCTGGATGAGACATAAGGCTGGACACTCTTGGGGCTGAGAGGATTGGTGAGGTTGGGTGAGCAAACCCAGATACTTTAAAGTAACACTGCTGGGAACACACCCCATGGGTCTCAAATCTCCAGGTACAAGGGCATCTTCCTACATCAAAACATGCATGGGAAACCCAGAAGATGGTATGCCATGAGATCGGGAAAGGTTTCTAAAACGCACCTCATTTCTCCTCTCCTTGTGCTCGGGTTCGCCATTCCAGCCGCTTGACTAACCATCTCCCTACGTGGAGAAACAGCACCTTTAACCTCCTGATTGTACAGGGTGCAATCTGTCCTGAGGATGAACGGGAAGACGCGGAACCAACGAGAGACGAGCCCTAGGTGTTGGGACAGGCATAGGTCACTCCATTTTCCCATCAGGAAGAAGAATGAACCACAGGCTCAGCCTGCCCCCCAGAACCAAAATAGGGCCTGAAGCAATCCTGCGCTTTTGCGGCCAGCTCCCAAAAAAGCGAGGAGACAAATGGAGCTCAGGGGCACTGCAATTCACAAACGTGCAGAGTTATAAATGAGAACTCTCGTCCACAAATATATTGAGGGAAGGCAACGAAGAGGATTTGAAAGCAAGGCAGATTTGCAGGAAACAGATTTCAGGAGGTAGATTCGACTCGCCTTTAAAGCACATGAAAAGCGGCAAAACGTTGACAATGATGCCCTTGGTCAAAAAGGGCGTATGCGTTTTTTCCTGAATATATTCAGGAAAAAACGCATACGCCCTTTTTGGCCAACCAAGCAAGCCGGAAGGGCAAATCAGCGCTACAAAGAAGTCTCGCTTGCCCTCGGTCAAAAGGGCCATGCTGAACAAACAGTAAAAACCAGAAAAGCAGGACAGGCCATGGAGACATGGGAGCCTTGCTACGCTGATGGGCGGGATGTAAATTGCCAACAGGCACTCTGGAGAAGAGTACGGTGTGTCCTGAAACAAGTAATAAACACAGCGTAGAGAGCATAGGGCACTTCCACTCATGGGCGTATAAATTGGGAAAACTAAAAATCAACAAGACACAGGCACCCTAAAGTTTACGGCTGCTCTGTTTCCAAGAATCTCCGCTTCGGTACACCTTCAATATCCCAGGAAAGAGAAAAATGGATAAAGAAATGGTGGTACTTGGCACAATGGAATATCACTCAGCCATGAAATCAATCTCATAAGGCTAGTTAGCAGCATGATGAGTGGATTTAGGTACGATGATTCTAAGTGAAATAAGTGACACAGAAAAAGGCACTTATCC
This sequence comes from Eubalaena glacialis, assembly GCF_028564815.1. Lineage (NCBI taxonomy): Eukaryota > Metazoa > Chordata > Mammalia > Artiodactyla > Balaenidae > Eubalaena > Eubalaena glacialis. The sequence continues at coordinate 87,744 of NW_026871751.1, read as the reverse complement.
TAAGATATCGCTTATAGAGGGAATGTCAAAATCGCTACACTTGAACTGAATTACAAAACAGAACAGAGGCACACCTTTAGAAGACACACTATGGCTGCTTAACGGGAAAGGTGAGGTGGGGTGATGCATAAAACAAGGGTTTGAAATTAGCTCAGAGACCGCTCCATAAGGCAAATATGTAATAGACAAGGCCTACTCCCTGCTCAGTGAACTGGACTCAACACCCCCTAGTCACCGCACAAGAACATATCTGACTAGTATGAATCTGAAAACCTATGTATCGATATCTCTCTGCAAGTGAATCAAGAAGGTGAAAAGCGGCATAAACACAGCAGGGAAAAGCAGCCAAACCCCATTCTAAACATACATTACTTTAAAAAACCCACAAAGCAAAGACAGTGAAAGAGAGAGAAATTCTTACAAAATCCGTTCAGGGTCTCTGATGAAACCTGGATTGACCATATCTAGACCCACAGCTGGATGAGACATAAGGCTGGACACTCTTGGGGCTGAGAGGATTGGTGAGGTTGGGTGAGCAAACGCAGATACTTTAAAGTAACACTGCGGGGAACACACCCCTTGGGTCTCAAATCTCCAGGTACAAGGGCATCTTCCTACATCAAAACATGCATGGGAAACCCAGAAGATGGTATGCCATGAGATCGGGAAAGGTTTCTAAAACGCACCTCATTTCTCCCCTCCTTGTGCTCGGGTTCGCCATTCCAGCCGCTTGACTAACCATCTCCCTACTTGGAGAATCAGCACCTTTAACCTCCTGATTGTACAGGTTGCAATCTGTCCTGAGGATGAACGGGAAGACGCAGAACCAACGAGAGACGAGCCCTAGGTGTTGGGACAGGCATAGGTCACTCCATTTTCCCATCAGGAAGAAGAATGAACCACAGGCTCAGCCTGCCCCCCAGAACCAAAATAGGGCCTGAAGCAATCCTGCGCTTTTGCGGCCAGCTCCCAAAAAAGCGAGGAGACAAATGGAGCTCAGGGTCACTGCAATTCACAAACGTGCAGAGTTATAAATGAGAACTCTCGTCCACAAATATATTGAGGGAAGGCAACGAAGAGGATTTGAAAGCAAAGCAGATTTGCAGGAAACAGATTTCAGGAGGTAGATTCGACTCGCCTTTAAAGCACATGAAAAGCGGCAAAACGTTGACAATGATGCCTTTGGCCAAAAAGGGCGTATGCGTTTTTTCCTGAATATATTCAGGAAAAAACGCATACGCCCTTTTTGGCCAACCAAGCAAGCCGGAAGGGCAAATCAGCGCTACAAAGAAGTCTCGCTTGCCCTCGGTCAAAAGGGCCATGCTGAACAAAGTGTAAAAACCAGAAAAGCAGGACAGGCCATGGAGACATGGGAGCCTAGCTACGCTGATGGGCGGGATGTAAATTGCCAACAGGCACTCTGGAGAAGAGTACGGTGTGTCCTGAAACAAGTAATAAACACAGCGTAGAGAGCATAGGGCACTTCCACTCATGGGCGTATAAATTGGGAAAACTAAAAATCAACAAGACACAGGCACCCTAAAATTTACGGCTGCTCTGTTTCCAAGAACCTCCGCTTCGGTACACCTTCAATATCCCAGGAAAGAGAAAAATGGATAAAGAAATGGTGGTACTTGGCACAATGGAAAATCACTCAGCCATGAAATCAATGTCATAAGGCTAGTTAGCAGCATGATGTGTGGATTTAGGTACGATGATTCTAATTGAAATAAGTCACACAGAAAAAGACACTTATCCTAAGATATCACTTATAGAGGGAATGTCAAAATCGCTACACTTGAACTGAATTACAAAACAGAACAGAGTCACACCTTTAGAAGACACACTATGGCTGCTTAACGGGAAAGGAGAGGTGGGGTGATGCATAAAACAAGGGTTTGAAATTAGCTCAGAGACCGCTCCATAAGCCAAATATGTAATAGACAAGGCCTACTCCCTGCTCAGTGAACTGGACTCAACACCCCCTAGTCACCGCACAAGAACATATCTGACTAGTATGAATCTGAAAACCTATGTATCGATATCTCTCTGCAAGTGAATCAAGAGGGTGAAAAGCGGCATAAACACAGCAGGGAAAAGCAGCCAAACCCCATTCTAAACATACATTACTTTAAAAAACCCACAAAGCAAAGACAGTGAAAGAGAGAGAAATTCTTACAAAATCCGTTCAGGGTCTCTGATGAAACCTGGATTGACCATATCTAGACCCACAGCTGGATGAGACATAAGGCTGGACACTCTTGGGGCTGAGAGGATTGGTGAGGTTGGGTGAGCAAACGCAGATACTTTAAAGTAACACTGCGGGGAACACACCCCATGGGTCTCAAATCTCCAGGTACAAGGGCATCTTCCTACATCAAAACATGCATGGGAAACCCAGAAGATGGTATGCCATGAGATCGGGAAAGGTTTCTAAAACGCACCTCATTTCTCCTCTCCTTGTGCTCGGGTTCGCCATTCCAGCCGCTTGACTAACCATCTCCCTACTTGGAGAATCAGCACCTTTAACCTCCTGATTGTACAGGTTGCAATTTGTCCTGAGGATGAATGGGAAGACGCAGAACCAACGAGAGACGAGCCCTAGGTGTTGGGACAGGCACAGGTCACTCCATTTTCCCATCAGGAAGAAGAATGAACCACAGGCTCAGCCTGCCCCCCAGAACCAAAATAGGGCCTGAAGCAATCCTGCGCTTTTGCGGCCAGCTCCCAAAAAAGCGAGGAGACAAATGGAGCTCAGGGGCACTGCAATTCACAAACGTGCAGAGTTATAAATGAGAACTCTCGTCCACAAATATATTGAGGGAAGGCAATGAAGAGGATTTGAAAGCAAGGCAGATTTGCAGGAAACAGATTTCAGGAGGTAGATTCGACTCGCCTTTAAAGCACATGAAAAGCGGCAAAACGTTGACAATGATGCCCTTGGCCAAAAAGGGCGTATGCGTTTTTTCCTGAATATATTCAGGAAAAAACGCATACGCCCTTTTTGGCCAACCAAGCAAGCCGGAAGGGCAAATCAGCGCTACAAAGAAGTCTCGCTTGCCCTCGGTCAAAAGGGCCATGCTGAACAAAGTGTAAAAACCAGAAAAGCAGGACAGGCCATGGAGACATGGGAGCCTTGCTACGCTGATGGGCGGGATGTAAATTGCCAACAGGCACTCTGGAGAAGAGTACGGTGTGTCCTGAAACAAGTAATAAACACAGCGTAGAGAGCATAGGGCACTTCCACTCATGGGCGTATAAATTGGGAAAACTAAAAATCAACAAGACACAGGCACCCTAAAGTTTACGGCTGCTCTGTTTCCAAGAACCTCCACTTCGGTACACCTTCAGTATCCCAGGAAAGAGAAAAATGGATAAAGAAATGGTGGTACTTGGCACAATGGAATATCACTCAGCCATGAAATCAATGTCATAAGGCTAGTTAGCAGCATGATGAGTGGATTTAGGTACGATGATTCTAAGTGAAATAAGTCACACAGAAAAAGACACTTATCCTAAGATATCGCTTATAGAGGGAATGTCAAAATCGCTACACTTGAACAGAATTACAAAACAAAACAGAGTCACACCTTTAGAAGACACACTATGGCTGCTTAACGGGAAAGGTGAGGTGGGGTGATGCATAAAACAAGGGTTTGAAATTAGCTCAGACACTGCTCCATAAGCCAAATATGTAATAGACAAGGCCTACTCCCTGCTCAGTGAACTGGACTCAACACACCCTAGTCACCACACAAGAATATATCTGACTAGTAAGAATCTGAAAACCTATGTATCGATATCTCTCTGCAAGTGAATCAAGAGGGTGTAAAGCGGTATCAACACAGCAGGGAAAAGCAGCCAAGCCCGATTCTAAACATAAATTACTTTAAAAAACCCACAAAACAAAGACAGTGAAAGAGAGAGAAATTCTTACAAAATCCGTTCAGGGTCTATGATGCAACCTGGATTGACCATATCTACACCCACAGCTGGATGAGACATAAGGCTGGACACTCTTGGGGCTGAGAGGATTGGTGAGGTTGGGTGAGCAAACCCAGATACTTTAAAGTAACACTGCTGGGAACACACCCCATGGGTCTCAAATCTCCAGGTACAAGGGCATCTTCCTACATCAAAACATGCATGGGAAACCCAGAAGATGGTATGCCATGAGATCGGGAAAGGTTTCTAAAACGCACCTCATTTCTCCTCTCCTTGTGCTCGGGTTCGCCATTCCAGCCGCTTGACTAACCATCTCCCTACGTGGAGAATCAGCACCTTTAACCTCCTGATTGTACAGGTTGCAATTTGTCCTGAGGATGAACGGGAAGACGCGGAACCAACGAGAGAGGAGCCCTAGGTGTTGGGACAGGCATAGGTCACTCCATTTTCCCATCAGGAAGAAGAATGAACCACAGGCTCAGCCTGCCCCCCAGAACCAAAATAGGGCCTGAAGCAATCCTGCGCTTTTGCGGCCAGCTCCCAAAAAAGCGAGGAGACAAATGGAGCTCAGGGGCACTGCAATTCACAAACGTGCAGAGTTATAAATGAGAACTCTCGTCCACAAATATATTGAGGGAAGGCAACGAAGAGGATTTGAAAGCAAGGCAGATTTGCAGGAAACAGATTTCAGGAGGTAGATTCGACTCGCCTTTAAAGCACATGAAAAGCAGCAAAACGTTGACAATGATGCCCTTGGCCAAAAAGGGCGTATGCGTTTTTTCCTGAATATATTCAGGAAAAAACGCATACGCCCTTTTTGGCCAACCAAGCAAGCCGGAAGGGCAAATCAGCGCTACAAAGAAGTCTCGCTTGCCCTTGGTCAAAATGGCCATGCTGAACAAACAGTAAAAACCAGAAAAGCAGGACAGGCCATGGAGACATGGGAGCCTTGCTACGCTGATGGGCGGGATGTAAATTGCCAACAGGCACTCTGGAGAAGAGTACGGTGTGTCCTGAAACAAGTAATAAACACAGCGTAGAGAGCATAGGGCACTTCCACTCATGGGCGTATAAATTGGGAAAACTAAAAATCAACAAGACACAGGCACCCTAAAGTTTACGGCTGCTCTGTTTCCAAGAATCTCCGCTTCGGTACACCTTCAATATCCCAGGAAAGAGAAAAATGGATAAAGAAATGGTGGTACTTGGCACAATGGAATATCACTCAGCCATGAAATCAATCTCATAAGGCTACTTAGCAGCATGATGAGTGGATTTAGGTACGATGATTCTAAGTGAAATAAGTGACACAGAAAAAGGCACTTATCCTAAGATATCGCTTATAGAGGGAATGTCAAAATGGCTACACTTGAACTGAATTACAAAACAGAACAGAGTCACACCTTTAGAAGACACACTATGGCTGCTTAACGGGAAAGGTGAGGTGGGGTGATGCATAAAACAAGGGTTTGAAATTAGCTCAGACACTGCTCCATAAGCCAAATATGTAATAGACAAGGCCTACTCCCTGCTCAGTGAACTGGACTCAACACACCCTAGTCACCACACTAGTAAGAATCTGAAAACCTATGTATCGATATCTCTCTGCAAGTGAATCAAGAGGGTGTAAAACGGCATCAACACAGCAGGGAAAAGCAGCCAAGCCCGATTCTAAACGTAAATTACTTTAAAAAACCCACAAAACAAAGACAGTGAAAGAGAGAGAAATTCTTACAAAATCCATTCAGGTTCTATGATGCAACCTGGATTGACCATATCTAGACCCACAGCTGGATGAGACATAAGGCTGGACACTCTTGGGGCTGAGAGGATTGGTGAGGTTGGGTGAGCAAACCCAGATACTTTAAAGTAACACTGCTGGGAACACACCCCATGGGTCTCAAATCTCCAGGTACAAGGGCATCTTCCTACATCAAAACATGCATGGGAAACCCAGAAGATGGTATGCCATGAGATCGGGAAAGGTTTCTAAAACGCACCTCATTTCTCCTCTCCTTGTGCTCGGGTTCGCCATTCCAGCCGCTTGACTAACCATCTCCCTACGTGGAGAAACAGCACCTTTAACCTCCTGATTGTACAGGGTGCAATCTGTCCTGAGGATGAACGGGAAGACGCGGAACCAACGAGAGACGAGCCCTAGGTGTTGGGACAGGCATAGGTCACTCCATTTTCCCATCAGGAAGAAGAATGAACCACAGGCTCAGCCTGCCCCCCAGAACCAAAATAGGGCCTGAAGCAATCCTGCGCTTTTGCGGCCAGCTCCCAAAAAAGCGAGGAGACAAATGGAGCTCAGGGGCACTGCAATTCACAAACGTGCAGAGTTATAAATGAGAACTCTCGTCCACAAATATATTGAGGGAAGGCAACGAAGAGGATTTGAAAGCAAGGCAGATTTGCAGGAAACAGATTTCAGGAGGTAGATTCGACTCGCCTTTAAAGCACATGAAAAGCGGCAAAACGTTGACAATGATGCCCTTGGTCAAAAAGGGCGTATGCGTTTTTTCCTGAATATATTCAGGAAAAAACGCATACGCCCTTTTTGGCCAACCAAGCAAGCCGGAAGGGCAAATCAGCGCTACAAAGAAGTCTCGCTTGCCCTCGGTCAAAAGGGCCATGCTGAACAAACAGTAAAAACCAGAAAAGCAGGACAGTCCATGGAGACATGGGAGCCTTGCTACGCTGATGGGCGGGATGTAAATTGCCAACAGGCACTCTGGAGAAGAGTACGGTGTGTCCTGAAACAAGTAATAAACACAGCGTAGAGAGCATAGGGCACTTCCACTCATGGGCGTATAAATTGGGAAAACTAAAAATCAACAAGACACAGGCACCCTAAAGTTTACGGCTGCTCTGTTTCCAAGAATCTCCGCTTCGGTACACCTTCAATATCCCAGGAAAGAGAAAAATGGATAAAGAAATGGTGGTACTTGGCACAATGGAATATCACTCAGCCATGAAATCAATCTCATAAGGCTAGTTAGCAGCATGATGAGTGGATTTAGGTACGATGATTCTAAGTGAAATAAGTGACACAGAAAAAGGCACTTATCCTAAGATATCGCTTATAGAGGGAATGTCAAAATCGCTACACTTGAACTGAATTACAAAACAGAACAGAGGCACACCTTTAGAAGACACACTATGGCTGCTTAACGGGAAAGGTGAGGTGGGGTGATGCATAAAACAAGGGTTTGAAATTAGCTCAGAGACCGCTCCATAAGGCAAATATGTAATAGACAAGGCCTACTCCCTGCTCAGTGAACTGGACTCAACACCCCCTAGTCACCGCACAAGAACATATCTGACTAGTATGAATCTGAAAACCTATGTATCGATATCTCTCTGCAAGTGAATCAAGAAGGTGAAAAGCGGCATAAACACAGCAGGGAAAAGCAGCCAAACCCCATTCTAAACATACATTACTTTAAAAAACCCACAAAGCAAAGACAGTGAAAGAGAGAGAAATTCTTACAAAATCCGTTCAGGGTCTCTGATGAAACCTGGATTGACCATATCTAGACCCACAGCTGGATGAGACATAAGGCTGGACACTCTTGGGGCTGAGAGGATTGGTGAGGTTGGGTGAGCAAACGCAGATACTTTAAAGTAACACTGCGGGGAACACACCCCATGGGTCTCAAATCTCCAGGTACAAGGGCATCTTCCTACATCAAAACATGCATGGGAAACCCAGAAGATGGTATGCCATGAGATCGGGAAAGGTTTCTAAAACGCACCTCATTTCTCCCCTCCTTGTGCTCGGGTTCGCCATTCCAGCCGCTTGACTAACCATCTCCCTACTTGGAGAATCAGCACCTTTAACCTCCTGATTGTACAGGTTGCAATCTGTCCTGAGGATGAACGGGAAGACGCAGAACCAACGAGAGACGAGCCCTAGGTGTTGGGACAGGCATAGGTCACTCCATTTTCCCATCAGGAAGAAGAATGAACCACAGGCTCAGCCTGCCCCCCAGAACCAAAATAGGGCCTGAAGCAATCCTGCGCTTTTGCGGCCAGCTCCCAAAAAAGCGAGGAGACAAATGGAGCTCAGGGGCACTGCAATTCACAAACGTGCAGAGTTATAAATGAGAACTCTCGTCCACAAATATATTGAGGGAAGGCAACGAAGAGGATTTGAAAGCAAAGCAGATTTGCAGGAAACAGATTTCAGGAGGTAGATTCGACTCGCCTTTAAAGCACATGAAAAGCGGCAAAACGTTGACAATGATGCCTTTGGCCAAAAAGGGCGTATGCGTTTTTTCCTGAATATATTCAGGAAAAAACGCATACGCCCTTTTTGGCCAACCAAGCAAGCCGGAAGGGCAAATCAGCGCTACAAAGAAGTCTCGCTTGCCCTCGGTCAAAAGGGCCATGCTGAACAAAGTGTAAAAACCAGAAAAGCAGGACAGGCCATGGAGACATGGGAGCCTAGCTACGCTGATGGGCGGGATGTAAATTGCCAACAGGCACTCTGGAGAAGAGTACGGTGTGTCCTGAAACAAGTAATAAACACAGCGTAGAGAGCATAGGGCACTTCCACTCATGGGCGTATAAATTGGGAAAACTAAAAATCAACAAGACACAGGCACCCTAAAATTTACGGCTGCTCTGTTTCCAAGAACCTCCGCTTCGGTACACCTTCAATATCCCAGGAAAGAGAAAAATGGATAAAGAAATGGTGGTACTTGGCACAATGGAAAATCACTCAGCCATGAAATCAATGTCATAAGGCTAGTTAGCAGCATGATGTGTGGATTTAGGTACGATGATTCTAATTGAAATAAGTCACACAGAAAAAGACACTTATCCTAAGATATCACTTATAGAGGGAATGTCAAAATCGCTACACTTGAACTGAATTACAAAACAGAACAGAGTCACACCTTTAGAAGACACACTATGGCTGCTTAACGGGAAAGGAGAGGTGGGGTGATGCATAAAACAAGGGTTTGAAATTAGCTCAGAGACCGCTCCATAAGCCAAATATGTAATAGACAAGGCCTACTCCCTGCTCAGTGAACTGGACTCAACACCCCCTAGTCACCGCACAAGAACATATCTGACTAGTATGAATCTGAAAACCTATGTATCGATATCTCTCTGCAAGTGAATCAAGAGGGTGAAAAGCGGCATAAACACAGCAGGGAAAAGCAGCCAAACCCCATTCTAAACATACATTACTTTAAAAAACCCACAAAGCAAAGACAGTGAAAGAGAGAGAAATTCTTACAAAATCCGTTCAGGGTCTCTGATGAAACCTGGATTGACCATATCTAGACCCACAGCTGGATGAGACATAAGGCTGGACACTCTTGGGGCTGAGAGGATTGGTGAGGTTGGGTGAGCAAACGCAGATACTTTAAAGTAACACTGCGGGGAACACACCCCATGGGTCTCAAATCTCCAGGTACAAGGGCATCTTCCTACATCAAAACATGCATGGGAAACCCAGAAGATGGTATGCCATGAGATCGGGAAAGGTTTCTAAAACGCACCTCATTTCTCCCCTCCTTGTGCTCGGGTTCGCCATTCCAGCCGCTTGACTAACCATCTCCCTACTTGGAGAATCAGCACCTTTAACCTCCTGATTGTACAGGTTGCAATCTGTCCTGAGGATGAACGGGAAGACGCAGAACCAACGAGAGACGAGCCCTAGGTGTTGGGACAGGCATAGGTCACTCCATTTTCCCATCAGGAAGAAGAATGAACCACAGGCTCAGCCTGCCCCCCAGAACCAAAATAGGGCCTGAAGCAATCCTGCGCTTTTGCGGCCAGCTCCCAAAAAAGCGAGGAGACAAATGGAGCTCAGGGTCACTGCAATTCACAAACGTGCAGAGTTATAAATGAGAACTCTCGTCCACAAATATATTGAGGGAAGGCAACGAAGAGGATTTGAAAGCAAAGCAGATTTGCAGGAAACAGATTTCAGGAGGTAGATTCGACTCGCCTTTAAAGCACATGAAAAGCGGCAAAACGTTGACAATGATGCCCTTGGCCAAAAAGGGCGTATGCGTTTTTTCCTGAATATATTCAGGAAAAAACGCATACGCCCTTTTTGGCCAACCAAGCAAGCCGGAAGGGCAAATCAGCGCTACAAAGAAGTCTCGCTTGCCCTCGGTCAAAAGGGCCATGCTGAACAAAGTGTAAAAACCAGAAAAGCAGGACAGGCCATGGAGACATGGGAGCCTAGCTACGCTGATGGGCGGGATGTAAATTGCCAACAGGCACTCTGGAGAAGAGTACGGTGTGTCCTGAAACAAGTAATAAACACAGCGTAGAGAGCATAGGGCACTTCCACTCATGGGCGTATAAATTGGGAAAACTAAAAATCAACAAGACACAGGCACCCTAAAATTTACGGCTGCTCTGTTTCCAAGAACCTCCGCTTCGGTACACCTTCAATATCCCAGGAAAGAGAAAAATGGATAAAGAAATGGTGGTACTTGGCACAATGGAATATCACTCAGCCATGAAATCAATGTCATAAGGCTAGTTAGCAGCATGATGAGTGGATTTAGGTACGATGATTCTAAGTGAAATAAGTCACACAGAAAAAGACACTTATCCTAAGATATCACTTATAGAGGGAATGTCAAAATCGCTACACTTGAACTGAATTACAAAACAGAACAGAGTCACACCTTTAGAAGACACACTATGGCTGCTTAACGGGAAAGGAGAGGTGGGGTGATGCATAAAACAAGGGTTTGAAATTAGCTCAGAGACCGCTCCATAAGCCAAATATGTAATAGACAAAGCCTACTCCCTGCTCAGTGAACTGGACTCAACACATCCTAGTCACCACACAAGAATATATCTGACTAGTAAGAATCTGAAAACCTATGTATCGATATCTCTCTGCAAGTGAATCAAGAGTGTGTAAAGCGGCATCAACACAGCAGGGAAAAGCAGCCAAGCCCGATTCTAAACATAAATTACTTTAAAAAATCCACAAAACAAAGACAGTTAAAGAGAGAGAAATTCTTACAAAATCCATTCAGGGTCTATGATGCAACCTGGATTGACCATATCTAGACCCACAGCTGGATGAGACATAAGGCTGGACACTCTTGGGGCTGAGAGGATTGGTGAGGTTGGGTGAGCAAACCCAGATACTTTAAAGTAACACCGCGGGGTACACACCCCATGGGTCTCAAATCTCCAGGTACAAGGGCATCTTCCTACATCAAAACATGCATGGGAAACCCAGAAGATGGTATGCCGTGAGATCGGGAAAGGTTTCTAAAACGCACCTCATTTCTCCTCTCCTTGTGCTCGGGTTCGCCATTCCAGCCGCTTGACTAACCATCTCCCTACTTGGAGAATCAGCACCTTTAACCTCCTGATTGTACAGGTTGCAATTTGTCCTGAGGATGAACGGGAAGACGCGGAACCAACGAGAGACGATTCCTAGGTGTTGGGACAGGCACAGGTCACTCCATTTTCCCATCAGGAAGAAGAATGAACCACAGGCTCAGCCTGCCCCCCAGAACCAAAATAGGGCCTGAAGCAATCCTGCGCTTTTGCGGCCAGCTCCCAAAAAAGCGAGGAGACAAATGGAGCTCAGGGGCACTGCAATTCACAAACGTGCAGAGTTATAAATGAGAACTCTCGTCCACAAATATATTGAGGGAAGGCAACGAAGAGGATTTGAAAGCAAGGCAGATTTGCAGGAAACAGATTTCAGGAGGTAGATTCGACTCGCCTTTAAAGCACATGAAAAGCGGCAAAACGTTGACAATGATGCCCTTGGCCAAAAAGGGCGTATGCGTTTTTTCCTGAATATATTCAGGAAAAAACGCATACGCCCTTTTTGGCCAACCAAGCAAGCCAGAAGGGCAAATCAGCGCTACAAAGAAGTCTCGCTTGCCCTCGGTCAAAAGGGCCATGCTGAACAAAGTGTAAAAACCAGAAAAGCAGGACAGGCCATGGAGACATGGGAGCCTTGCTACACTGATGGGCGGGATGTAAATTGCCAACAGGCACTCTGGAGAAGAGTACGGTGTGTCCTGAAACAAGTAATAAACACAGCGTAGAGAGCATAGGGCACTTCCACTCATGGGCGTATAAATTGGGAAAACTAAAAATCAACAAGACACAGGCACCCTAAAGTTTACGGCTGCTCTGTTTCCAAGAATCTCCACTTCGGTACACCTTCAATATCCCAGGAAAGAGAAAAATGGATAAAGAAATGGTGGTACTTGGCACAATGGAATATCACTCAGCCATGAAATCAATGTCATAAGGCTAGTTAGAAGCATGATGAGTGGATTTAGGTACGATGATTCTAAGTGAAATAAGTCACAGAGAAAAAGGCACTTATCCTAAGATATCGCTTATAGAGGGAATGTCAAAATCGCTACACTTGAACTGAATTACAAAACAGAACAGAGGCACACCTTTAGAAGACACACTATGGCTGCTTAACCGGAAAGGTGAGGTGGGGTGATGCATAAAACAAGGGTTTGAAATTAGCTCAGAGACCGCTCCATAAGGCAAATATGTAATAGACAAGGCCTACTCCCTGCTCAGTGAACTGGACTCAACACACCCTAGTCACCACACAAGAATATATCTGACTAGTAAGAATCTGAAAACCTATGTATCGATATCTCTCTGCAAGTGAATCAAGAGGGTGTAAAGCGGCAACAACACAGCAGGGAAAAGCAGCCAAGCCCGATTCTAAACATAAATTACTTTAAAAAACCCACAAAACAAAGACAGTTAAAGAGAGAGAAATTCTTACAAAATCCATTCAGGGTCTATGATGCAACCTGGATTGACCATATCTAGACCCACAGCTGGATGAGACATAAGGCTGGACACTCTTGGGGCTGAGTGGATTGGTGAGGTTGGGTGAGCAAACCCAGATACTTTAAAGTAACACCACGGGGTACACACCCCATGGGTCTCAAATCTCCAGGTACAAGGGCATCTTCCTACATCAAAACATGTATGGGAAACCCAGAAGATGGTATGCCGTGAGATCGGGAAAGGTTTCTAAAACGCACCTCATTTCTCCTCTCCTTGTGCTCGGGTTCGCCATTCCAGCCGCTTGATTAACCATCTCCCTACTTGGAGAATCAGCACCTTTAACCTCCTGTTTCGTCCAGGTTGCAATTTGTCCTGAAGATAAACGGGAAGACGGGGAACCAACGAGAGACTAGCCCTAGGTGTTGGGACAGGCACAGGTCACTCCATTTTCCCATCAGGAAGAAGAATGAACCACAGGCTCAGCCTGCCCCCCAGAACCAAAATAGGGCCTGAAGCAATCCTGCGCTTTTGCGGCCAGCTCCCAAAAGAGCGAGGAGACAAATGGAGCTCAGGGGCACTGCAATTCACAAACGTGCAGAGTTATAAATGAGAACTCTCGTCCACAAATATATTGACGGAAGGCAACGAAGAGGATTTGAATGCAAGGCAGATTTGCAGGAAACAGATTTCAGGAGGTAGATTCGATTCGCCTTTAAAGCACATGAAAAGCAGCAAAACGTTGATAATGATGCCCTTGGCCAAAAAGGGCGTATGCGTTTTTTCCTGAATATATTCAGGAAAAAACGCATACGCCCTTTTTGGCCAACCAAGCAAGCCGGAAGGGCAAATCAGCGCTACAAAGAAGTCTCGCTTGCCCTCGGTCAAAAGGGCCATGCTGAACAAAGTGTAAAAACCAGAAAAGCAGGACAGGCCATGGAGACATGGGAGCCTAGCTACGCTGATGGGCGGGATGTAAATTGCCAACAGGCACTCTGGAGAAGAGTACGGTGTGTCCTGAAACAAGTAATAAACACAGCGTAGAGAGCATAGGGCACTTCCACTCATGGGCGTATAAATTGGGAAAACTAAAAATCAACAAGACACAGGCACCCTAAAGTTTACGGCTGCTCTGTTTCCAAGAACCTCCACTTCGGTACACCTTCAATATCCCAGGAAAGAGAAAAATGGATAAAGAAATGGTGGTACTTGGCTCAATGCAATATCACTCAGCCATGAAATCAATGTCATAAGGCTAGTTAGCAGCATGATGATTGGATTTAGGTACGATGATTCTAAGTGAAATAAGTCACACAGAAAAAGACACTTATCCTAAGATATCGCTTATAGAGGGAATGTGAAAATCGCTACACTTGAACTGAATTACAAAACAGAACAGAGGCACACCTTTAGAAGACACACTATGGCTGCTTAACCGGAAAGGTGAGGTGGGGTGATGCATAAAACAAGGTTTGAAATTAGCTCAGACACCGCTCCATAAGCCAAATATGTACTAGACAAGGCCTACTCCCTGCTCAGTGAACTGGACTCAACACCCCCTAGTCACCGCACAAGAATATATCTGACTAGTATGAATCTGAAAACCTATGTATCGATATCTCTCTGCAAGTGAATCAACAGGGTGTAAAGCGGCATAAACACAGCAGGGAAAAGCAGCCAAACCCCATTCTAAACATACATTACTTTAAAAAACCCACAAAGCAAAGACAGTGAAAGAGAGAGAAATTCTTACAAAATCCGTTCAGGGTCTCTGATGCAACCTGGATTGACCATATCTAGACCCACAGCTGGATGAGACATAAGGCTGGACACTCTTGGGGCTGAGAGGATTGGTGAGGTTGGGTGAGCAAACCCAGATACTTTAAAGTAACACTGCTGGGAACACACCCCATGGGTCTCAAATCTCCAGGTACAAGGGCATCTTCCTACATCAAAACATGCATGGGAAACCCAGAAGATGGTATGCCATGAGATCGGGAAAGGTTTCTAAAACGCACCTCATTTCTCCTCTCCTTGTGCTCGGGTTCGCCATTCCAGCCGCTTGACTAACCATCTCCCTACGTGGAGAATCAGCACCTTTAACCTCCTGATTGTACAGGTTGCAATTTGTCCTGAGGATGAACGGGAAGACGCGGAACCAACGAGAGAGGAGCCCTAGGTGTTGGGACAGGCATAGGTCACTCCATTTTCCCATCAGGAAGAAGAATGAACCACAGGCTCAGCCTGCCCCCCAGAACCAAAATAGGGCCTGAAGCAATCCTGCGCTTTTGCGGCCAGCTCCCAAAAAAGCGAGGAGACAAATGGAGCTCAGGGGCACTGCAATTCACAAACGTGCAGAGTTATAAATGAGAACTCTCGTCCACAAATATATTGAGGGAAGGCAACGAAGAGGATTTGAAAGCAAGGCAGATTTGCAGGAAACAGATTTCAGGAGGTAGATTCGACTCGCCTTTAAAGCACATGAAAAGCGGCAAAACGTTGACAATGATGCCCTTGGCCAAAAAGGGCGTATGCGTTTTTTCCTGAATATATTCAGGAAAAAACGCATACGCCCTTTTTGGCCAACCAAGCAAGCCGGAAGGGCAAATCAGCGCTACAAAGAAGTCTCGCTTGCCCTTGGTCAAAAGGGCCATGCTGAACAAACAGTAAAAACCAGAAAAGCAGGACAGGCCATGGAGACATGGGAGCCTTGCTACGCTGATGGGCGGGATGTAAATTGCCAACAGGCACTCTGGAGAAGAGTACGGTGTGTCCTGAAACAAGTAATAAACACAGCGTAGAGAGCATAGGGCACTTCCACTCATGGGCGTATAAATTGGGAAAACTAAAAATCAACAAGACACAGGCACCCTAAAGTTTACGGCTGCTCTGTTTCCAAGAACCTCCGCTTCGGTACACCTTCAATATCCCAGGAAAGAGAAAAATGGATAAAGAAATGGTGGTACTTGGCACAATGGAATATCACTCAGCCATGAAATCAATCTCATAAGGCTACTTAGCAGCATGATGAGTGGATTTAGGTACGATGATTCTAAGTGAAATAAGTGACACAGAAAAAGGCACTTATCCTAAGATATCGCTTATAGAGGGAATGTCAAAATCGCTACACTTGAACTGAATTACAAAACAGAACAGAGTCACACCTTTAGAAGACACACTATGGCTGCTTAACGGGAAAGGTGAGGTGGGGTGATGCATAAAACAAGGGTTTGAAATTAGCTCAGACACTGCTCCATAAGCCAAATATGTAATAGACAAGGCCTACTCCCTGCTCAGTGAACTGGACTCAACACACCCTAGTCACCACACTAGTAAGAATCTGAAAACCTATGTATCGATATCTCTCTGCAAGTGAATCAAGAGGGTGTAAAACGGCATCAACACAGCAGGGAAAAGCAGCCAAGACCGATTCTAAACGTAAATTACTTTAAAAAACCCACAAAACAAAGACCGTGAAAGAGAGAGAAATTCTTACAATATCCGTTCATGGTCTATGATGCAACCTGGATTGACCATATCTAGACCCACAGCTGGATGAGACATAAGGCTGGACACTCTTGGGGCTGAGAGGATTGGTGAGGTTGGGTGAGCAAACGCAGATACTTTAAAGTAACACTGCGGGGAACACACCCCATGGGTCTCAAATCTCCAGGTACAAGGGCATCTTCCTACATCAAAACATGCATGGGAAACCCAGAAGATGGTATGCCATGAGATCGGGAAAGGTTTCTAAAACGCACCTCATTTCTCCTCTCCTTGTGCTCGGGTTCGCCATTCCAGCCGCTTGACTAACCATCTCCCTACTTGGAGAATCAGCACCTTTAACCTCCTGATTGTACAGGTTGCAATTTGTCCTGAGGATGAATGGGAAGACGCAGAACCAACGAGAGACGAGCCCTAGGTGTTGGGACAGGCACAGGTCACTCCATTTTCCCATCAGGAAGAAGAATGAACCACAGGCTCAGCCTGCCCCCCAGAACCAAAATAGGGCCTGAAGCAATCCTGCGCTTTTGCGGCCAGCTCCCAAAAAAGCGAGGAGACAAATGGAGCTCAGGGGCACTGCAATTCACAAACGTGCAGAGTTATAAATGAGAACTCTCGTCCACAAATATATTGAGGGAAGGCAATGAAGAGGATTTGAAAGCAAGGCAGATTTGCAGGAAACAGATTTCAGGAGGTAGATTCGACTCGCCTTTAAAGCACATGAAAAGCGGCCAAACGTTGACAATGATGCCCTTGGCCAAAAAGGGCGTATGCGTTTTTTCCTGAATATATTCAGGAAAAAACGCATACGCCCTTTTTGGCCAACCAAGCAAGCCGGAAGGGCAAATCAGCGCTACAAAGAAGTCTCGCTTGCCCTCGGTCAAAAGGGCCATGCTGAACAAAGTGTAAAAACCAGAAAAGCAGGACAGGCCATGGAGACATGGGAGCCTTGCTACGCTGATGGGCGGGATGTAAATTGCCAACAGGCACTCTGGAGAAGAGTACGGTGTGTCCTGAAACAAGTAATAAACACAGCGTAGAGAGCATAGGGCACTTCCACTCATGGGCGTATAAATTGGGAAAACTAAAAATCAACAAGACACAGGCACCCTAAAGTTTACGGCTGCTCTGTTTCCAAGAACCTCCACTTCGGTACACCTTCAGTATCCCAGGAAAGAGAAAAATGGATAAAGAAATGGTGGTACTTGGCACAATGGAATATCACTCAGCCATGAAATCAATGTCATAAGGCTAGTTAGCAGCATGATGAGTGGATTTAGGTACGATGATTCTAAGTGAAATAAGTCACACAGAAAAAGACACTTATCCTAAGATATCGCTTATAGAGGGAATGTCAAAATCGCTACACTTGAACAGAATTACAAAACAAAACAGAGTCACACCTTTAGAAGACACACTATGGCTGCTTAACGGGAAAGGTGAGGTGGGGTGATGCATAAAACAAGGGTTTGAAATTAGCTCAGACACTGCTCCATAAGCCAAATATGTAATAGACAAGGCCTACTCCCTGCTCAGTGAACTGGACTCAACACACCCTAGTCACCACACAAGAATATATCTGACTAGTAAGAATCTGAAAACCTATGTATCGATATCTCTCTGCAAGTGAATCAAGAGGGTGTAAAGCGGTATCAACACAGCAGGGAAAAGCAGCCAAGCCCGATTCTAAACATAAATTACTTTAAAAAACCCACAAAACAAAGACAGTGAAAGAGAGAGAAATTCTTACAAAATCCGTTCAGGGTCTATGATGCAACCTGGATTGACCATATCTACACCCACAGCTGGATGAGACATAAGGCTGGACACTCTTGGGGCTGAGAGGATTGGTGAGGTTGGGTGAGCAAACCCAGATACTTTAAAGTAACACTGCTGGGAACACACCCCATGGGTCTCAAATCTCCAGGTACAAGGGCATCTTCCTACATCAAAACATGCATGGGAAACCCAGAAGATGGTATGCCATGAGATCGGGAAAGGTTTCTAAAACGCACCTCATTTCTCCTCTCCTTGTGCTCGGGTTCGCCATTCCAGCCGCTTGACTAACCATCTCCCTACTTGGAGAATCAGCACCTTTAACCTCCTGATTGTACAGGTTGCAATTTGTCCTGAGGATGAACGGGAAGACGCGGAACCAACGAGAGAGGAGCCCTAGGTGTTGGGACAGGCATAGGTCACTCCATTTTCCCATCAGGAAGAAGAATGAACCACAGGCTCAGCCTGCCCCCCAGAACCAAAATAGGGCCTGAAGCAATCCTGCGCTTTTGCGGCCAGCTCCCAAAAAAGCGAGGAGACAAATGGAGCTCAGGGGCACTGCAATTCACAAACGTGCAGAGTTATAAATGAGAACTCTCGTCCACAAATATATTGAGGGAAGGCAATGAAGAGGATTTGAAAGCAAGGCAGATTTGCAGGAAACAGATTTCAGGAGGTAGATTCGACTCGCCTTTAAAGCACATGAAAAGCGGCCAAACGTTGACAATGATGCCCTTGGCCAAAAAGGGCGTATGCGTTTTTTCCTGAATATATTCAGGAAAAAACGCATACGCCCTTTTTGGCCAACCAAGCAAGCCGGAAGGGCAAATCAGCGCTACAAAGAAGTCTCGCTTGCCCTCGGTCAAAAGGGCCATGCTGAACAAAGTGTAAAAACCAGAAAAGCAGGACAGGCCATGGAGACATGGGAGCCTTGCTACGCTGATGGGCGGGATGTAAATTGCCAACAGGCACTCTGGAGAAGAGTACGGTGTGTCCTGAAACAAGTAATAAACACAGCGTAGAGAGCATAGGGCACTTCCACTCATGGGCGTATAAATTGGGAAAACTAAAAATCAACAAGACACAGGCACCCTAAAGTTTACGGCTGCTCTGTTTCCAAGAACCTCCACTTCGGTACACCTTCAGTATCCCAGGAAAGAGAAAAATGGATAAAGAAATGGTGGTACTTGGCACAATGGAATATCACTCAGCCATGAAATCAATGTCATAAGGCTAGTTAGCAGCATGATGAGTGGATTTAGGTACGATGATTCTAAGTGAAATAAGTCACACAGAAAAAGACACTTATCCTAAGATATCGCTTATAGAGGGAATGTCAAAATCGCTACACTTGAACAGAATTACAAAACAAAACAGAGTCACACCTTTAGAAGACACACTATGGCTGCTTAACGGGAAAGGTGAGGTGGGGTGATGCATAAAACAAGGGTTTGAAATTAGCTCAGACACTGCTCCATAAGCCAAATATGTAATAGACAAGGCCTACTCCCTGCTCAGTGAACTGGACTCAACACACCCTAGTCACCACACAAGAATATATCTGACTAGTAAGAATCTGAAAACCTATGTATCGATATCTCTCTGCAAGTGAATCAAGAGGGTGTAAAGCGGTATCAACACAGCAGGGAAAAGCAGCCAAGCCCGATTCTAAACATAAATTACTTTAAAAAACCCACAAAACAAAGACAGTGAAAGAGAGAGAAATTCTTACAAAATCCGTTCAGGGTCTATGATGCAACCTGGATTGACCATATCTACACCCACAGCTGGATGAGACATAAGGCTGGACACTCTTGGGGCTGAGAGGATTGGTGAGGTTGGGTGAGCAAACCCAGATACTTTAAAGTAACACTGCTGGGAACACACCCCATGGGTCTCAAATCTCCAGGTACAAGGGCATCTTCCTACATCAAAACATGCATGGGAAACCCAGAAGATGGTATGCCATGAGATCGGGAAAGGTTTCTAAAACGCACCTCATTTCTCCTCTCCTTGTGCTCGGGTTCGCCATTCCAGCCGCTTGACTAACCATCTCCCTACGTGGAGAATCAGCACCTTTAACCTCCTGATTGTACAGGTTGCAATTTGTCCTGAGGATGAACGGGAAGACGCGGAACCAACGAGAGAGGAGCCCTAGGTGTTGGGACAGGCATAGGTCACTCCATTTTCCCATCAGGAAGAAGAATGAACCACAGGCTCAGCCTGCCCCCCAGAACCAAAATAGGGCCTGAAGCAATCCTGCGCTTTTGCGGCCAGCTCCCAAAAAAGCGAGGAGACAAATGGAGCTCAGGGGCACTGCAATTCACAAACGTGCAGAGTTATAAATGAGAACTCTCGTCCACAAATATATTGAGGGAAGGCAACGAAGAGGATTTGAAAGCAAGGCAGATTTGCAGGAAACAGATTTCAGGAGGTAGATTCGACTCGCCTTTAAAGCACATGAAAAGCGGCAAAACGTTGACAATGATGCCCTTGGCCAAAAAGGGCGTATGCGTTTTTTCCTGAATATATTCAGGAAAAAACGCATACGCCCTTTTTGGCCAACCAAGCAAGCCGGAAGGGCAAATCAGCGCTACAAAGAAGTCTCGCTTGCCCTTGGTCAAAAGGGCCATGCTGAACAAACAGTAAAAACCAGAAAAGCAGGACAGGCCATGGAGACATGGGAGCCTTGCTACGCTGATGGGCGGGATGTAAATTGCCAACAGGCACTCTGGAGAAGAGTACGGTGTGTCCTGAAACAAGTAATAAACACAGCGTAGAGAGCATAGGGCACTTCCACTCATGGGCGTATAAATTGGGAAAACTAAAAATCAACAAGACACAGGCACCCTAAAGTTTACGGCTGCTCTGTTTCCAAGAACCTCCGCTTCGGTACACCTTCAATATCCCAGGAAAGAGAAAAATGGATAAAGAAATGGTGGTACTTGGCACAATGGAATATCACTCAGCCATGAAATCAATCTCATAAGGCTACTTAGCAGCATGATGAGTGGATTTAGGTACGATGATTCTAAGTGAAATAAGTGACACAGAAAAAGGCACTTATCCTAAGATATCGCTTATAGAGGGAATGTCAAAATGGCTACACTTGAACTGAATTACAAAACAGAACAGAGTCACACCTTTAGAAGACACACTATGGCTGCTTAACGGGAAAGGTGAGGTGGGGTGATGCATAAAACAAGGGTTTGAAATTAGCTCAGACACTGCTCCATAAGCCAAATATGTAATAGACAAGGCCTACTCCCTGCTCAGTGAACTGGACTCAACACACCCTAGTCACCACACTAGTAAGAATCTGAAAACCTATGTATCGATATCTCTCTGCAAGTGAATCAAGAGGGTGTAAAACGGCATCAACACAGCAGGGAAAAGCAGCCAAGCCCGATTCTAAACGTAAATTACTTTAAAAAACCCACAAAACAAAGACAGTGAAAGAGAGAGAAATTCTTACAAAATCCATTCAGGGTCTATGATGCAACCTGGATTGACCATATCTAGACCCACAGCTGGATGAGACATAAGGCTGGACACTCTTGGGGCTGAGAGGATTGGTGAGGTTGGGTGAGCAAACCCAGATACTTTAAAGTAACACTGCTGGGAACACACCCCATGGGTCTCAAATCTCCAGGTACAAGGGCATCTTCCTACATCAAAACATGCATGGGAAACCCAGAAGATGGTATGCCATGAGATCGGGAAAGGTTTCTAAAACGCACCTCATTTCTCCTCTCCTTGTGCTCGGGTTCGCCATTCCAGCCGCTTGACTAACCATCTCCCTACGTGGAGAAACAGCACCTTTAACCTCCTGATTGTACAGGGTGCAATCTGTCCTGAGGATGAACGGGAAGACGCGGAACCAACGAGAGACGAGCCCTAGGTGTTGGGACAGGCATAGGTCACTCCATTTTCCCATCAGGAAGAAGAATGAACCACAGGCTCAGCCTGCCCCCCAGAACCAAAATAGGGCCTGAAGCAATCCTGCGCTTTTGCGGCCAGCTCCCAAAAAAGCGAGGAGACAAATGGAGCTCAGGGGCACTGCAATTCACAAACGTGCAGAGTTATAAATGAGAACTCTCGTCCACAAATATATTGAGGGAAGGCAACGAAGAGGATTTGAAAGCAAGGCAGATTTGCAGGAAACAGATTTCAGGAGGTAGATTCGACTCGCCTTTAAAGCACATGAAAAGCGGCAAAACGTTGACAATGATGCCCTTGGTCAAAAAGGGCGTATGCGTTTTTTCCTGAATATATTCAGGAAAAAACGCATACGCCCTTTTTGGCCAACCAAGCAAGCCGGAAGGGCAAATCAGCGCTACAAAGAAGTCTCGCTTGCCCTCGGTCAAAAGGGCCATGCTGAACAAACAGTAAAAACCAGAAAAGCAGGACAGGCCATGGAGACATGGGAGCCTTGCTACGCTGATGGGCGGGATGTAAATTGCCAACAGGCACTCTGGAGAAGAGTACGGTGTGTCCTGAAACAAGTAATAAACACAGCGTAGAGAGCATAGGGCACTTCCACTCATGGGCGTATAAATTGGGAAAACTAAAAATCAACAAGACACAGGCACCCTAAAGTTTACGGCTGCTCTGTTTCCAAGAATCTCCGCTTCGGTACACCTTCAATATCCCAGGAAAGAGAAAAATGGATAAAGAAATGGTGGTACTTGGCACAATGGAATATCACTCAGCCATGAAATCAATCTCATAAGGCTAGTTAGCAGCATGATGAGTGGATTTAGGTACGATGATTCTAAGTGAAATAAGTGACACAGAAAAAGGCACTTATCCTAAGATATCGCTTATAGAGGGAATGTCAAAATCGCTACACTTGAACTGAATTACAAAACAGAACAGAGGCACACCTTTAGAAGACACACTATGGCTGCTTAACGGGAAAGGTGAGGTGGGGTGATGCATAAAACAAGGGTTTGAAATTAGCTCAGAGACCGCTCCATAAGGCAAATATGTAATAGACAAGGCCTACTCCCTGCTCAGTGAACTGGACTCAACACCCCCTAGTCACCGCACAAGAACATATCTGACTAGTATGAATCTGAAAACCTATGTATCGATATCTCTCTGCAAGTGAATCAAGAGGGTGAAAAGCGGCATAAACACAGCAGGGAAAAGCAGCCAAACCCCATTCTAAACATACATTACTTTAAAAAACCCACAAAGCAAAGACAGTGAAAGAGAGAGAAATTCTTACAAAATCCGTTCAGGGTCTCTGATGAAACCTGGATTGACCATATCTAGACCCACAGCTGGATGAGACATAAGGCTGGACACTCTTGGGGCTGAGAGGATTGGTGAGGTTGGGTGAGCAAACGCAGATACTTTAAAGTAACACTGCGGGGAACACACCCCATGGGTCTCAAATCTCCAGGTACAAGGGCATCTTCCTACATCAAAACATGCATGGGAAACCCAGAAGATGGTATGCCATGAGATCGGGAAAGGTTTCTAAAACGCACCTCATTTCTCCCCTCCTTGTGCTCGGGTTCGCCATTCCAGCCGCTTGACTAACCATCTCCCTACTTGGAGAATCAGCACCTTTAACCTCCTGATTGTACAGGTTGCAATCTGTCCTGAGGATGAACGGGAAGACGCAGAACCAACGAGAGACGAGCCCTAGGTGTTGGGACAGGCATAGGTCACTCCATTTTCCCATCAGGAAGAAGAATGAACCACAGGCTCAGCCTGCCCCCCAGAACCAAAATAGGGCCTGAAGCAATCCTGCGCTTTTGCGGCCAGCTCCCAAAAAAGCGAGGAGACAAATGGAGCTCAGGGGCACTGCAATTCACAAACGTGCAGAGTTATAAATGAGAACTCTCGTCCACAAATATATTGAGGGAAGGCAACGAAGAGGATTTGAAAGCAAAGCAGATTTGCAGGAAACAGATTTCAGGAGGTAGATTCGACTCGCCTTTAAAGCACATGAAAAGCGGCAAAACGTTGACAATGATGCCTTTGGCCAAAAAGGGCGTATGCGTTTTTTCCTGAATATATTCAGGAAAAAACGCATACGCCCTTTTTGGCCAACCAAGCAAGCCGGAAGGGCAAATCAGCGCTACAAAGAAGTCTCGCTTGCCCTCGGTCAAAAGGGCCATGCTGAACAAAGTGTAAAAACCAGAAAAGCAGGACAGGCCATGGAGACATGGGAGCCTAGCTACGCTGATGGGCGGGATGTAAATTGCCAACAGGCACTCTGGAGAAGAGTACGGTGTGTCCTGAAACAAGTAATAAACACAGCGTAGAGAGCATAGGGCACTTCCACTCATGGGCGTATAAATTGGGAAAACTAAAAATCAACAAGACACAGGCACCCTAAAATTTACGGCTGCTCTGTTTCCAAGAACCTCCGCTTCGGTACACCTTCAATATCCCAGGAAAGAGAAAAATGGATAAAGAAATGGTGGTACTTGGCACAATGGAAAATCACTCAGCCATGAAATCAATGTCATAAGGCTAGTTAGCAGCATGATGTGTGGATTTAGGTACGATGATTCTAATTGAAATAAGTCACACAGAAAAAGACACTTATCCTAAGATATCACTTATAGAGGGAATGTCAAAATCGCTACACTTGAACTGAATTACAAAACAGAACAGAGTCACACCTTTAGAAGACACACTATGGCTGCTTAACGGGAAAGGAGAGGTGGGGTGATGCATAAAACAAGGGTTTGAAATTAGCTCAGAGACCGCTCCATAAGCCAAATATGTAATAGACAAGGCCTACTCCCTGCTCAGTGAACTGGACTCAACACCCCCTAGTCACCGCACAAGAACATATCTGACTAGTATGAATCTGAAAACCTATGTATCGATATCTCTCTGCAAGTGAATCAAGAGGGTGAAAAGCGGCATAAACACAGCAGGGAAAAGCAGCCAAACCCCATTCTAAACATACATTACTTTAAAAAACCCACAAAGCAAAGACAGTGAAAGAGAGAGAAATTCTTACAAAATCCGTTCAGGGTCTCTGATGAAACCTGGATTGACCATATCTAGACCCACAGCTGGATGAGACATAAGGCTGGACACTCTTGGGGCTGAGAGGATTGGTGAGGTTGGGTGAGCAAACGCAGATACTTTAAAGTAACACTGCGGGGAACACACCCCATGGGTCTCAAATCTCCAGGTACAAGGGCATCTTCCTACATCAAAACATGCATGGGAAACCCAGAAGATGGTATGCCATGAGATCGGGAAAGGTTTCTAAAACGCACCTCATTTCTCCCCTCCTTGTGCTCGGGTTCGCCATTCCAGCCGCTTGACTAACCATCTCCCTACTTGGAGAATCAGCACCTTTAACCTCCTGATTGTACAGGTTGCAATCTGTCCTGAGGATGAACGGGAAGACGCAGAACCAACGAGAGACGAGCCCTAGGTGTTGGGACAGGCATAGGTCACTCCATTTTCCCATCAGGAAGAAGAATGAACCACAGGCTCAGCCTGCCCCCCAGAACCAAAATAGGGCCTGAAGCAATCCTGCGCTTTTGCGGCCAGCTCCCAAAAAAGCGAGGAGACAAATGGAGCTCAGGGTCACTGCAATTCACAAACGTGCAGAGTTATAAATGAGAACTCTCGTCCACAAATATATTGAGGGAAGGCAACGAAGAGGATTTGAAAGCAAAGCAGATTTGCAGGAAACAGATTTCAGGAGGTAGATTCGACTCGCCTTTAAAGCACATGAAAAGCGGCAAAACGTTGACAATGATGCCCTTGGCCAAAAAGGGCGTATGCGTTTTTTCCTGAATATATTCAGGAAAAAACGCATACGCCCTTTTTGGCCAACCAAGCAAGCCGGAAGGGCAAATCAGCGCTACAAAGAAGTCTCGCTTGCCCTCGGTCAAAAGGGCCATGCTGAACAAAGTGTAAAAACCAGAAAAGCAGGACAGGCCATGGAGACATGGGAGCCTAGCTACGCTGATGGGCGGGATGTAAATTGCCAACAGGCACTCTGGAGAAGAGTACGGTGTGTCCTGAAACAAGTAATAAACACAGCGTAGAGAGCATAGGGCACTTCCACTCATGGGCGTATAAATTGGGAAAACTAAAAATCAACAAGACACAGGCACCCTAAAATTTACGGCTGCTCTGTTTCCAAGAACCTCCGCTTCGGTACACCTTCAATATCCCAGGAAAGAGAAAAATGGATAAAGAAATGGTGGTACTTGGCACAATGGAATATCACTCAGCCATGAAATCAATGTCATAAGGCTAGTTAGCAGCATGATGAGTGGATTTAGGTACGATGATTCTAAGTGAAATAAGTCACACAGAAAAAGACACTTATCCTAAGATATCACTTATAGAGGGAATGTCAAAATCGCTACACTTGAACTGAATTACAAAACAGAACAGAGTCACACCTTTAGAAGACACACTATGGCTGCTTAACGGGAAAGGAGAGGTGGGGTGATGCATAAAACAAGGGTTTGAAATTAGCTCAGAGACCGCTCCATAAGCCAAATATGTAATAGACAAAGCCTACTCCCTGCTCAGTGAACTGGACTCAACACATCCTAGTCACCACACAAGAATATATCTGACTAGTAAGAATCTGAAAACCTATGTATCGATATCTCTCTGCAAGTGAATCAAGAGTGTGTAAAGCGGCATCAACACAGCAGGGAAAAGCAGCCAAGCCCGATTCTAAACATAAATTACTTTAAAAAATCCACAAAACAAAGACAGTTAAAGAGAGAGAAATTCTTACAAAATCCATTCAGGGTCTATGATGCAACCTGGATTGACCATATCTAGACCCACAGCTGGATGAGACATAAGGCTGGACACTCTTGGGGCTGAGAGGATTGGTGAGGTTGGGTGAGCAAACCCAGATACTTTAAAGTAACACCGCGGGGTACACACCCCATGGGTCTCAAATCTCCAGGTACAAGGGCATCTTCCTACATCAAAACATGCATGGGAAACCCAGAAGATGGTATGCCGTGAGATCGGGAAAGGTTTCTAAAACGCACCTCATTTCTCCTCTCCTTGTGCTCGGGTTCGCCATTCCAGCCGCTTGACTAACCATCTCCCTACTTGGAGAATCAGCACCTTTAACCTCCTGATTGTACAGGTTGCAATTTGTCCTGAGGATGAACGGGAAGACGCGGAACCAACGAGAGACGATTCCTAGGTGTTGGGACAGGCACAGGTCACTCCATTTTCCCATCAGGAAGAAGAATGAACCACAGGCTCAGCCTGCCCCCCAGAACCAAAATAGGGCCTGAAGCAATCCTGCGCTTTTGCGGCCAGCTCCCAAAAAAGCGAGGAGACAAATGGAGCTCAGGGGCACTGCAATTCACAAACGTGCAGAGTTATAAATGAGAACTCTCGTCCACAAATATATTGAGGGAAGGCAACGAAGAGGATTTGAAAGCAAGGCAGATTTGCAGGAAACAGATTTCAGGAGGTAGATTCGACTCGCCTTTAAAGCACATGAAAAGCGGCAAAACGTTGACAATGATGCCCTTGGCCAAAAAGGGCGTATGCGTTTTTTCCTGAATATATTCAGGAAAAAACGCATACGCCCTTTTTGGCCAACCAAGCAAGCCAGAAGGGCAAATCAGCGCTACAAAGAAGTCTCGCTTGCCCTCGGTCAAAAGGGCCATGCTGAACAAAGTGTAAAAACCAGAAAAGCAGGACAGGCCATGGAGACATGGGAGCCTTGCTACACTGATGGGCGGGATGTAAATTGCCAACAGGCACTCTGGAGAAGAGTACGGTGTGTCCTGAAACAAGTAATAAACACAGCGTAGAGAGCATAGGGCACTTCCACTCATGGGCGTATAAATTGGGAAAACTAAAAATCAACAAGACACAGGCACCCTAAAGTTTACGGCTGCTCTGTTTCCAAGAATCTCCACTTCGGTACACCTTCAATATCCCAGGAAAGAGAAAAATGGATAAAGAAATGGTGGTACTTGGCACAATGGAATATCACTCAGCCATGAAATCAATGTCATAAGGCTAGTTAGAAGCATGATGAGTGGATTTAGGTACGATGATTCTAAGTGAAATAAGTCACAGAGAAAAAGGCACTTATCCTAAGATATCGCTTATAGAGGGAATGTCAAAATCGCTACACTTGAACTGAATTACAAAACAGAACAGAGGCACACCTTTAGAAGACACACTATGGCTGCTTAACCGGAAAGGTGAGGTGGGGTGATGCATAAAACAAGGGTTTGAAATTAGCTCAGAGACCGCTCCATAAGGCAAATATGTAATAGACAAGGCCTACTCCCTGCTCAGTGAACTGGACTCAACACACCCTAGTCACCACACAAGAATATATCTGACTAGTAAGAATCTGAAAACCTATGTATCGATATCTCTCTGCAAGTGAATCAAGAGGGTGTAAAGCGGCAACAACACAGCAGGGAAAAGCAGCCAAGCCCGATTCTAAACATAAATTACTTTAAAAAACCCACAAAACAAAGACAGTTAAAGAGAGAGAAATTCTTACAAAATCCATTCAGGGTCTATGATGCAACCTGGATTGACCATATCTAGACCCACAGCTGGATGAGACATAAGGCTGGACACTCTTGGGGCTGAGTGGATTGGTGAGGTTGGGTGAGCAAACCCAGATACTTTAAAGTAACACCACGGGGTACACACCCCATGGGTCTCAAATCTCCAGGTACAAGGGCATCTTCCTACATCAAAACATGCATGGGAAACCCAGAAGATGGTATGCCGTGAGATCGGGAAAGGTTTCTAAAACGCACCTCATTTCTCCTCTCCTTGTGCTCGGGTTCGCCATTCCAGCCGCTTGATTAACCATCTCCCTACTTGGAGAATCAGCACCTTTAACCTCCTGTTTCGTCCAGGTTGCAATTTGTCCTGAAGATAAACGGGAAGACGGGGAACCAACGAGAGACTAGCCCTAGGTGTTGGGACAGGCACAGGTCACTCCATTTTCCCATCAGGAAGAAGAATGAACCACAGGCTCAGCCTGCCCCCCAGAACCAAAATAGGGCCTGAAGCAATCCTGCGCTTTTGCGGCCAGCTCCCAAAAGAGCGAGGAGACAAATGGAGCTCAGGGGCACTGCAATTCACAAACGTGCAGAGTTATAAATGAGAACTCTCGTCCACAAATATATTGAGGGAAGGCAACGAAGAGGATTTGAATGCAAGGCAGATTTGCAGGAAACAGATTTCAGGAGGTAGATTCGATTCGCCTTTAAAGCACATGAAAAGCAGCAAAACGTTGATAATGATGCCCTTGGCCAAAAAGGGCGTATGCGTTTTTTCCTGAATATATTCAGGAAAAAACGCATACGCCCTTTTTGGCCAACCAAGCAAGCCGGAAGGGCAAATCAGCGCTACAAAGAAGTCTCGCTTGCCCTCGGTCAAAAGGGCCATGCTGAACAAAGTGTAAAAACCAGAAAAGCAGGACAGGCCATGGAGACATGGGAGCCTAGCTACGCTGATGGGCGGGATGTAAATTGCCAACAGGCACTCTGGAGAAGAGTACGGTGTGTCCTGAAACAAGTAATAAACACAGCGTAGAGAGCATAGGGCACTTCCACTCATGGGCGTATAAATTGGGAAAACTAAAAATCAACAAGACACAGGCACCCTAAAGTTTACGGCTGCTCTGTTTCCAAGAACCTCCACTTCGGTACACCTTCAATATCCCAGGAAAGAGAAAAATGGATAAAGAAATGGTGGTACTTGGCACAATGCAATATCACTCAGCCATGAAATCAATGTCATAAGGCTAGTTAGCAGCATGATGATTGGATTTAGGTACGATGATTCTAAGTGAAATAAGTCACACAGAAAAAGACACTTATCCTAAGATATCGCTTATAGAGGGAATGTGAAAATCGCTACACTTGAACTGAATTACAAAACAGAACAGAGGCACACCTTTAGAAGACACACTATGGCTGCTTAACCGGAAAGGTGAGGTGGGGTGATGCATAAAACAAGGTTTGAGATTAGCTCAGACACCGCTCCATAAGCCAAATATGTACTAGACAAGGCCTACTCCCTGCTCAGTGAACTGGACTCAACACCCCCTAGTCACCGCACAAGAATATATCTGACTAGTATGAATCTGAAAACCTATGTATCGATATCTCTCTGCAAGTGAATCAAGAGGGTGTAAAGCGGCATAAACACAGCAGGGAAAAGCAGCCAAACCCCATTCTAAACATACATTACTTTAAAAAACCCACAAAGCAAAGACAGTGAAAGAGAGAGAAATTCTTACAAAATCCGTTCAGGGTCTCTGATGCAACCTGGATTGACCATATCTAGACCCACAGCTGGATGAGACATAAGGCTGGACACTCTTGGGGCTGAGAGGATTGGTGAGGTTGGGTGAGCAAATGCAGATACTTTAAAGTAATACCACGGGGTACCCACCCCATGGGTCTCAAATCTCCAGGTACAAGGGAATCTTCCTACATCAAAACATGCATGGGAAACCCAGAAGATGGTATGCCGTGAGATCGGGAAAGGTTTCTAAAACGCACCTCATTTCTCCTCTCCTTGTTCTCGGGTTCGCCATTCCAGCCGCTTGACTAACCATCTCCCTACTTGGAGAATCAGCACCTTTAACCTCCTGTTTCGTCCAGGTTGCAATTTGTCCTGAGGATGAACGGGAAGACGCGGAACCAAAGAGAGACGAGCCCTAGGTGTTTGGACAGGCATAGGTCACTCCATTTTCCCATCAGGAAGAAGAATGAACCACAGGCTCAGCCTGCCCCCCAGAACCAAAATAGGGCCTGAAGCAATCCTGCGCTTTTGCGGCCAGCTCCCAAAAAAGCGAGGAGACAAATGGAGCTCAGGGGCACTGCAATTCACAAACGTGCAGAGTTATAAATGAGAACTCTCGTCCACAAATATATTGAGGGAAGGCAACGAAGAGGATTTGAAAGCAAGGCAGATTTGCAGGAAACAGATTTCAGGAGGTAGATTCGACTCGCCTTTAAAGCACATGAAAAGCGGCAAAACGTTGACAATGATGCCCTTGGCCAAAAAGGGCGTATGCGTTTTTTCCTGAATATATTCAGGAAAAAACGCATACGCCCTTTTTGGCCAACCAAGCAAGCCGGAAGGGCAAATCAGCGCTACAAAGAAGTCTCGCTTGCCCTCGGTCAAAAGGGCCATGCTGAACAAAGTGTAAAAACCAGAAAAGCAGGACAGGCCATGGAGACATGGGAGCCTTGCTACGCTGATGGGCGGGATGTAAATTGCCAACAGGCACTCTGGAGAAGAGTACGGTGTGTCCTGAAACAAGTAATAAACACAGCGTAGAGAGCATAGGGCACTTCCACTCATGGGCGTATAAATTGGGAAAACTAAAAATCAACAAGACACAGGCACCCTAAAGTTTACGGCTGCTCTGTTTCCTAGAACCTCCGCTTCGGTACACCTTCAATATCCCAGGAAAGAGAAAAATGGATAAAGAAATGGTGGTACTTGGCACAATGGAATATCACTCAGCCATGAAATCAATGTCATAAGGCTAGTTAGCAGCATGATGAGTGGATTTAGGTACGATGATTCTAAGTGAAATAAGTCACACAGAAAAAGGCCCTTATCCTAAGATATCGCTTATAGAGGGAATGTCAAAATCGCTACACTTGAACTGAATTACAAAACAGAACAGAGTCACACCTTTAGAAGACACACTATGGCTGCTTAACGGGAAAGGTGAGGTGGGGTGATGCATAAAACAAGGGTTTGAAATTAGCTCAGAGACCGCTCCATAAGGCAAATATGTAATAGACAAGGCCTACTCCCTGCTCAGTGAACTGGACTCAACACACCCTAGTCACCACACAAGAATATATCTGACTAGTAAGAATCTGAAAACCTATGTATCGATATCTCTCTGCAAGTGAATCAAGCGGGTGTAAAGCGGCAACAACACAGCAGGGAAAAGCAGCCAAGCCCGATTCTAAACATAAATTACTTTAAAAAACCCACAAAACAAAGACAGTTAAAGACAGAGAAATTCTTACAAAATCCATTCAGGGTCTATGATGCAACCTGGATTGACCATATCTAGACCCACAGCTGGATGAGACATAAGGCTGGACACTCTTGGGGCTGAGTGGATTGGTGAGGTTGGGTGAGAAAACCCAGATACTTTAAAGTAACACCGCGGGGTACACACCCCATGGGTCTCAAATCTCCAGGTACAAGGGCATCTTCCTACATCAAAACATGCATGGGAAAGCCAGAAGATGGTATGCCGTGAGATCGGGAAAGGTTTCTAAAACGCACCTCATTTCTCCTCTCCTTGTGCTCGGGTTCGCCATTCCAGCCGCTTGACTAACCATCTCCCTACTTGGAGAATCAGCACCTTTAACCTCCTGTTTCGTCCAGGTTGCAATTTGTCCTGAGGATGAACGGGAAGACGGGGAACCAACGAGAGGCTAGCCCTAGGTGTTGGGACAGGCACAGGTCACTCCATTTTCCCATCAGGAAGAAGAATGAACCACAGGCTCAGCCTGCCCCCCAGAACCAAAATAGGGCCTGAAGCAATCCTGCGCTTTTGCGGCCAGCTCCCAAAAAAGCGAGGAGACAAATGGATCTCAGGGGCACTGCAATTCACAAACGTGCAGAGTTATAAATGAGAACTCTCGTCCACAAATATATTGAGGGAAGGCAACGAAGAGGATTTGAAAGCAAGGCAGATTTGCAGGAAACAGATTTCAGGAGGTAGATTCGACTCGCCTTTAAAGCACATGAAAAGCGGCAAAACGTTGACAATGATGCCCTTGGCCAAAAAGGGCGTATGCGTTTTTTCCTGAATATATTCAGGAAAAAACGCATACGCCCTTTTTGGCCAACCAAGCAAGCTGGAAGGGCAAATCAGCGCTACAAAGAAGTCTCGCTTGCCCTCGGTCAAAAGGGCCATGCTGAACAAAGTGTAAAAACCAGAAAAGCAGGACAGGCCATGGAGACATGGGAGCCTTGCTACGCTGATGGGCGGGATGTAAATTGCCAACAGGCACTCTGGAGAAAAGTACGGTGTGTCCTGAAACAAGTAATAAACACAGCGTAGAGAGCATAGGGCACTTCCACTCATGGGCGTATAAATTGGGAAAACTAAAAATCAACAAGACACAGGCACCCTAAAGTTTACGGCTGCTCTGTTTCCAAGAATCTCCACTTCGGTACACCTTCAATATCCCAGGAAAGAGAAAAATGGATAAAGAAATGGTGGTACTTGGCACAATGGAATATCACTCAGCCATGAAATCAATCTCATAAGGCTACTTAGCAGCATGATGAGTGGATTTAGGTACGATGATTCTAAGTGAAATAAGTCACACAGAAAAAGACACTTATCCTAAGATATCGCTTATAGAGAGAATGTCAAAATCGCTACACTTAAGCTGAATTACAAAACAAAATACAGTCACACCTTTAGAAGACACACTATGGCTGATTAACGGGAAAGGTGAGGTGGGGTGAGGCATAAAACAAGGGTTTGAAATTAGCTCAGAGACTGCTCCATAAGCCAAATATGTAATAGACAAGTCCTACTCCCTGCTCAGTGAACTGGACTCAACACACCCTAGTCACCACACAAGAATATATCTGACTAGTAAGAATCTGAAAACCTATGTATCGATATCTCTCTGCAAGTGAATCAAGAGGGTGTAAAGCAGCATCAACACAGCAGGGAAAAGCAGCCAAGCCCGATTCTAAACATAAATTACTTAAAAAAACCCACAAAACAAAGACAGTTAAAGAGAGAGAAATTCTTACAAAATCCATTCAGGGTCTATGATGCAACCTGGATTGACCATATCTAGACCCACAGCTGGATGAGACATAAGGCTGGACACTCTTGGGGCTGAGAGGATTGGTGAGGTTGGGTGAGCAAACCCAGATACTTTAAAGTAACACTGCTGGGAACACACTCCATGGGTCTCAAATCTCCAGGTACAAGGGCATCTTCCTACATCAAAACATGCATGGGAAACCCAGAAGATGGTATGCCATGAGATCGGGAAAGGTTTCTAAAACGCACCTCATTTCTCCTCTCCTTGTGCTCGGGTTCGCCATTCCAGCCGCTTGACTAACCATCTCCCTACTTGGAGAATCAGCACCTTTAACCTCCTGCTTGTACAGGTTGCAATTTGTCCTGAGGATGAACGGGAAGACGCGGAACCAACGAGAGACGAGCCCTAGGTGTTGGGACAGGCATAGGTCACTCCATTTTCCCATCAGGAAGAAGAATGAACCACAGGCTCAGCCTGCCCCCCAGAACCAAAATAGGGCCTGAAGCAAACCTGCGCTTTTGCGGCCAGCTCCCAAAAAAGCGAGGAGACAAATGGAGCTCAGGGGCACTGCAATTCACAAACGTGCAGAGTTATAAATGAGAACTCTCGTCCACAAATATATTGAGGGAAGGCAACGAAGAGGATTTGAAAGCAAGGCAGATTTGCAGGAAACAGATTTCAGGAGGTAGATTCGACTCGCCTTTAAAGCACATGAAAAGCGGCAAAACGTTGACAATGATGCCCTTGGCCAAAAAGGGCGTATGCGTTTTTTCCTGAATATATTCAGGAAAAAACGCATACGCCCTTTTTGGCCAACCAAGCAAGCCGGAAGGGCAAATCAGCGCTACAAAGAAGTCTCGCTTGCCCTCGGTCAAAAGGGCCATGCTGAACAAAGTGTAAAAACCAGAAAAGCAGGACAGGCCATGGAGACATGGGAGCCTTGCTACGCTGATGGGCGGGATGTAAATTGCCAACAGGCACTCTGGAGAAGAGTACGGTGTGTCCTGAAACAAGTAATAAACACAGCGTAGAGAGCATAGGGCACTTCCACTCATGGGCGTATAAATTGGGAAAACTAAAAATCAACAAGACACAGGCACCCTAAAGTTTACGGCTGCTCTGTTTCCTAGAACCTCCGCTTCGGTACACCTTCAATATCCCAGGAAAGAGAAAAATGGATAAAGAAATGGTGGTACTTGGCACAATGGAATATCACTCAGCCATGAAATCAATGTCATAAGGCTAGTTAGCAGCATGATGAGTGGATTTAGGTACGATGATTCTAAGTGAAATAAGTCACACAGAAAAAGGCCCTTATCCTAAGATATCGCTTATAGAGGGAATGTCAAAATCGCTACACTTGAACTGAATTACAAAACAGAACAGAGTCACACCTTTAGAAGACACACTATGGCTGCTTAACGGGAAAGGTGAGGTGGGGTGATGCATAAAACAAGGGTTTGAAATTAGCTCAGAGACCGCTCCATAAGGCAAATATGTAATAGACAAGGCCTACTCCCTGCTCAGTGAACTGGACTCAACACACCCTAGTCACCACACAAGAATATATCTGACTAGTAAGAATCTGAAAACCTATGTATCGATATCTCTCTGCAAGTGAATCAAGAGGGTGTAAAGCGGCAACAACACAGCAGGGAAAAGCAGCCAAGCCCGATTCTAAACATAAATTACTTTAAAAAACCCACAAAACAAAGACAGTTAAAGAGAGAGAAATTCTTACAAAATCCATTCAGGGTCTATGATGCAACCTGGATTGACCATATCTAGACCCACAGCTGGATGAGACATAAGGCTGGACACTCTTGGGGCTGAGTGGATTGGTGAGGTTGGGTGAGCAAACCCAGATACTTTAAAGTAACACCACGGGGTACACACCCCATGGGTCTCAAATCTCCAGGTACAAGGGCATCTTCCTACATCAAAACATGCATGGGAAACCCAGAAGATGGTATGCCGTGAGATCGGGAAAGGTTTCTAAAACGCACCTCATTTCTCCTCTCCTTGTGCTCGGGTTCGCCATTCCAGCCGCTTGATTAACCATCTCCCTACTTGGAGAATCAGCACCTTTAACCTCCTGTTTCGTCCAGGTTGCAATTTGTCCTGAAGATAAACGGGAAGACGGGGAACCAACGAGAGACTAGCCCTAGGTGTTGGGACAGGCACAGGTCACTCCATTTTCCCATCAGGAAGAAGAATGAACCACAGGCTCAGCCTGCCCCCCAGAACCAAAATAGGGCCTGAAGCAATCCTGCGCTTTTGCGGCCAGCTCCCAAAAGAGCGAGGAGACAAATGGAGCTCAGGGGCACTGCAATTCACAAACGTGCAGAGTTATAAATGAGAACTCTCGTCCACAAATATATTGAGGGAAGGCAACGAAGAGGATTTGAATGCAAGGCAGATTTGCAGGAAACAGATTTCAGGAGGTAGATTCGATTCGCTTTTAAAGCACATGAAAAGCGGCAAAACGTTGATAATGATGCCCTTGGCCAAAAAGGGCGTATGCGTTTTTTCCTGAATATATTCAGGAAAAAACGCATACGCCCTTTTTGGCCAACCAAGCAAGCCGGAAGGGCAAATCAGCGCTACAAAGAAGTCTCGCTTGCCCTCGGTCAAAAGGGCCATGCTGAACAAAGTGTAAAAACCAGAAAAGCAGGACAGGCCATGGAGACATGGGAGCTTAGCTACGCTGATGGGCGGGATGTAAATTGCCAACAGGCACTCTGGAGAAGAGTACGGTGTGTCCTGAAACAAGTAATAAACACAGCGTAGAGAGCATAGGGCACTTCCACTCATGGGCGTATAAATTGGGAAAACTAAAAATCAACAAGACACAGGCACCCTAAAGTTTACGGCTGCTCTGTTTCCAAGAACCTCCACTTCGGTACACCTTCAGTATCCCAGGAAAGAGAAAAATGGATAAAGAAATGGTGGTACTTGGCACAATGCAATATCACTCAGCCATGAAATCAATGTCATAAGGCTAGTTAGCAGCATGATGATTGGATTTAGGTACGATGATTCTAAGTGAAATAAGTCACACAGAAAAAGACACTTATCCTAAGATATCGCTTATAGAGGGAATGTGAAAATCGCTACACTTGAACTGAATTACAAAACAGAACAGAGTCACACCTTTAGAAGACACACTATGGCTGCTTAACGGGAAAGGTGAGGTGGGGTGATGCATAAAACAAGGGTTTGAAATTAGCTCAGAGACCGCTCCATAAGCCAAATATATAATAGACAAGGCCTACTCCCTGCTCATTGAACTGGACTCAACACACCCTAGTCACCACACAAGAATATATCTGACTAGTAAGAATCTGAAAACCTATGTATCGATATCTCTCTGCAAGTGAATCAAGAGGGTGTAAAGCAGCATCAACGCAGCAGGGAAAAGCAGCCAAGCCCGATTCTAAACATAAATTACTTTAAAAAACCCACAAAACAAAGACAGTTAAAGAGAGAGAAATTCTTACAAAATCGATTCAGGGTCTATGATGCAACCTGGATTGACCATATCTAGACCCACAGCTGGATGAGACATAAGGCTGGACACTCTTGGGGCTGAGAGGATTGGTGAGGTTGGGTGAGCAAACCCAGATACTTTAAAGTAACACTGCTGGGAACACACCCCATGGGTCTCAAATCTCCAGGTACAAGGGCATCTTCCTACATGAAAACATGCATGGGAAACCCAGAAGATGGTATGCCATGAGATCGGGAAAGGTTTCTAAAACGCACCTCATTTCTCCTCTCCTTGTGCTCGGGTTCGCCATTCCAGCCGCTTGACTAACCATCTCCCTACTTGGAGAATCAGCACCTTTAACCTCCTGATTGTACAGGTTGCAATTTGTCCTGAGGATGAACGGGAAGACGTGGAACCAACGAGAGACGAGCCCTAGGTGTTGGGACAGGCATAGGTCACTCCATTTTCCCATCAGGAAGAAGAATGAACCACAGGCTCAGCCTGCCCCCCAGAACCAAAATAGGGCCTGAAGCAATCCTGCGCTTTTGCGGCCAGCTCCCAAAAAAGCGAGGAGACAAATGGAGCTCAGGGGCACTGCAATTCACAAACGTGCAGAGTTATAAATGAGAACTCTCGTCCACAAATATATTGAGGGAAGGCAACGAAGAGGATTTGAAAGCAAGGCAGATTTGCAGGAAACAGATTTCAGGAGGTAGATTCGACTCGCCTTTAAAGCACATGAAAAGCGGCAAAACGTTGACAATGATGCCCTTGGCCAAAAAGGGCGTATGCGTTTTTTCCTGAATATATTCAGGAAAAAACGCATACGCCCTTTTTGGCCAACCAAGCAAGCCAGAAGGGCAAATCAGCGCTACAAAGAAGTCTCGCTTGCCCTCGGTCAAAAGGGCCATGCTGAACAAAGTGTAAAAACCAGAAAAGCAGGACAGGCCATGGAGACATGGGAGCCTTGCTACGCTGATGGGCGGGATGTAAATTGCCAACAGGCACTCTGGAGAAGAGTACGGTGTGTCCTGAAACAAGTAATAAACACAGCGTAGAGAGCATAGGGCACTTCCACTCATGGGCGTATAAATTGGGAAAACTAAAAATCAACAAGACACAGGCACCCTAAAGTTTACGGCTGCTCTGTTTCCAAGAATCTCCACTTCGGTACACCTTCAATATCCCAGGAAAGAGAAAAATGGATAAAGAAATGGTGGTACTTGGCACAATGGAATATCACTCAGCCATGAAATCAATCTCATAAGGCTACTTAGCAGCATGATGAGTGGATTTAGGTACGATGATTCTAAGTGAAATAAGTCACACAGAAAAAGACACTTATCCTAAGATATCGCTTATAGAGAGAATGTCAAAATCGCTACACTTAAGCTGAATTACAAAACAAAATAGAGTCACACCTTTAGAAGACACACTATGGCTGATTAACGGGAAAGGTGAGGTGGGGTGAGGCATAAAACAAGGGTTTGAAATTAGCTCAGAGACCGCTCCATAAGCCAAATATGTAATAGACAAGTCCTACTCCCTGCTCAGTGAACTGGACTCAACACACCCTAGTCACCACACAAGAATATATCTGACTAGTAAGAATCTGAAAACCTATGTATCGATATCTCTCTGCAAGTGAATCAAGAGGGTGTAAAGCAGCATCAACACAGCACGGAAAAGCAGCCAAGCCCGATTCTAAACATAAATTACTTTAAAAAACCCACAAAACAAAGACAGTTAAAGAGAGAGAAATTCTTACAAAATCCATTCAGGGTCTATGATGCAACCTGGATTGACCATATCTAGACCCACAGCTGGATGAGACATAAGGCTGGACACTCTTGGGGCTGAGAGGATTGGTGAGGTTGGGTGAGCAAACCCAGATACTTTAAAGTAACACTGCTGGGAACACACTCCATGGGTCTCAAATCTCCAGGTACAAGGGCATCTTCCTACATCAAAACATGCATGGGAAACCCAGAAGATGGTATGCCATGAGATCGGGAAAGGTTTCTAAAACGCACCTCATTTCTCCTCTCCTTGTGCTCGGGTTCGCCATTCCAGCCGCTTGACTAACCATCTCCCTACTTGGAGAATCAGCACCTTTAACCTCCTGCTTGTACAGGTTGCAATTTGTCCTGAGGATGAACGGGAAGACGCGAAACCAACGAGAGACGAGCCCTAGGTGTTGGGACAGGCATAGGTCACTCCATTTTCCCATCAGGAAGAAGAATGAACCACAGGCTCAGCCTGCCCCCCAGAACCAAAATAGGGCCTGAAGCAATCCTGCGCTTTTGCGGCCAGCTCCCAAAAAAGCGAGGAGACAAATGGAGCTCAGGGGCACTGCAATTCACAAACGTGCAGAGTTATAAATGAGAACTCTCGTCCACAAATATATTGAGGGAAGGCAACGAAGAGGATTTGAAAGCAAGGCAGATTTGCAGGAAACAGATTTCAGGAGGTAGATTCGACTCGCCTTTAAAGCACATGAAAAGCGGCAAAACGTTGACAATGATGCCCTTGGCCAAAAAGGGCGTATGCGTTTTTTCCTGAATATATTCAGGAAAAAACGCATACGCCCTTTTTGGCCAACCAAGCAAGCCGGAAGGGCAAATCAGCGCTACAAAGAAGTCTCGCTTGCCCTCGGTCAAAAGGGCCATGCTGAACAAAGTGTAAAAACCAGAAAAGCAGGACAGGCCATGGAGACATGGGAGCCTTGCTACGCTGATGTGCGGGATGTAAATTGCCAACAGGCACTCTGGAGAAGAGTATGGTGTGTCCTGAAACAAGTAAGAAACACAGCGTAGAGAGCATAGGGCAATTCCACTCATGGGCGTATAAATTGGGAAAACTAAAAATCAACAAGACACAGGCACCCTAAAGTTTACGGCTGCTCTGTTTCCAAGAACCTCCGCTTCGGTACACCTTCAATATCCCAGGAAAGAGAAAAATGGATAAAGAAATGGTGGTACTTGGCACAATGGAATATCACTCAGCCATGAAATCAATGTCATAAGGCTAGTTAGCAGCATGATGAGTGGATTTAGGTACGATGATTCTAAGTGAAATAAGTCACACAGAAAAAGGCCCTTATCCTAAGATATCGCTTATACAGGGAATGTCAAAATCGCTACACTTGAACTGAATTACAAAACAGAACAGAGTCACACCTTTAGAAGACACACTATGGCTGATTAACGGGAAAGGTGAGGTGGGATGAGGCATAAAACAAGGGTTTGAAATTAGCTCAGACACCGCTCCATAAGCCAAATATGTAATAGACAAGGCCTACTCCCTGCTCAGTGAACTGGACTCAACACACCCTAGTCACCACACAAGAATATATCTGACTAGTAAGAATCTGAAAACCTATGTATCGATATCTCTCTGCAAGTGAATCAAGAGGGTGTAAAGCAGCATCAACGCAGCAGGGAAAAGCAGCCAAACCCCATTCTAAACATACATTACTTTAAAAAACCCACAAAGCAAAGACAGTGAAAGAGAGAGAAATTCTTACAAAATCCGTTCAGGGTCTCTGATGCAACCTGGTGTGACCATATCTAGACCCACAGCTGGATGAGACATAAGGCTGGACACTCTTGGGGCTGAGAGGATTGGTGAGGTTGGGTGAGCAAACGCAGATACTTTAAAGTAACACTGCGGGGAACACACCCCATGGGTCTCAAATCTCCAGGTACAAGGGCATCTTCCTACATCAAAACATGCATGGGAAACCCAGAAGATGGTATGCCATGAGATCGGGAAAGGTTTCTAAAACGCACCTCATTTCTCCTCTCCTTGTGCTCGGGTTCGCCATTCCAGCCGCTTGACTAACCATCTCCCTACTTGGAGAATCAGCACCTTTAACCTCCTGTTTCGTCCAGGTTGCAATTTGTCCTGAGGATGAACGGGAAGACGGGGAACCAACGAGAGACTAGCCCTCGGTGTTGGGACAGGCACAGGTCACTCCATTTTCCCATCAGGAAGAAGAATGAACCACAGGCTCAGCCTGCCCCCCAGAACCAAAATAGGGCCTGAAGCAATCCTGCGCTTTTGCGGCCAGCTCCCAAAAAAGCGAGGAGACAAATGGAGCTCAGGGGCACTGCAATTCACAAACGTGCAGAGTTATAAATGAGAACTCTCGTCCACAAATATATTGAGGGAAGGCAACGAAGAGGATTTGAAAGCAAGGCAGATTTGCAGGAAACAGATTTCAGGAGGTAGATTCGACTCGCCTTTAAAGCACATGAAAAGCGGCAAAACGTTGACAATGATGCCCTTGGCCAAAAAGGGCGTATGCGTTTTTTCCTGAATATATTCAGGAAAAAACGCATACGCCCTTTTTGGCCAACCAAGCAAGCCGGAAGGGCAAATCAGGGCTACAAAGAAGTCTCGCTTGCCCTCGGTCAAAAGGGCCATGCTGAACAAAGTGTAAAAACCAGAAAAGCAGGACAGGCCATGGAGACATGGGAGCCTTGCTACGCTGATGGGCGGGATGTAAATTGCCAACAGGCACTCTGGAGAAGAGTACAGTGTGTCCTGAAACAAGTAATAAACACAGCGTAGAGAGCATAGGGCACTTCCACTCATGGGCGTATAAATTGGGAAAACTAAAAATCAACAAGACACAGGCACCCTAAAGTTTACGGCTGCTCTGTTTCCAAGAATCTCCGCTTCGGTACACCTTCAATATCCCAGGAAAGAGAAAAATGGATAAAGAAATGGTGGTACTTGGCACAATGGAATATCACTCAGCCATGAAATCAATGTCATAAGGCTACTTAGCAGCATGATGAGTGGATTTAGGTACGATGATTCTAAGTGAAATAAGTCACACAGAAAAAGGCCCTTATCCTAAGATATCGCTTATAGAGGGAATGTCAAAATCGCTACACTTGAACTGAATTACAAAACAGAACAGAGTCACACCTTTAGAAGACACACTATGGCTGCTTAACGGGAAAGGTGAGGTGGGGTGATGCATAAAACAAGGGTTTGAAATTAGCTCAGAGACCGCTCCATAAGGCAAATATGTAATAGACAAGGCCTACTCCCTGCTCAGTGAACTGGACTCAACACACCCTAGTCACCACACAAGAATATATCTGACTAGTAAGAATCTGAAAACCTATGTATCGATATCTCTCTGCAAGTGAATCAAGAGGGTGTAAAGCGGCAACAACACAGCAGGGAAAAGCAGCCAAGCCCGATTCTAAACATAAATTACTTTAAAAAACCCACAAAACAAAGACAGTTAAAGAGAGAGAAATTCTTACAAAATCCATTCAGGGTCTATGATGCAACCTGGATTGACCATATCTAGACCCACAGCTGGATGAGACATAAGGCTGGACACTCTTGGGGCTGAGTGGATTGGTGAGGTTGGGTGAGCAAACCCAGATACTTTAAAGTAACACCACGGGGTACACACCCCATGGGTCTCAAATCTCCAGGTACAAGGGCATCTTCCTACATCAAAACATGCATGGGAAACCCAGAAGATGGTATGCCGTGAGATCGGGAAAGGTTTCTAAAACGCACCTCATTTCTCCTCTCCTTGTGCTCGGGTTCGCCATTCCAGCCGCTTGATTAACCATCTCCCTACTTGGAGAATCAGCACCTTTAACCTCCTGTTTCGTCCAGGTTGCAATTTGTCCTGAAGATAAACGGGAAGACGGGGAACCAACGAGAGACTAGCCCTAGGTGTTGGGACAGGCACAGGTCACTCCATTTTCCCATCAGGAAGAAGAATGAACCACAGGCTCAGCCTGCCCCCCAGAACCAAAATAGGGCCTGAAGCAATCCTGCGCTTTTGCGGCCAGCTCCCAAAAGAGCGAGGAGACAAATGGAGCTCAGGGGCACTGCAATTCACAAACGTGCAGAGTTATAAATGAGAACTCTCGTCCACAAATATATTGACGAAAGGCAACGAAGAGGATTTGAATGCAAGGCAGATTTGCAGGAAACAGATTTCAGGAGGTAGATTCGATTCGCTTTTAAAGCACATGAAAAGCGGCAAAACGTTGATAATGATGCCCTTGGCCAAAAAGGGCGTATGCGTTTTTTCCTGAATATATTCAGGAAAAAACGCATACGCCCTTTTTGGCCAACCAAGCAAGCCGGAAGGGCAAATCAGCGCTACAAAGATGTCTCGCTTGCCCTCGGTCAAAAGGGCCATGCTGAACAAAGTGTAAAAACCAGAAAAGCAGGACAGGCCATGGAGACATGGGAGCTTAGCTACGCTGATGGGCGGGATGTAAATTGCCAACAGGCACTCTGGAGAAGAGTACGGTGTGTCCTGAAACGAGTAATAAACACAGCGTAG
Organism: Eubalaena glacialis; assembly: GCF_028564815.1. Classification (NCBI taxonomy): domain Eukaryota; kingdom Metazoa; phylum Chordata; class Mammalia; order Artiodactyla; family Balaenidae; genus Eubalaena; species Eubalaena glacialis. Next base: position 44,123 of record NW_026871751.1, on the reverse strand, counting down.
AGAGCATAGGGCACTTCCACTCATGGGCGTATAAATTGGGAAAACTAAAAATCAACAAGACACAGGCACCCTAAAGTTTACGGCTGCTCTGTTTCCAAGAACCTCCACTTCGGTACACCTTCAGTATCCCAGGAAAGAGAAAAATGGATAAAGAAATGGTGGTACTTGGCACAATGCAATATCACTCAGCCATGAAATCAATGTCATAAGGCTAGTTAGCAGCATGATGATTGGATTTAGGTACGATGATTCTAAGTGAAATAAGTCACACAGAAAAAGACACTTATCCTAAGATATCGCTTATAGTGGGAATGTGAAAATCGCTACACTTGAACTGAATTACAAAACAGAACAGAGTCACACCTTTAGAAGACACACTATGGCTGCTTAACGGGAAAGGTGAGGTGGGGTGATGCATAAAACAAGGGTTTGAAATTAGCTCAGAGACCGCTCCATAAGCCAAATATATAATAGACAAGGCCTACTCCCTGCTCATTGAACTGGACTCAACACACCCTAGTCACCACACAAGAATATATCTGACTAGTAAGAATCTGAAAACCTATGTATCGATATCTCTCTGCAAGTGAATCAAGAGGGTGTAAAGCAGCATCAACGCAGCAGGGAAAAGCAGCCAAGCCCGATTCTAAACATAAATTACTTTAAAAAACCCACAAAACAAAGACAGTTAAAGAGAGAGAAATTCTTACAAAATCGATTCAGGGTCTATGATGCAACCTGGATTGACCATATCTAGACCCACAGCTGGATGAGACATAAGGCTGGACACTCTTGGGGCTGAGAGGATTGGTGAGGTTGGGTGAGCAAACCCAGATACTTTAAAGTAACACTGCTGGGAACACACCCCATGGGTCTCAAATCTCCAGGTACAAGGGCATCTTCCTACATGAAAACATGCATGGGAAACCCAGAAGATGGTATGCCATGAGATCGGGAAAGGTTTCTAAAACGCACCTCATTTCTCCTCTCCTTGTGCTCGGGTTCGCCATTCCAGCCACTTGACTAACCATCTCCCTACTTGGAGAATCAGCACCTTTAACCTCCTGATTGTACAGGTTGCAATTTGTCCTGAGGATGAACGGGAAGACGTGGAACCAACGAGAGACGAGCCCTAGGTGTTGGGACAGGCATAGGTCACTCCATTTTCCCATCAGGAAGAAGAATGAACCACAGGCTCAGCCTGCCCCCCAGAACCAAAATAGGGCCTGAAGCAATCCTGCGCTTTTGCGGCCAGCTCCCAAAAAAGCGAGGAGACAAATGGAGCTCAGGGGCACTGCAATTCACAAACGTGCAGAGTTATAAATGAGAACTCTCGTCCACAAATATATTGAGGGAAGGCAACGAAGAGGATTTGAAAGCAAGGCAGATTTGCAGGAAACAGATTTCAGGAGGTAGATTCGACTCGCCTTTAAAGCACATGAAAAGCGGCAAAACGTTGACAATGATGCCCTTGGCCAAAAAGGGCGTATGCGTTTTTTCCTGAATATATTCAGGAAAAAACGCATACGCCCTTTTTGGCCAACCAAGCAAGCCAGAAGGGCAAATCAGCGCTACAAACAAGTCTCGCTTGCCCTCGGTCAAAAGGGCCATGCTGAACAAAGTGTAAAAACCAGAAAAGCAGGACAGGCCATGGAGACATGGGAGCCTTGCTACGCTGATGGGCGGGATGTAAATTGCCAACAGGCACTCTGGAGAAGAGTACGGTGTGTCCTGAAACAAGTAATAAACACAGCGTAGAGAGCATAGGGCACTTCCACTCATGGGCGTATAAATTGGGAAAACTAAAAATCAACAAGACACAGGCACCCTAAAGTTTACGGCTGCTCTGTTTCCAAGAATCTCCACTTCGGTACACCTTCAATATCCCAGGAAAGAGAAAAATGGATAAAGAAATGGTGGTACTTGGCACAATGGAATATCACTCAGCCATGAAATCAATCTCATAAGGCTACTTAGCAGCATGATGAGTGGATTTAGGTACGATGATTCTAAGTGAAATAAGTCACACAGAAAAAGACACTTATCCTAAGATATCGCTTATAGAGAGAATGTCAAAATCGCTACACTTAAGCTGAATTACAAAACAAAATAGAGTCACACCTTTAGAAGACACACTATGGCTGATTAACGGGAAAGGTGAGGTGGGGTGAGGCATAAAACAAGGGTTTGAAATTAGCTCAGAGACCGCTCCATAAGCCAAATATGTAATAGACAAGTCCTACTCCCTGCTCAGTGAACTGGACTCAACACACCCTAGTCACCACACAAGAATATATCTGACTAGTAAGAATCTGAAAACCTATGTATCGATATCTCTCTGCAAGTGAATCAAGAGGGTGTAAAGCAGCATCAACACAGCACGGAAAAGCAGCCAAGCCCGATTCTAAACATAAATTACTTTAAAAAACCCACAAAACAAAGACAGTTAAAGAGAGAGAAATTCTTACAAAATCCATTCAGGGTCTATGATGCAACCTGGATTGACCATATCTAGACCCACAGCTGGATGAGACATAAGGCTGGACACTCTTGGGGCTGAGAGGATTGGTGAGGTTGGGTGAGCAAACCCAGATACTTTAAAGTAACACTGCTGGGAACACACTCCATGGGTCTCAAATCTCCAGGTACAAGGGCATCTTCCTACATCAAAACATGCATGGGAAACCCAGAAGATGGTATGCCATGAGATCGGGAAAGGTTTCTAAAACGCACCTCATTTCTCCTCTCCTTGTGCTCGGGTTCGCCATTCCAGCCGCTTGACTAACCATCTCCCTACTTGGAGAATCAGCACCTTTAACCTCCTGCTTGTACAGGTTGCAATTTGTCCTGAGGATGAACGGGAAGACGCGAAACCAACGAGAGACGAGCCCTAGGTGTTGGGACAGGCATAGGTCACTCCATTTTCCCATCAGGAAGAAGAATGAACCACAGGCTCAGCCTGCCCCCCAGAACCAAAATAGGGCCTGAAGCAATCCTGCGCTTTTGCGGCCAGCTCCCAAAAAAGCGAGGAGACAAATGGAGCTCAGGGGCACTGCAATTCACAAACGTGCAGAGTTATAAATGAGAACTCTCGTCCACAAATATATTGAGGGAAGGCAACGAAGAGGATTTGAAAGCAAGGCAGATTTGCAGGAAACAGATTTCAGGAGGTAGATTCGACTCGCCTTTAAAGCACATGAAAAGCGGCAAAATGTTGACAATGATGCCCTGGGCCAAAAAGGGCGTATGCGTTTTTTCCTGAATATATTCAGGAAAAAACGCATACGCCCTTTTTGGCCAACCAAGCAAGCCGGAAGGGCAAATCAGCGCTACAAAGAAGTCTCGCTTGCCCTCGGTCAAAAGGGCCATGCTGAACAAAGTGTAAAAACCAGAAAAGCAGGACAGGCCATGGAGACATGGGAGCCTTGCTACGCTGATGTGCGGGATGTAAATTGCCAACAGGCACTCTGGAGAAGAGTATGGTGTGTCCTGAAACAAGTAAGAAACACAGCGTAGAGAGCATAGGGCAATTCCACTCATGGGCGTATAAATTGGGAAAACTAAAAATCAACAAGACACAGGCACCCTAAAGTTTACGGCTGCTCTGTTTCCAAGAACCTCCGCTTCGGTACACCTTCAATATCCCAGGAAAGAGAAAAATGGATAAAGAAATGGTGGTACTTGGCACAATGGAATATCACTCAGCCATGAAATCAATGTCATAAGGCTAGTTAGCAGCATGATGAGTGGATTTAGGTACGATGATTCTAAGTGAAATAAGTCACACAGAAAAAGGCCCTTATCCTAAGATATCGCTTATACAGGGAATGTCAAAATCGCTACACTTGAACTGAATTACAAAACAGAACAGAGTCACACCTTTAGAAGACACACTATGGCTGATTAACGGGAAAGGTGAGGTGGGGTGAGGCATAAAACAAGGGTTTGAAATTAGCTCAGACACCGCTCCATAAGCCAAATATGTAATAGACAAGGCCTACTCCCTGCTCAGTGAACTGGACTCAACACACCCTAGTCACCACACAAGAATATATCTGACTAGTAAGAATCTGAAAACCTATGTATCGATATCTCTCTGCAAGTGAATCAAGAGGGTGTAAAGCAGCATCAACGCAGCAGGGAAAAGCAGCCAAACCCCATTCTAAACATACATTACTTTAAAAAACCCACAAAGCAAAGACAGTGAAAGAGAGAGAAATTCTTACAAAATCCGTTCAGGGTCTCTGATGCAACCTGGAGTGACCATATCTAGACCCACAGCTGGATGAGACATAAGGCTGGACACTCTTGGGGCTGAGAGGATTGGTGAGGTTGGGTGAGCAAACGCAGATACTTTAAAGTAACACTGCGGGGAACACACCCCATGGGTCTCAAATCTCCAGGTACAAGGGCATCTTCCTACATCAAAACATGCATGGGAAACCCAGAAGATGGTATGCCATGAGATCGGGAAAGGTTTCTAAAACGCACCTCATTTCTCCTCTCCTTGTGCTCGGGTTCGCCATTCCAGCCGCTTGACTAACCATCTCCCTACTTGGAGAATCAGCACCTTTAACCTCCTGTTTCGTCCAGGTTGCAATTTGTCCTGAGGATGAACGGGAAGACGGGGAACCAACGAGAGACTAGCCCTCGGTGTTGGGACAGGCACAGGTCACTCCATTTTCCCATCAGGAAGAAGAATGAACCACAGGCTCAGCCTGCCCCCCAGAACCAAAATAGGGCCTGAAGCAATCCTGCGCTTTTGCGGCCAGCTCCCAAAAAAGCGAGGAGACAAATGGAGCTCAGGGGCACTGCAATTCACAAACGTGCAGAGTTATAAATGAGAACTCTCGTCCACAAATATATTGAGGGAAGGCAACGAAGAGGATTTGAAAGCAAGGCAGATTTGCAGGAAACAGATTTCAGGAGGTAGATTCGACTCGCCTTTAAAGCACATGAAAAGCGGCAAAACGTTGACAATGATGCCCTTGGCCAAAAAGGGCGTATGCGTTTTTTCCTGAATATATTCAGGAAAAAACGCATACGCCCTTTTTGGCGAACCAAGCAAGCCGGAAGGGCAAATCAGGGCTACAAAGAAGTCTCGCTTGCCCTCGGTCAAAAGGGCCATGCTGAACAAAGTGTAAAAACCAGAAAAGCAGGACAGGCCATGGAGACATGGGAGCCTTGCTACGCTGATGGGCGGGATGTAAATTGCCAACAGGCACTCTGGAGAAGAGTACGGTGTGTCCTGAAACAAGTAATAAACACAGCGTAGAGAGCATAGGGCACTTCCACTCATGGGCGTATAAATTGGGAAAACTAAAAATCAACAAGACACAGGCACCCTAAAGTTTACGGCTGCTCTGTTTCCAAGAATCTCCGCTTCGGTACACCTTCAATATCCCAGGAAAGAGAAAAATGGATAAAGAAATGGTGGTACTTGGCACAATGGAATATCACTCAGCCATGAAATCAATGTCATAAGGCTACTTAGCAGCATGATGAGTGGATTTAGGTACGATGATTCTAAGTGAAATAAGTGACACAGAAAAAGGCCCTTATCCTAAGATATCGCTTATAGAGGGAATGTCAAAATCGCTACACTTGAACTGAATTACAAAACAGAACAGAGTCACACCTTTAGAAGACACACTATGGCTGATTAACGGGAAAGGTGAGGTGGGGTGAGGCATAAAACAAGGGTTTGAAATTAGCTCAGACACCGCTCCATAAGCCAAATATGTAATAGACAAGGCCTACTCCCTGCTCAGTGAACTGGACTCAACACACCCTAGTCACCACACAAGAATATATCTGACTAGTAAGAATCTGAAAACCTATGTACCGATATCTCTCTGCAAGTGAATCAAGAGGGTGTAAAGCAGCATCAACGCAGCAGGGAAAAGCAGCCAAACCCCATTCTAAACATACATTACTTTAAAAAACCCACAAAGCAAAGACAGTGAAAGAGAGAGAAATTCTTACAAAATCCGTTCAGGGTCTCTGATGCAACCTGGAGTGACCATATCTAGACCCACAGCTGGATGAGACATAAGGCTGGACACTCTTGGGGCTGAGAGGATTGGTGAGGTTGGGTGAGCAAACGCAGATACTTTAAAGTAACACTGCGGGGAACACACCCCATGGGTCTCAAATCTCCAGGTACAAGGGCATCTTCCTACATCAAAACATGCATGGGAAACCCAGAAGATGGTATGCCATGAGATCGGGAAAGGTTTCTAAAACGCACCTCATTTCTCCTCTCCTTGTGCTCGGGTTCGCCATTCCAGCCGCTTGACTAACCATCTCCCTACTTGGAGAATCAGCACCTTTAACCTCCTGTTTCGTCCAGGTTGCAATTTGTCCTGAGGATGAACGGGAAGACAGGGAACCAACGAGAGACTAGCCCTCGGTGTTGGGACAGGCACAGGTCACTCCATTTTCCCATCAGGAAGAAGAATGAACCACAGGCTCAGCCTGCCCCCCAGAACCAAAATAGGGCCTGAAGCAAACCTGCGCTTTTGCGGCCAGCTCCCAAAAAAGCGAGGAGACAAATGGAGCTCAGGGGCACTGCAATTCACAAACGTGCAGAGTTATAAATGAGAACTCTCGTCCACAAATATATTGAGGGAAGGCAACGAAGAGGATTTGAAAGCAAGGCAGATTTGCAGGAAACAGATTTCAGGAGGTAGATTCGACTCGCCTTTAAAGCACATGAAAAGCGGCAAAACGTTGACAATGATGCCCTTGGCCAAAAAGGGCGTATGCGTTTTTTCCTGAATATATTCAGTAAAAAACGCATACGCCCTTTTTGGCCAACCAAGCAAGCCGGAAGGGCAAATCAGCGCTACAAAGAAGTCTCGCTTGCCCTCGGTCAAAAGGGCCATGCTGAACAAAGTGTAAAAACCAGAAAAGCAGGACAGGCCATGGAGACATGGGAGCCTTGCTACGCTGATGGGCGGGATGTAAATTGCCAACAGGCACTCTGGAGAAGAGTACGGTGTGTCCTGAAACAAGTAATAAACACAGCGTAGAGAGCATAGGGCACTTCCACTCATGGGCGTATAAATTGGGAAAACTAAAAATCAACAAGACACAGGCACCCTAAAGTTTACGGCTGCTCTGTTTCCAAGAATCTCCGCTTCGGTACACCTTCAATATCCCAGGAAAGAGAAAAATGGATAAAGAAATGGTGGTACTTGGCACAATGGAATATCACTCAGCCATGAAATCAATGTCATAAGGCTAGTTAGCAGCATGATGAGTGGATTTAGGTACGATGATTCTAAGTGAAATAAGTCACACAGAAAAAGGCACTTATCCTAAGATATCGCTTATAGAGGGAATGCCAAAATCGCTACACTTGAACTGAATTACAAAACAGAACAGAGGCACACCTTTAGAAGACACACTTTGGCTACTTAACCGGAAAGGTGAGGTGGGGTGATGCATAAAACAAGGGTTTGAAATTAGCTCAGACACCGCTCCATAAGCCAAATATGTACTAGACAAGGCCTACTCCCTGCTCAGTGAACTGGACTCAACACCCCCTAGTCACCGCACAAGAATATATCTGACTAGTATGAATCTCAAAAACATATGTATCGATACCTCTCTGCAAGTGAATCAAGAGGGTGTAAATCGGCATAAACACAGCAGGGAAAAGCAGCCAAACCCCATTCTAAACATACATTACTTTAAAAAACCCACAAAGCAAAGACAGTGAAAGAGAGAGAAATTCTTACAAAATCCGTTCAGGGTCTCTGATGCAACCTGGATTGACCATATCTAGACCCACAGCTGGATGAGACATAAGGCTGGACGCTCTTGGGGCTGAGAGGATTGGTGAGGTTGGGTGAGCAAATGCAGATACTTTAAAGTAATACCGCGGGGTACCCACCCCATGGGTCTCAAATCTCCAGGTACAAGGGAATCTTCCTACATCAAAACATGCATGGGAAACCCAGAAGATGGTATGCCATGAGATCGGGAAAGTTTTCTAAAACGCACCTCATTTCTCCTCTCCTTGTGCTCGGGTTCGCCATTCCAGCCGCTTGACTAACCATCTCCCTACTTGGAGAATCAACACCTTTAACCTCCTGATTGTACAGGTTGCAATTTGTCCTGAGGATGAACGGGAAGACGCGAAACCAACGAGAGACGAGCCCTAGGTGTTGGGACAGGCATAGGTCACTCCATTTTCCCATCAGGAAGAAGAATGAACCACAGGCTCAGCCTGCCCCCCAGAACCAAAATAGGGCCTGAAGCAAACCTGCGCTTTTGCGGCCAGCTCCCAAAAAAGCGAGGAGACAAATGGAGCTCAGGGGCACTGCAATTCACAAACGTGCAGAGTTATAAATGAGAACTCTCGTCCACAAATATATTGAGGGAAGGCAACGAAGAGGATTTGAAAGCAAGGCAGATTTGCAGGAAACAGATTTCAGGAGGTAGATTCGATTCGCCTTTAAAGCACATGAAAAGCGGCAAAACGTTGACAATGATGCCCTTGGCCAAAAAGGGCGTATGCGTTTTTTCCTGAATATATTCAGGAAAAAACGCATACGCCCTTTTTGGCCAACCAAGCAAGCCGGATGGGCAAATCAGCGCTACAAAGAAGTCTCGCTTGCCCTCGGTCAAAAGGGCCATGCTGAACAAAGTGTAAAAACCAGAAAAGCAGGACAGGCCATGGAGACATGGGAGCCTTGCTACGCTGATGGGCGGGATGTAAATTGCCAACAGGCACTCTGGAGAAGAGTACGGTGTGTCCTGAAACAAGTAAGAAACACAGCGTAGAGAGCATAGGGCAATTCCACTCATGGGCGTATAAATTGGGAAAACTAAAAATCAACAAGACACAGGCACCCTAAAGTTTACGGCTGCTCTGTTTCCAAGAACCTCCGCTTCGGTACACCTTCAATATCCCAGGAAAGAGAAAAATGGATAAAGAAATGGTGGTACTTGGCACAATGGAATATCACTCAGCCATGAAATCAATGTCATAAGGCTAGTTAGCAGCATGATGAGTGGATTTAGGTACGATGATTCTAAGTGAAATAAGTCACACAGAAAAAGGCCCTTATCCTAAGATATCGCTTATAGAGGGAATGTCAAAATCGCTACACTTGAACTGAATTACAAAACAGAACAGAGTCACACCTTTAGAAGACACACTATGGCTGCTTAACGGGAAAGGTGAGGTGGGGTGATGCATAAAACAAGGGTTTGAAATTAGCTCAGACACCGCTCCATAAGCCAAATATGTAATAGACAAGGCCTACTCCCTGCTCAGTGAACTGGACTCAACACACCCTAGTCACCACACAAGAATATATCTGACTAGTAAGAATCTGAAAACCTATGTATCGATATCTCTCTGCAAGTGAATCAAGAGGGTGTAAAGCAGCATCAACGCAGCAGGGAAAAGCAGCCAAACCCCATTCTAAACATACATTACTTTAAAAAACCCACAAAGCAAAGACAGTGAAAGAGAGAGAAATTCTTACAAAATCCGTTCAGGGTCTCTGATGCAACCTGGAGTGACCATATCTAGACCCACAGCTGGATGAGACATAAGGCTGGACACTCTTGGGGCTGAGAGGATTGGTGAGGTTGGGTGAGCAAACGCAGATACTTTAAAGTAACACTGCGGGGAACACACCCCATGGGTCTCAAATCTCCAGGTACAAGGGAATCTTCCTACATCAAAACATGCATGGGAAACCCAGAAGATGGTATGCCATGAGATCGGGAAAGGTTTCTAAAACGCACCTCATTTCTCCTCTCCTTGTGCTCGGGTTCGCCATTCCAGCCGCTTGACTAACCATCTCCCTACTTGGAGAATCAGCACCTTTAACCTCCTGTTTCGTCCAGGTTGCAATTTGTCCTGAGGATGAACGGGAAGACGGGGAACCAACGAGAGACTAGCCCTCGGTGTTGGGACAGGCACAGGTCACTCCATTTTCCCATCAGGAAGAAGAATGAACCACAGGCTCAGCCTGCCCCCCGGAACCAAAATAGGGCCTGAAGCAATCCTGCGCTTTTGCGGCCAGCTCCCAAAAAAGCGAGGAGACAAATGGAGCTCAGGGGCACTGCAATTCACAAACGTGCAGAGTTATAAATGAGAACTCTCGTCCACAAATATATTGAGGGAAGGCAACGAAGAGGATTTGAAAGCAAGGCAGATTTGCAGGAAACAGATTTCAGGAGGTAGATTCGACTCGCCTTTAAAGCACATGAAAAGCGACAAAACGTTGACAATGATGCCCTTGGCCAAAAAGGGCGTATGCGTTTTTTCCTGAATATATTCAGGAAAAAACGCATACGCCCTTTTTGGCCAACCAAGCAAGCCGGAAGGGCAAATCAGCGCTACAAAGAAGTCTCGCTTGCCCTCGGTCAAAAGGGCCATGCTGAACAAAGTGTAAAAACCAGAAAAGCAGGACAGGCCATGGAGACATGGGAGCCTTGCTACGCTGATGGGCGGGATGTAAATTGCCAACAGGCACTCTGGAGAAGAGTACGGTGTGTCCTGAAACAAGTAATAAACACAGCGTAGAGAGCATAGGGCACTTCCACTCATGGGCGTATAAATTGGGAAAACTAAAAATCAACAAGACACAGGCACCCTAAACTTTACGGCTGCTCTGTTTCCAAGAATCTCCGCTTTGGTACACCTTCAATATCCCAGGAAAGAGAAAAATGGATAAAGAAATGGTGGTACTTGGCACAATGGAATATCACTCAGCCATGAAATCAATGTCATAAGGCTACTTAGCAGCATGATGAGTGGATTTAGGTACGATGATTCTAAGTGAAATAAGTCACACAGAAAAAGGCCCTTATCCTAAGATATCGCTTATAGAGGGAATGTCAAAATCGCTACACTTGAACTGAATTACAAAACAGAACAGAGTCACACCTTTAGAAGACACACTATGGCTGCTTAACGGGAAAGGTGAGGTGGGGTGATGCATAAAACAAGGGTTTGAAATTAGCTCAGAGACCGCTCCATAAGGCAAATATGTAATAGACAAGGCCTACTCCCTGCTCAGTGAACTGGACTCAACACACCCTAGTCACCACACAAGAATATATCTGACTAGTAAGAATCTGAAAACCTATGTATCGATATCTCTCTGCAAGTGAATCAAAAGGGTGTAAAGCGGCATCAACACAGCAGGGAAAAGCAGCCAAGCCCGATTCTAAACATACATTACTTTAAAAAACCCACAAAAGAAAGACAGTGAAAGAAACAGAAATTCTTACAAAATCCGTTCAGGGTCTATGATGCAACCTGGATTGACCATATCTAGACCCACAGCTGGATGAGACATAAGGCTGGACACTCTTGGGGCTGAGCGGATTGGTGAGGTTGGGTGAGAAATGCAGATACTTTAAAGTAACACTGCTGGGAACACACCCCATGGGTCTCAAATCTCCAGGTACAAGGGCATCTTCCTACATCAAAACATGCATGGGAAACCCAGAAGATGGTATGCCATGAGATCGGGAAAGGTTTCTAAAACGCACCTCATTTCTCCTCTCCTTGTGCTCGGGTTCGCCATTCCAGCCACTTGACTAACCATCTCCCTACTTGGAGAATCAGCACCTTTAACCTCCTGATTGTACAGGTTGCAATTTGTCCTGAGGATGAACGGGAAGACGCGGAACCAACGAGAGACGAGCCCTAGGTGTTGGGACAGGCATAGGTCACTCCATTTTCCCATCAGGAAGAAGAATGAACCACAGGCTCAGCCTGCCCCCCAGAACCAAAATAGGGCCTGAAGCAATCCTGCGCTTTTGCGGCCAGCTCCCAAAAAAGCGAGGAGACAAATGGAGCTCAGGGGCACTGCAATTCACAAACGTGCAGAGTTATAAATGAGAACTCTCGTCCACAAATATATTGAGGGAAGGCAACGAAGAGGATTTGAATGCAAGGCAGATTTGCAGGAAACAGATTTCAGGAGGTAGATTCGACTCGCCTTTAAAGCACATGAAAAGCGGCAAAACGTTGACAATGATGCCCTTGGCCAAAAAGGGCGTATGCGTTTTTTCCTGAATATATTCAGGAAAAAACGCATACGCCCTTTTTGGCCAACCAAGCAAGCCGGAAGGGCAAATCAGCGCTACAAAGAAGTCTCGCTTGCCCTCGGTCAAAAGGGCCATGCTGAACAAAGTGTAAAAACCAGAAAAGCAGGACAGGCCATGGAGACATGGGAGCCTTGCTACGCTGATGGGCGGGATGTAAATTGCCAACAGGCACTCTGGAGAAGAGTACGGTGTGTCCTGAAACAAGTAATAAACACAGCGTAGAGAGCATAGGGCACTTCCACTCATGGGCGTATAAATTGGGAAAACTAAAAATCAACAAGACACAGGCACCCTAAAGTTTACGGCTGCTCTGTTTCCAAGAATCTCCGCTTCGGTACACCTTCAATATCCCAGGAAAGAGAAAAATGGATAAAGAAATGGTGGTACTTGGCACAATGGAATATCACTCAGCCATGAAATCAATGTCATAAGGCTACTTAGCAGCATGATGAGTGGATTTAGGTACGATGATTCTAAGTGAAATAAGTCACACAGAAAAAGGCACTTATCCTAAGATATCACTTATAGAGGGAATGCCAAAATCGCTACACTTGAACTGAATTACAAAACAGAACAGAGGCACACCTTTAGAAGACACACTTTGGCTACTTAACCGGAAAGGTGAGGTGGGGTGATGCATAAAACAAGGGTTTGAAATTAGCTCAGACACCGCTCCATAAGCCAAATATGTACTAGACAAGGCCTACTCCCTGCTCAGTGAACTGGACTCAACACACCCTAGTCACCACACAAGAATATATCTGAGTAGTAAGAATCTGAAAACCTATGTATCGATATCTCTCTGCAAGTGAATCAAAAGGGTGTAAAGCGGCATCAACACAGCAGGGAAAAGCAGCCAAGCCCGATTCTAAACATACATTACTTTAAAAAACCCACAAAAGAAAGACAGTGAAAGAGACAGAAATTCTTACAAAATCCGTTCAGGGTCTATGATGCAACCTGGATTGACCATATCTAGACCCACAGCTGGATGAGACATAAGGTTGGACACTCTTGGGGCTGAGCGGATTGGTGAGGTTGGGTGAGAAATGCAGATACTTTAAAGTAACACTGCTGGGAACACACCCCATGGGTCTCAAATCTCCAGGTACAAGGGCATCTTCCTACATCAAAACATGCATGGGAAACCCAGAAGATGGTATGCCATGAGATCGGGAAAGGTTTCTAAAACGCACCTCATTTCTCCTCTCCTTGTGCTCGGGTTCGCCATTCCAGCCACTTGACTAACCATCTCCCTACTTGGAGAATCAGCACGTTTAACCTCCTGATTGTACAGGTTGCAATTTGTCCTGAGGATGAACGGGAAGACGCGGAACCAACGAGAGACGAGCCCTAGGTGTTGGGACAGGCACAGGTCACTCCATTTTCCCATCAGGAAGAAGAATGAACCACAGGCTCAGCCTGCCCCCCAGAACCAAAATAGGGCCTGAAGCAATCCTGCGCTTTTGCGGCCAGCTCCCAAAAAAGCGAGGAGACAAATGGAGCTCAGGGGCACTGCAATTCACAAACGTGCAGAGTTATAAATGAGAACTCTCGTCCACAAATATATTGAGGGAAGGCAACGAAGAGGATTTGAATGCAAGGCAGATTTGCAGGAAACAGATTTCAGGAGGTAGATTCGACTCGCCTTTAAAGCACATGAAAAGCGGCAAAACGTTGACAATGATGCCCTTGGCCAAAAAGGGCGTATGCGTTTTTTCCTGAATATATTCAGGAAAAAACGCATACGCCCTTTTAGGCCAAGCAAGCAAGCCGGAAGGGCAAATCAGCGCTACAAAGAAGTCTCGCTTGCCCTCGGTCAAAAGGGCCATGCTGAACAAAGTGTAAAAACCAGAAAAGCAGGACAGGCCATGGAGACATGGGAGCCTTGCTACGCTGATGGGCGGGATGTAAATTGCCAACAGGCACTCTGGAGAAGAGTACGGTGTGTCCTGAAACAAGTAATAAACACAGCGTAGAGAGCATAGGGCACTTCCACTCATGGGCGTATAAATTGGGAAAACTAAAAATCAACAAGACACAGGCACCCTAAAGTTTACGGCTGCTCTGTTTCCAAGAACCTCCGCTTCGGTACACCTTCAATATCCCAGGAAAGAGAAAAATGGATAAAGAAATGGTGGTACTTGGCACAATGGAATATCACTCAGCCATGAAATCAATGTCATAAGGCTACTTAGCAGCATGATGAGTGGATTTAGGTACGATGATTCTAAGTGAAATAAGTCACACAGAAAAAGACACTTATCCTAAGATATCGCTTTTAGGGGGAATGTCAAAATCGCTACACTTGAACTGAATTACAAAACAGAACATAGTCACACCTTTAGAAGACACACTATGGCTGCTTAACGGGAAAGGTGAGGTGGGGTGATGCATAAAACAAGGGTTTGAAATTAGCTCAGAGACCGCTCCATAAGCCAAATATGTAATAGACAAGGCCTACTCCCTGCTCAGTGAACTGGACTCAACACACCCTAGTCACCACACAAGAATATATCTGAGTAGTAAGAATCTGAAAACCTATGTATCGATATCTCTCTGCAAGTGAATCAAAAGGGTGTAAAGCGGCATCAACACAGCAGGGAAAAGCAGCCAAGCCCGATTCTAAACATACATTACTTTAAAAAACCCACAAAAGAAAGACAGTGAAAGAGACAGAAATTCTTACAAAATCCGTTCAGGGTCTATGATGCAACCTGGATTGACCATATCTAGACCCACAGCTGGATGAGACATAAGGTTGGACACTCTTGGGGCTGAGCGGATTGGTGAGGTTGGGTGAGAAATGCAGATACTTTAAAGTAACACTGCTGGGAACACACCCCATGGGTCTCAAATCTCCAGGTACAAGGGCATCTTCCTACATCAAAACATGCATGGGAAACCCAGAAGATGGTATGCCATGAGATCGGGAAAGGTTTCTAAAACGCACCTCATTTCTCCTCTCCTTGTGCTCGGGTTCGCCATTCCAGCCACTTGACTAACCATCTCCCTACTTGGAGAATCAGCACCTTTAACCTCCTGATTGTACAGGTTGCAATTTGTCCTGAGGATGAACGGGAAGACGCGGAACCAACGAGAGACGAGCCCTAGGTGTTGGGACAGGCACAGGTCACTCCATTTTCCCATCAGGAAGAAGAATGAACCACAGGCTCAGCCTGCCCCTCAGAACCAAAATAGGGCCTGAAGCAATCCTGCGCTTTTGCGGCCAGCTCCCAAAAAAGCGAGGAGACAAATGGAGCTCAGGGGCACTGCAATTCACAAACGTGCAGAGTTATAAATGAGAACTCTCGTCCACAAATATATTGAGGGAAGGCAACGAAGAGGATTTGAATGCAAGGCAGATTTGCAGGAAACAGATTTCAGGAGGTAGATTCGACTCGCCTTTAAAGCACATGAAAAGCGGCAAAACGTTGACAATGATGCCCTTGGCCAAAAAGGGCGTATGCGTTTTTTCCTGAATATATTCAGGAAAAAACGCATACGCCCTTTTAGGCCAAGCAAGCAAGCCGGAAGGGCAAATCAGCGCTACAAAGAAGTCTCGCTTGCCCTCGGTCAAAAGGGCCATGCTGAACAAAGTGTAAAAACCAGAAAAGCAGGACAGGCCATGGAGACATGGGAGCCTTGCTACGCTGATGGGCGGGATGTAAATTGCCAACAGGCACTCTGGAGAAGAGTACGGTGTGTCCTGAAACAAGTAATAAACACAGCGTAGAGAGCATAGGGCACTTCCACTCATGGGCGTATAAATTGGGAAAACTAAAAATCAACAAGACACAGGCACCCTAAAGTTTACGGCTGCTCTGTTTCCAAGAACCTCCGCTTCGGTACACCTTCAATATCCCAGGAAAGAGAAAAATGGATAAAGAAATGGTGGTACTTGGCACAATGGAATATCACTCAGCCATGAAATCAATGTCATAAGGCTAGTTAGCAGCATGATGAGTGGATTTAGGTACGATGATTCTAAGTGAAATAAGTCACACAGAAAAAGACACTTATCCTAAGATATCGCTTTTAGGGGGAATGTCAAAATCGCTACACTTGAACTGAATTACAAAACAGAACATAGTCACACCTTTAGAAGACACACTATGGCTGCTTAACGGGAAAGGTGAGGTGGGGTGATGCATAAAACAAGGGTTTGAAATTAGCTCAGAGACCGCTCCATAAGCCAAATATGTAATAGACAAGGCCTACTCCCTGCTCAGTGAACTGGACTCAACACACCCTAGTCACCACACAAGAATATATCTGAGTAGTAAGAATCTGAAAACCTATGTATCGATATCTCTCTGCAAGTGAATCAAAAGGGTGTAAAGCGGCATCAACACAGCAGGGAAAAGCAGCCAAGCCCGATTCTAAACATACATTACTTTAAAAAACCCACAAAAGAAAGACAGTGAAAGAGACAGAAATTCTTACAAAATCCGTTCAGGGTCTATGATGCAACCTGGATTGACCATATCTAGACCCACAGCTGGATGAGACATAAGGTTGGACACTCTTGGGGCTGAGCGGATTGGTGAGGTTGGGTGAGAAATGCAGATACTTTAAAGTAACACTGCTGGGAACACACCCCATGGGTCTCAAATCTCCAGGTACAAGGGCATCTTCCTACATCAAAACATGCATGGGAAACCCAGAAGATGGTATGCCATGAGATCGGGAAAGGTTTCTAAAACGCACCTCATTTCTCCTCTCCTTGTGCTCGGGTTCGCCATTCCAGCCACTTGACTAACCATCTCCCTACTTGGAGAATCAGCACCTTTAACCTCCTGATTGTACAGGTTGCAATTTGTCCTGAGGATGAACGGGAAGACGCGGAACCAACGAGAGACGAGCCCTAGGTGTTGGGACAGGCACAGGTCACTCCATTTTCCCATCAGGAAGAAGAATGAACCACAGGCTCAGCCTGCCCCCCAGAACCAAAATAGGGCCTGAAGCAATCCTGCGCTTTTGCGGCCAGCTCCCAAAAAAGCGAGGAGACAAATGGAGCTCAGGGGCACTGCAATTCACAAACGTGCAGAGTTATAAATGAGAACTCTCGTCCACAAATATATTGAGGGAAGGCAACGAAGAGGATTTGAATGCAAGGCAGATTTGCAGGAAACAGATTTCAGGAGGTAGATTCGACTCGCCTTTAAAGCACATGAAAAGCGGCAAAACGTTGACAATGATGCCCTTGGCCAAAAAGGGCGTATGCGTTTTTTCCTGAATATATTCAGGAAAAAACGCATACGCCCTTTTAGGCCAAGCAAGCAAGCCGGAAGGGCAAATCAGCGCTACAAAGAAGTCTCGCTTGCCCTCGGTCAAAAGGGCCATGCTGAACAAAGTGTAAAAACCAGAAAAGCAGGACAGGCCATGGAGACATGGGAGCCTTGCTACGCTGATGGGCGGGATGTAAATTGCCAACAGGCACTCTGGAGAAGAGTACGGTGTGTCCTGAAACAAGTAATAAACACAGCGTAGAGAGCATAGGGCACTTCCACTCATGGGCGTATAAATTGGGAAAACTAAAAATCAACAAGACACAGGCACCCTAAAGTTTACGGCTGCTCTGTTTCCAAGAATCTCCGCTTCGGTACACCTTCAATATCCCAGGAAAGAGAAAAATGGATAAAGAAATGGTGGTACTTGGCACAATGGAATATCACTCAGCCATGAAATCAATGTCATAAGGCTACTTAGCAGCATGATGAGTGGATTTAGGTACGATGATTCTAAGTGAAATAAGTCACACAGAAAAAGGCACTTATCCTAAGATATCGCTTATAGAGGGAATGCCAAAATCGCTACACTTGAACTGAATTACAAAACAGAACAGAGGCACACCTTTAGAAGACACACTATGGCTACTTAACCAGAAAGGTGAGGTGAGGTGATGCATAAAACAAGGGTTTGAAATTAGCTCAGACACCGCTACATAAGCCAAATATGTACTAGACAAGGCCTACTCCCTGCTCAGTGAACTGGACTCAACACCCCCTAGTCACCGCACAAGAATATATCTGACTAGTATGAATCTCAAAAACCTATGTATCGATATCTCTCTGCAAGTGAATCAAGAGGGTGTAAAGCGGCATAAACACAGCAGGGAAAAGCAGCCAAACCCCATTCTAAACATACGTTACTTTAAAAAACCCACAAAGCAAAGACAGTGAAAGAGAGAGAAATTCTTACAAAATCCGTTCAGGGTATCTGATGCAACCTGGATTGACCATATCTAGACCCACAGCTGGATGAGACATAAGGCTGGACACTCTTGGGGCTGAGAGGATTGGTGAGGTTGGGTGAGCAAATGCAGATACTTTAAAGTAATACCGCGGGGTACCCACCCCATGGTTCTCAAATCTCCAGGTACAAGGGAATCTTCCTACATCAAAACATGCATGGGAAACCCAGAAGATGGTATGCCGTGAGATCCGGAAAGGTTTCTAAAACGCACCTCATTTCTCCTCTCCTTGTGCTCGGGTTCGCCATTCCAGCCGCTTGACTAACCATCTCCCTACGTGGAGAATCAGCACCTTTAACCTCCTGTTTCGTCCAGGTTGCAATTTGTCCTGAGGATGAACGGGAAGACGGGGAACCAACGAGACACTAGCCCTAGGTGTTGGGACAGGCACAGGTCACTCCATTTTCCCATCAGGAATAAGAATGAACCACAGGCTCAGCCTGCCCCCCAGAACCAAAATAGGGCCTGAAGCAATCCTGCGCTTTTGCGGCCAGCTCCCAAAAAAGCGAGGAGACAAATGGAGCTCAGGGGCACTGCAATTCACAAACGTGCAGAGTTATAAATGAGAACTCTCGTCCACAAATATATTGAGGGAAGGCAACGAAGAGGATTTGAAAGCAAGGCAGATTTGCAGGAAACAGATTTCAGGAGGTAGATTCGACTCGCCTTTAAAGCACATGAAAAGCGGCAAAACGTTGACAATGATGCCCTTGGCCAAAAAGGGCGTATGCGTTTTTTCCTGAATATATTCAGGAAAAAACGCATACGCCCTTTTTGGCCAACCAAGCAACCCGGAAGGGCAAATCAGCGCTACAAAGAAGTCTCGCTTGCCCTCGGTCAAAAGGGCCTTGCTGAAAAAAGTGTAAAAACCAGAAAAGCAGGACAGGCCATGGAGACATGGGAACCTTGCTACGCTGATGGGCGGGATGTAAATTGCCAACAGGCACTCTGGAGAAGAGTACGGTGTGTCCTGAAACAAGTAATAAACACAGCGTAGAGAGCATAGGGCACTTCCACTCATGGGCGTATAAATTGGGAAAACTAAAAATCAACAAGACACAGGCACCCTAAGGTTTACGGCTGCTCTCTTTCCAAGAATCTCCGCTTCGGTACACCTTCAATATCCCAGGAAAGAGAAAAATGGATAAAGAAATGGTGGTACTTGGCACAATGGAATATCACTCAGCCATGAAATCAATGTCATAAGGCTAGTTAGCAGCATGATGAGTGGATTTAGGTACGATGATTCTAAGTGAAATAAGTCACACAGAAAAAGACACTTATCCTAAGATATCGCTTTTTGGGGGAATGTCAAAATCGCTACACTTGAACTGAATTACAAAACAGAACATAGTCACACCTTTAGAAGACACACTATGGCTGCTTAACGGGAAAGGTGAGGTGGGGTGATGCATAAAACAAGGGTTTGAAATTAGCTCAGAGACCGCTCCATAAGCCAAATATGTACTAGACAAGGCCTACTCCCTGCTCAGTGAACTGGACTCAACACACCCTAGTCACCACACAAGAATATATCTGACTAGTAAGAATCTGAAAACCTATGTATCGATATCTCTCTGCAAGTGAATCAAAAGGGTGTAAAGCGGCATCAACACAGCAGGGAAAAGCAGCCAAGCCCGATTCTAAACATACATTACTTTAAAAAAACCCACAAAAGAAAGACAGTGAAAGAGAGAGAAATTCTTACAAAATCCGTGCAGGGTCTATGATGCAACCTGGATTGACCATATCTAGACCCACAGCTGGATGAGACATAAGGTTGGACACTCTTGGGGCTCAGAGGATTGGTGAGGTTGGGTGAGAAATGCAGATACTTTAAAGTAACACTGCTGGGAACACACCCCATGGGTCTCAAATCTCCCGGGACAAGGGCATCTTCCTACATCAAAACATGCATGGGAAACCCAGAAGATGGTATGCCGTGAGATCGGGAAAGGTTTCTAAAACGCACCTCATTTCTCCTCTCCTTGTGCTCGGGTTCGCCATTCCAGCCACTTGACTAACCATCTCCCTACTTGGAGAATCAGCACCTTTAACCTCCTGATTGTACAGGTTGCAATTTGTCCTGAGGATGAACGGGAAGACGCGGAACCAACGAGAGACGAGCCCTAGGTGTTGGGACAGGCATAGGTCACTCCATTTTCCCATCAGGAAGAAGAATGAACCACAGGCTCAGCCTGCCCCGCAGAACCAAAATAGGGCCTGAAGCAATCCTGCGCTTTTGCGGCCAGCTCCCAAAAAAGCGAGGAGACAAATGGAGCTCAGGGGCACTGCAATTCACAAACGTGCAGAGTTATAAATGAGAACTCTCGTCCACAAATATATTGAGGGAAGGCAACGAAGAGGATTTGAAAGCAAGGCAGATTTGCAGGAAACAGATTTCAGGAGGTAGATTCGACTCGCCTTTAAAGCACATGAAAAGCGGCAAAACGTTGACAATGATGCCCTTGGCCAAAAAGGGCGTATGCGTTTTTTCCTGAATATATTCAGGAAAAAACGCATACGCCCTTTTTGGCCAACCAAGCAACCCGGAAGGGCAAATCAGCGCTACAAAGAAGTCTCGCTTGCCCTCGGTCAAAAGGGCCTTGCTGAAAAAAGTGTAAAAACCAGAAAAGCAGGACAGGCCATGGAGACATGGGAGCCTTGCTACGCTGATGGGCGGGATGTAAATTGCCAACAGGCACTCTGGAGAAGAGTACGGTGTGTCCTGAAACAAGTAATAAACACAGCGTAGAGAGCATAGGGCACTTCCACTCATGGGCGTATAAATTGGGAAAACTAAAAATCAACAAGACACAGGCACCCTAAAGTTTACGGCTGCTCTCTTTCCAAGAATCTCCGCTTCGGTACACCTTCAATATCCCAGGAAAGAGAAAAATGGATAAAGAAATGGTGGTACTTGGCACAATGGAATATCACTCAGCCATGAAATCAATGTCATAAGGCTAGTTAGCAGCATGATGAGTGGATTTAGGTACGATGATTCTAAGTGAAATAAGTCACACAGAAAAAGACACTTATCCTAAGATATCGCTTTTTTGGGGAATGTCAAAATCGCTACACTTGAACTGAATTACAAAACAGAACATAGTCACACCTTTAGAAGACACACTATGGCTGCTTAACGGGAAAGGTGAGGTGGGGTGATGCATAAAACAAGGGTTTGAAATTAGCTCAGAGACCGCTCCATAAGCCAAATATGTACTAGACAAGGCCTACTCCCTGCTCAGTGAACTGGACTCAACACACCCTAGTCACCACACAAGAATATATCTGACTAGTAAGAATCTGAAAACCTATGTATCGATATCTCTCTGCAAGTGAATCAAAAGGGTGTAAAGCGGCATCAACACAGCAGGGAAAAGCAGCCAAGCCCGATTCTAAACATACATTACTTTAAAAAAACCCACAAAAGAAAGACAGTGAAAGAGAGAGAAATTCTTACAAAATCCGTGCAGGGTCTATGATGCAACCTGGATTGACCATATCTAGACCCACAGCTGGATGAGACATAAGGCTGGACACTCTTGGGGCTCAGAGGATTGGTGAGGTTGGGTGAGAAATGCAGATACTTTAAAGTAACACTGCTGGGAACACACCCCATGGGTCTCAAATCTCCCGGGACAAGGGCATCTTCCTACATCAAAACATGCATGGGAAACCCAGAAGATGGTATGCCATGAGATCGGGAAAGGTTTCTAAAACGCACCTCATTTCTCCTCTCCTTGTGCTCGGGTTCGCCATTCCAGCCACTTGACTAACCATCTCCCTACTTGGAGAATCAGCACCTTTAACCTCCTGATTGTACAGGTTGCAATTTGTCCTGAGGATGAACGGGAAGACGCGGAACCAACGAGAGACGAGCCCTAGGTGTTGGGACAGGCATAGGTCACTCCATTTTCCCATCAGGAAGAAGAATGAACCACAGGCTCAGCCTGCCCCGCAGAACCAAAATAGGGCCTGAAGCAATCCTGCGCTTTTGCGGCCAGCTCCCAAAAAAGCGAGGAGACAAATGGAGCTCAGGGGCACTGCAATTCACAAACGTGCAGAGTTATAAATGAGAACTCTCGTCCACAAATATATTGAGGGAAGGCAACGAAGAGGATTTGAAAGCAAGGCAGATTTGCAGGAAACAGATTTCAGGAGGTAGATTCGACTCACCTTTAAAGCACATGAAAAGCGGCATAACGTTGACAATGATGCCCTTGGCCAAAAAGGGCGTATGCGTTTTTTCCTGAATATATTCAGGAAAAAACGCATACGCCCTTTTTGGCCAACCAAGCAAGCCGGAAGGGCAAATCAGCGCTACAAAGAAGTCTCGCTTGCCCTCGGTCAAAAGGGCCATGCTGAACAAAGTGTAAAAACCAGAAAAGCAGGACAGGCCATGGAGACATGGGAGCCTTGCTACGCTGATGGGCGGGATGTAAATTGCCAACAGGCACTCTGGAGAAGAGTACGGTGTGTCCTGAAACAAGTAATAAACACAGCGTAGAGAGCATAGGGCACTTCCACTCATGGGCGTATAAATTGGGAAAACTAAAAATCAACAAGACACAGGCACCCTAAAGTTTACGGCTGCTCTGTTTCCAAGAATCTCCGCTTCGGTACACCTTCAATATCCCAGGAAAGAGAAAAATGGATAAAGAAATGGTGGTACTTGGCACAATGGAATATCACTCAGCCATGAAATCAATGTCATAAGGCTACTTAGCAGCATGATGAGTGGATTTAGGTACGATGATTCTAAGTGAAATAAGTCACACAGAAAAAGGCACTTATCCTAATATATCGTTTATAGAGGGAATGCCAAAATCGCTACACTTGAACTGAATTACAAAACAGAACAGAGGCACACCTTTAGAAGACACACTATGGCTACTTAACCGGAAAGGTGAGGTGGGGTGATGCATAAAACAAGGGTTTGAAATTAGCTCAGACACCGCTCCATAAGCCAAATATGTACTAGACAAGGCCTACTCCCTGCTCAGTGAACTGGACTCAACAACCCCTAGTCACCGCACAAGAATATATCTGACTAGTATGAATCTCAAAAACCTATGTATCGATATCTCTCTGCAAGTGAATCAAGAGGGTGTAAAGCGGCATAAACGCAGCAGGGAAAAGCAGCCAAACCCCATTCTAAACATACATTACTTTAAAAAACCCACAAAGCAAAGACAGTGAAAGAGAGAGAAATTCTTACAAAATCCGTTCAGGGTATCTGATGCAACCTGGATTGACCATATCTAGACCCACAGCTGGATGAGACATAAGGCTGGACACTCTTGGGGCTGAGAGGATTGGTGAGGTTGGGTGAGCAAATGCAGATCCTTTAAAGTAATACCGCGGGGTACCCACCCCATGGGTCTCAAATCTCCAGGTACAAGGGCATCTTCCTACATCAAAACATGCATGGGAAACCCAGAAGATGGTATGCCGTGAGATCGGGAAAGGTTTCTAAAACGCACCTCATTTCTCCTCTCCTTGTGCTCGGGTTCGCCATTCCAGCCTCTTGACTAACCATCTCCCTACTTGGAGAATCAGCACCTTTAACCTCCAGTTTTGTCCAGGTTGTAATTTGTCCTGAGGATGAACGGGAAGACGCGGAACCAACGAGAGACTAGCCCTAGGTGTTGGGACAGGCACAGGTCACTCCATTTTCCCATCAGGAAGAAGAATGAACCACAGGCTCAGCCTGCCCCCCAGAACCAAAATAGGGCCTGAAGCAATCCTGCGCTTTTGCGGCCAGCTCCCAAAAAAGCGAGGAGACAAATGGAGCTCAGGGGCACTGCAATTCACAAACGTGCAGAGTTATAAATGAGAACTCTCGTCCACAAATATATTGAGGGAAGGCAACGAAGAGGATTTGAAAGCAAGGCAGATTTGCAGGAAACAGATTTCAGGAGGTAGATTCGACTCGCCTTTAAAGCACATGAAAAGCGGCAAAACGTTGACAATGATGCCCTTGGCCAAAAAGGGCGTATGCGTTTTTTCCTGAATATATTCAGGAAAAAACGCATACGCCCTTTTTGGCCAACCAAGCAAGCCGGAAGGGCAAATCAGCGCTACAAAGAAGTCTCGCTTGCCCTCGGTCAAAAGGGCCATGCTGAAAAAAGTGTAAAAACCAGAAAAGCAGGACAGGCCATGGAGACATGGGAGCCTTGCTACGCTGATGGGCGGGATGTAAATTGCCAACAGGCACTCTGGAGAAGAGTACGGTGTGTCCTGAAACAAGTAATAAACACAGCGTAGAGAGCATAGGGCACTTCCACTCATGGGCGTATAAATTGGGAAAACTAAAAATCAACAAGACACAGGCACCCTAAAGTTTACGGCTGCTCTGTTTCCAAGAACCTCCGCTTCGGTACACCTTCAATATCCCAGGAAAGAGAAAAATGGATAAAGAAATGGTGGTACTTGGCACAATGGAATATCACTCAGCCATGAAATCAATGTCATAAGGCTAGTTAGCAGCATGATGAGTGCATTTAGGTACGATGATTCTAAGTGAAATAAGTCACACAGAAAAAGACACTTATCCTAAGATATCGCTTTTAGGGGGAATGTCAAAATCGCTACACTTGAACTGAATTACAAAACAGAACATAGTCACACCTTTAGAAGACACACTATGGCTGCTTAACGGGAAAGGTGAGGTGGGGTGATGCATAAAACAATGGTTTGAAATTAGCTCAGAGACCGCTCCATAAGCCAAATATGTACTAGACAAGGCCTACTCCCTGCTCAGTGAACTGGACTCAACACACCCTAGTCACCACACAAGAATATATCTGACTAGTAAGAATCTGAAAACCTATGTATCGATATCTCTCTGCAAGTGAATCAAAAGGGTGTAAAGCGGCATCAACACAGCAGGGAAAAGCAGCCAAGCCCGATTCTAAACATACATTACTTTAAAAAACCCACAAAAGAAAGACAGTGAAAGACACAGAAATTCTTACAAAATCCGTTCAGGGTCTATGATGCAACCTGGATTGACCATATCTAGACCCACAGCTGGATGAGACATAAGGCTGGACACTCTTGGGGCTGAGCGGATTGGTGAGGTTGGGTGAGAAATGCAGATACTTTAAAGTAACACTGCTGGGAACACACCCCATGGGTCTCAAATCTCCAGGTACAAGGGCATCTTCCTACATCAAAACATGCATGGGAAACCCAGAAGATGGTATGCCATGAGATCGGGAAAGTTTTCTAAAACGCACCTCATTTCTCCTCTCCTTGTGCTCGGGTTCGCCATTCCAGCCACTTGACTAACCATCTCCCTACTTGGAGAATCAGCACCTTTAACCTCCTGATTGTACAGGTTGCAATTTGTCCTGAGGATGAACGGGAAGACGCGGAACCAACGAGAGACGAGCCCTAGGTGTTGGGACAGGCATAGGTCACTCCATTTTCCCATCAGGAAGAAGAATGAACCACAGGCTCAGCCTGCCCCCCAGAACCAAAATAGGGCCTGAAGCAATCCTGCGCTTTTGCGGCCAGCTCCCAAAAAAGCCAGGAGACAAATGGAGCTCAGGGGCACTGCAAATCACAAACGTGCAGAGTTATAAATGAGAACTCTCGTCCACAACTATATTGAGGGAAGGCAACGAAGAGGATTTGAAAGCAAGGCAGATTTGCAGGAAACAGATTTCAGGAGGTAGATTCGACTCGCCTTTAAAGAACATGAAAAGCAGCAAAAGGTTGACAATGATGCCCTTGGCCAAAAAGGGCGTATGCGTTTTTTCCTGAATATATTCAGGAAAAAACGCATACGCCCTTTTAGGCCAAGCAAGCAAGCCGGAAGGGCAAATCAGCGCTACAAAGAAGTCTCGCTTGCCCTCGGTCAAAAGGGCCATGCTGAACAAAGTGTAAAAACCAGAAAAGCAGGACAGGCCATGGAGACATGGGAGCCTTGCTACGCTGATGGGCGGGATGTAAATTGCCAACAGGCACTCTGGAGAAGAGTACGGTGTGTCCTGAAACAAGTAATAAACACAGCGTAGAGAGCATAGGGCACTTCCACTCATGGGCGTATAAATTGGGAAAACTAAAAATCAACAAGACACAGGCACCCTAAAGTTTACGGCTGCTCTGTTTCCAAGAATCTCCGCTTCGGTACACCTTCAATATCCCAGGAAAGAGAAAACTGGATAAAGAAATGGTGGTACTTGGCACAATGGAATATCACTCAGCCATGAAATCAATGTCATAAGGCTACTTAGCAGCATGATGAGTGGATTTAGGTACGATGATTCTAAGTGAAATAAGTCACACAGAAAAAGGCACTTATCCTAAGATATCGCTTATAGAGGGAATGCCAAAATCGCTACACTTGAACTGAATTACAAAACAGAACAGAGGCACACCTTTAGAAGACACACTATGGCTACTTAACCGGAAAGGTGAGGTGGGGTGATGCATAAAACAAGGGTTTGAAATTAGCTCAGACACCGCTCCATAAGCCAAATATGTACTAGACAAGGCCTACTCCCTGCTCAGTGAACTGGACTCAACACCCCCTAGTCACCGCACAAGAATATATCTGACTAGTATGAATCTCAAAAACCTATGTATCGATATCTCTCTGCAAGTGAATCAAGAGGGTGTAAAGCGGCATAAACGCAGCAGGGAAAAGGAGCCAAACCCCATTCTAAACATACATTACTTTTAAAAACCCACAAAGCAAAGACAGTGAACGAGAGAGAAATTCTTACAAAATCCGTTCAGGGTATCTGATGCAACCTGGATTGACCATATCTAGACCCACAGCTGGATGAGACATAAGGCTGGACACTCTTGGGGCTGAGAGGATTGGTGAGGTTTGGTGAGCAAACGCAGATAATTTAAAGTAACACTGCGGGGAACACACCCCATGGGTCTCAAATCTCCAGGTACAAGGGCATCTTCCTACATCAAAACATGCATGGGAAACCCAGAAGATGGTATACCGTGAGATCGGGAAAGGTTTCTAAAACGCACCTCATTTCTCCTCTCCTTGTGCTCGGGTTCGCCATTCCAGCCGCTTGACTAACCATCTCTCTACTTGGAGAATCAGCACCTTTAACCTCCTGTTTCGTCCAGGTTGCAATTTGTCCTGAGGATGAACGGGAAGACGGGGAACCAACGAGAGACTAGCCCTAGGTGTTGGGACAGGCACAGGTCACTCCATTTTCCCATCAGGAAGAAGAATGAACCACAGGCTCAGCCTGCCCCCCAGAACCAAAATAGGGCCTGAAGCAATCCTGCGCTTTTGCGGCCAGCTCCCAAAAAAGCGAGGAGACAAATGGAGCTCAGGGGCACTGCAATTCACAAACGTGCAGAGTTATAAATGAGAACTCTCGTCCACAACTATATTGAGGGAAGGCAACGAAGAGGATTTGAAAGCAAGGCAGATTTGCAGGAAACAGATTTCAGGAGGTTGATTCGACTCGCCTTTAAAGCACATGAAAAGCAGTAAAACGTTGATAATGATGCCCTTGGCCAAAAAGGGCGTATGCGTTTTTTCCTGAATATATTCAGGAAAAAACGCATACGCCCTTTTAGGCCAAGCAAGCAAGCCGGAAGGGCAAATCAGCGCTACAAAGAAGTCTCGCTTGCCCTCGGTCAAAAGGGCCATGCTGAACAAAGTGTAAAAACCAGAAAAGCAGGACAGGCCATGGAGACATGGGAGCCTTGCTACGCTGATGGGCGGGATGTAAATTGCCAACAGGCACTCTGGAGAAGAGTACGGTGTGTCCTGAAACAAGTAATAAACACAGCGTAGAGAGCATAGGGCACTTCCACTCATGGGCGTATAAATTGGGAAAACTAAAAATCAACAAGACACAGGCACCCTAAAGTTTACGGCTGCTCTGTTTCCAAGAATCTCTGCTTCGGTACACCTTCAATATCCCAGGAAAGAGAAAAATGGATAAAGAAATGGTGGTACTTGGCACAATGGAATATCACTCAGCCATGAAATCAATGTCATAAGGCTACTTAGCAGCATGATGAGTGGATTTAGGTACGATGATTCTAAGTGAAATAAGTCACACAGAAAAAGGCACTTATCCTAAGATATCGCTTATAGAGGGAATGCCAAAATCGCTACACTTGAACTGAATTACAAAACAGAACAGAGGCACACCTTTAGAAGACACACTATGGCTACTTAACCGGAAAGGTGAGGTGGGGTGATGCATAAAACAAGGGTTTGAAATTAGCTCAGACACCGCTCCATAAGCCAAATATGTACTAGACAAGGCCTACTCCCTGCTCAGTGAACTGGACTTAACACCCCCTAGTCACCGCACAAGAATATATCTGACTAGTATGAATCTCAAAAACCTATGTATCGATATCTCTCTGCAAGTGAATCAAGAGGGTGTAAAGCGGCATAAACGCAGCAGGGAAAAGCAGCCAAACCCCATTCTAAACATACATTACTTTAAAAAACCCACAAAACAAAGACAGTGAAAGAGAGAGAAATTCTTACAAAATCCGTTCAGGGTCTATGATGCAACCTGGATTGACCATATCGAGACCCACAGCTGGATGAGACATAAGGCTGGACACTCTTGGGGCTGAGAGGATTGGTGAGGTTGGGTGAGCAAACCCAGATACTTTAAAGTAACACCGCGGGGTACACACCCCATGGGTCTCAAATCTCCAGGTACAAGGGCATCTTCCTACATCAAAACATGCATGGGAAACCCAGAGGATGGTATGCCGTGAGATCGGGAAAGGTTTCTAAAACGCACCTCATTTCTCCTCTCCTTGTGCTCGGGTTCGCCATTCCAGCCGCTTGACTAACCATCTCCCTACTTGGAGAATCAGCACCTTTAACCTCCTGTTTCGTCCAGGTTGCAATTTGTCCTGAGGATGAACGGGAAAACGGGGAACCAACGAGAGACTAGCCCTAGGTGTTGGGACAGGCACAGGTCACTCCATTTTCCCATCAGGAAGAAGAATGAACCACAGGCTCAGCCTGCCCCCCAGAACCAAAATAGGGCCTGAAGCAATCCTGCGCTTTTGCGGCCAGCTCCCAAGAAAGCGAGGAGACAAATGGAGCTCAGGGGCACTGCAATTCACAAACGTGCAGAGTTATAAATGAGAACTCTCGTGCACAAATATATTGAGGGAAGGCAACGAAGAGGATTTGAAAGCAAGGCAGATTTGCAGGAAACAGATTTCAGGAGGTAGATTCGACTCGCCTTTAAAGCACATGAAAAGCGGCAAAACGTTGACAATGATGCCCTTGGCCAAAAAGGGCGTATGCGTTTTTTCCTGAATATATTCAGGAAAAAACGCATACGCCCTTTTTGGCCAACCAAGCAAGCCGGAAGGGCAAATCAGCGCTACAAAGAAGTCTCGCTTGCCCTCGGTCAAAAGGGCCATGCTGAACAAAATGTAAAAACCAGAAAAGCAGGACAGGCCATGGAGACATGGGAGCCTTGCTACGCTGATGGGCGGGATGTAAATTGCCAACAGGCACTCTGGAGAAGAGTACGGTGTGTCCTGAAACAAGTAATAAACACAGCGTAGAGAGCATAGGGCACTTCCACTCATGGGCGTATAAATTGGGAAAACTAAAAGTCAACAAGACACAGGCACCCCAAACTTTACGGCTGCTCTGTTGCCAAGAACCTCCGCTTCGGTACACCTTCAATATCCCAGGAAAGAGAAAAATGGATAAAGAAATGGTGGTACTTGGCACAATGGAATATCACTCAGCCATGAAATCAATGTCATAAGGCTAGTTAGCAGCATGATGAGTGGATTTAGGTACGATGATTCTAAGTGAAATAAGTCACACAGAAAAAGACACTTATCCTAAGATATCGCTTATAGAGGGAATGTCAAAATCGCTACACTTGAACTGAATTACAAAAGAGAACAGAGTCACACCTTTAGAAGACACACTATGGCTGCTTAACGGGAAAGGTGAGGTGGGGTGATGCATAAAACAAGGGTTTGAAATTAGCTCAGACACCGCTCCATAAGCCAAATATGTAATAGACAAGGCCTACTCCCTGCTCAGTGTACTGGACTCAACACCCCCTAGTCACCGCACAAGAATATATCTGACTAGTATGAATCTGAAAACCTATGTATTGATATCTCTCTGCAAGTGAATCAAGAGGGTGTAAAGCGGCATAAACACAGCAGGGAAAAGCAGCCAAACCCCATTCTAAACATACATTACTTTAAAAAACCCACAAAGCAAAGACAGTGAAAGAGAGAGAAATTCTTACAAAATCCGTTCAGGGTCTCTGATGCAACCTGGATTGACGATATCTAGACCCACAGCTGGATGAGACATAAGGCTGGACACTCTTGGGGCTGAGAGGATTGGTGAGGTTGGGTGAGCCAATGCAGATACTTTAAAGTAATACCGCGGGGTACCCACCCCATGGGTCTCAAATCTCCAGGTACAAGGGCATCTTCCTACATCAAAACATGCATGGGAAACCCAGAAGATGGTATGCCGTGAGATCGGGAAAGGTTTCTAAAACGCAACTCATTTCTCCTCTCCTTGTGCTCGGGTTCGCCATTCCAGCCGCTTGACTAACCATCTCCCTACTTGGAGAATCAGCACCTTTAACCTCCTGTTTCGTCCAGGTTGCAATTTGTCCTGAGGATGAACGGGAAGACGGGGGACCAACGAGAGACTAGCCCTAGGTGTTGGGACAGGCACAGGTCACTCCATTTTCCCATCAGGAAGAAGAATGAACCACAGGCTCAGCCTGCCCCCCAGAACCAAAATAGGGCCTGAAGCAATCCTGCGCTTTTGCGGCCAGCTCCCAAGAAAGCGAGGAGACAAATGGAGCTCAGGGGTACTGCAATTCACAAACGTGCAGAGTTATAAATGAGAACTCTCGTCCACAAATATATTGAGGGAAGGCAACGAAGAGGATTTGAAAGCAAGGCAGATTTGCAGGAAACAGATTTCAGGAGGTAGATTCGACTCGCCTTTAAAGCACATGAAAAGCGGCAAAACGTTGACAATGATGCCCTTGGCCAAAAAGGGCGTATGCGTTTTTTCCTGAATATATTCAGGAAAAAACGCATACGCCCTTTTTGGCCAACCAAGCAAGCCGGAAGGGCAAATCAGCGCTACAAAGAAGTCTCGCTTGCCCTCGGTCAAAAGGGCCATGCTGAACAAACTGTAAAAACCAGAAAAGCAGGACAGGCCATGGAGACATGGGAGCCTTGCTACGCTGATGGGCGGGATGTAAATTGCCAACAGGCACTCTGGAGAAGAGTACGGTGTGTCCTGAAACAAGTAATAAACACAGCGTAGAGAGCATAGGGCACTTCCACTCATGGGCGTATAAATTGGGAAAACTAAAAGTCAACAAGACACAGGCACCCCAAACTTTACGGCTGCTCTGTTGCCAAGAACCTCCGCTTCGGTACACCTTCAATATCCCAGGAAAGAGAAAAATGGATAAAGAAATGGTGGTACTTGGCACAATGGAATATCACTCAGCCATGAAATCAATGTCATAAGGCTAGTTAGCAGCATGATGAGTGGATTTAGGTACGATGATTCTAAGTGAAATAAGTCACACAGAAAAAGACACTTATCCTAAGATATCGCTTATAGAGGGAATGTCAAAATCGCTACACTTGAACTGAATTACAAAAGAGAACAGAGTCACACCTTTAGAAGACACACTATGGCTGCTTAACGGGAAAGGTGAGGTGGGGTGATGCATAAAACAAGGGTTTGAAATTAGCTCAGACACCACTCCATAAGCCAAATATGTAATAGACAAGGCCTACTCCCTGCTCAGTGTACTGGACTCAACACCCCCTAGTCACCGCACAAGAATATATCTGACTAGTATGAATCTGAAAACCTATGTATTGATATCTCTCTGCAAGTGAATCAAGAGGGTGTAAAGCGGCATAAACACAGCAGGGAAAAGCAGCCAAACCCCATTCTAAACATACATTACTTTAAAAAACCCACAAAGCAAAGACAGTGAAAGAGAGAGAAATTCTTACAAAATCCGTTCAGGGTCTCTGATGCAACCTGGATTGACGATATCTAGACCCACAGCTGGATGAGACATAAGGCTGGACACTCTTGGGGCTGAGAGGATTGGTGAGGTTGGGTGAGCAAATGCAGATACTTTAAAGTAATACCGCGGGGTACCCACCCCATGGGTCTCAAATCTCCAGGTACAAGGGCATCTTCCTACATCAAAACATGCATGGGAAACCCAGAAGATGGTATGCCGTGAGATCCGGAAAGGTTTCTAAAACGCACCTCATTTCTCCTCTCCTTGTGCTCGGGTTCGCCATTCCAGCCGCTTGACTAACCATCTCCCTACTTGGAGAATCAGCACCTTTAACCTCCTGTTTCGTCCAGGTTGCAATTTGTCCTGAGGATGAACGGGAAGACGGGGAACCAACGAGACACTAGCCCTAGGTGTTGGGACAGGCACAGGTCACTCCATTTTCCCATCAGGAAGAAGAATGAACCACAGGCTCAGCCTGCCCCCCAGAACCAAAATAGGGCCTGAAGCAATCCTGCGCTTTTGTGGCCAGCTCCCAAGAAAGCGAGGAGACAAATGGAGCTCAGGGGCACTGCAATTCACAAACGTGCAGAGTTATAAATGAGAACTCTCGTCCACAAATATATTGAGGGAAGGCAACGAAGAGGATTTGAAAGCAAGGCAGATTTGCAGGAAACAGATTTCAGGAGGTAGATTCGACTCGCCTTTAAAGCACATGAAAATCGGCAAAACGTTGACAATGATGCCCTTGGCCAAAAAGGGCGTATGCGTTTTTTCCTGAATATATTCAGGAAAAAACGCATACGCCCTTTTTGGCCAACCAAGCAAGCCGGAAGGGCAAATCAGCGCTACAAAGAAGTCTCGCTTGCCCTCGGTCAAAAGGGCCATGCTGAAAAAAGTGTAAAAACCAGAAAAGCAGGACAGGCCATGGAGACATGGGAGCCTTGCTACGCTGATGGGCGGGATGTAAATTGCCAACAGGCACTCTGGAGAAGAGTACGGTGTGTCCTGAAACAAGTAATAAACACAGCGTAGAGAGCATAGGGCACTTCCACTCATGGGCGTATAAATTGGGAAAACTAAAAATCAACAAGACACAGGCACCCTAAAGTTTACGGCTGCTCTGTTTCCAAGAATCTCCGCTTCGGTACACCTTCAATATCCCAGGAAAGAGAAAAATGGATAAAGAAATGGTGGTACTTGGCACAATGGAATATCACTCAGCCATGAAATCAATGTCATAAGGCTAGTTAGCAGCATGATGAGTGGATTTAGGTACGATGATTCTAAGTGAAATAAGTCACACAGAAAAAGACCCTTATCCTAAGATATTGCTTATAGAGGGAATGTCAAAATCGCTACACTTGAACTGAATTAC
Organism: Eubalaena glacialis; assembly: GCF_028564815.1. Taxonomy (NCBI): domain Eukaryota; kingdom Metazoa; phylum Chordata; class Mammalia; order Artiodactyla; family Balaenidae; genus Eubalaena; species Eubalaena glacialis. Next base: position 10,369 of record NW_026871751.1, on the reverse strand, counting down.
AAAACAGAACAGAGTCACACCTTTAGAAGACACACTATGGCTGCTTAACGGGAAAGGTGAGGTGGGGTGATGCATAAAACAAGGGTTAGAAATTAGCTCAGAGACCGTTCCATAAGCCAAATATGTAATAGACAAGGCCTACTCCCTGCTCAGTGAACTGGACTCAACACCCCCTAGTCACCGCACAAGAATATATCTGACTAGTAAGAATCTGAAAACCTATGTATCGATATCTCTCTGCAAGTGAATCAAGAGGGTGTAAAGCGGCATAAACACAGCAGGGAAAAGCAGTCAAGCCCCATTCTAAACACTAATTACTTTAAAAAACCCACAAAACAAAGACAGTGAAAGAGAGAGAAACTCTTACAAAACCCGTTCAGGGTCTCTGATGCAACCTGGATTGACCGTATCTAGACCCACAGCTAGATGAGACATAAGGCTGGACACCCTTGGGGCTGAGAGGATTAGTGAGGTTGGGTGAGCAAACGCAGATACTTTAAAGTAATACCGCGTGGTACCCACCCCATGGGTCTCAAATCTCCAGGTACAAGGGCATCTTCCTACATCAAAACATGCATGGGAAACCCAGAGGATGGTATGCCGTGAGATCGGGAAAGGTTTCTAAAACGCACCTCATTTCTCCTCTCCTTGTGCTCGGGTTCGCCATTCCAGCCGCTTGACTAACCATCTCCCTACTTGGAGAATCAGCACCTTTAACCTCCTGTTTCGTCCAGGTTGCAATTTGTCCTGAGGATGAACGGGAAGACGGGGAACCAACGAGAGACTAGCCCTAGGTGTTGGGACAGGCACAGGTCACTCCATTTTCCCATCAGGAAGAAGAATGAACCACAGGCTCAGCCTGCCCCCCAGAACCAAAATAGGGCCTGAAGCAATCCTGCGCTTTTGCGGCCAGCTCCCAAGAAAGCGAGGAGACAAATGGAGCTCAGGGGCACTGCAATTCACAAACGTGCAGAGTTATAAATGAGAACTCTCGTGCACAAATATATTGAGGGAAGGCAACGAAGAGGATTTGAAAGCAAGGCAGATTTGCAGGAAACAGATTTCAGGAGGTACATTCGACTCGCCTTTAAAGCACATGACAAGCGGCAAAACGTTGACAATGATGCCCTTGGCCAAAAAGGGCGTATGCGTTTTTTCCTGAATATATTCAGGAAAAAACGCATACGCCCTTTTTGGCCAACCAAGCAAGCCGGAAGGGCAAATCAGCGCTACAAAGAAGTCTCGCTTGCCCTCGGTCAAAAGGGCCATGCTGAACAAAGTGTAAAAACCAGAAAAGCAGGACAGGCCATGGAGACATGGGAGCCTTGCTACGCTGATGGGCGGGATGTAAATTGCCAACAGGCACTCTGGAGAAGAGTACGGTGTGTCCTGAAACAAGTAATAAACACAGCGTAGAGAGCATAGGGCACTTCCACTCATGGGCGTATAAATTGGGAAAACTAAAAGTCAACAAGACACAGGCACCCCAAACTTTACGGCTGCTCTGTTTCCAAGAACCTCCGCTTCGGTACACCTTCAATATCCCAGGAAAGAGAAAAATGGATAAAGAAATGGTGGTACTTGGCACAATGGAATATCACTCAGCCATGAAATCAATGTCATAAGGCTAGTTAGCAGCATGATGAGTGGATTTAGGTACGATGATTCTAAGTGAAATAAGTCACACAGAAAAAGACACTTATCCTAAGATATCGCTTATAGAGGGAATGTCAAAATCGCTACACTTGAACTGAATTACAAAAGAGAACAGAGTCACACCTTTAGAAGACACACTATGGCTGCTTAACGGGAAAGGTGAGGTGGGGTGATGCATAAAACAAGGGTTTGAAATTAGCTCAGACACCGCTCCATAAGCCAAATATGTAATAGACAAGGCCTACTCCCTGCTCAGTGTACTGGACTCAACACCCCCTAGTCACCGCACAAGAATATATCTGACTAGTATGAATCTGAAAACCTATGTATTGATATCTCTCTGCAAGTGAATCAAGAGGGTGTAAAGCGGCATAAACACAGCAGGGAAAAGCAGCCAAACCCCATTCTAAACATACATTACTTTAAAAAACCCACAAAGCAAAGACAGTGAAAGAGAGAGAAATTCTTACAAAATCCGTTCAGGGTCTCTGATGCAACCTGGATTGACGATATCTAGACCCACAGCTGGATGAGACATAAGGCTGGACACTCTTGGGGCTGAGAGGATTGGTGAGGTTGGGTGAGCCAATGCAGATACTTTAAAGTAATACCGCGGGGTACCCACCCCATGGGTCTCAAATCTCCAGGTACAAGGGCATCTTCCTACATCAAAACATGCATGGGAAACCCAGAAGATGGTATGCCGTGAGATCGGGAAAGGTTTCTAAAACGCAACTCATTTCTCCTCTCCTTGTGCTCGGGTTCGCCATTCCAGCCGCTTGACTAACCATCTCCCTACTTGGAGAATCAGCACCTTTAACCTCCTGTTTCGTCCAGGTTGCAATTTGTCCTGAGGATGAACGGGAAGACGGGGGACCAACGAGAGACGAGCCCTAGGTGTTGGGACAGGCACAGGTCACTCCATTTTCCCATCAGGAAGAAGAATGAACCACAGGCTCAGCCTGCCCCCCAGAACCAAAATAGGGCCTGAAGCAATCCTGCGCTTTTGCGGCCAGCTCCCAAGAAAGCGAGGAGACAAATGGAGCTCAGGGGCACTGCAATTCACAAACGTGCAGAGTTATAAATGAGAACTCTCGTCCACAAATATATTGAGGGAAGGCAACGAAGAGGATTTGAAAGCAAGGCAGATTTGCAGGAAACAGATTTCAGGAGGTAGATTCGACTCGCCTTTAAAGCACATGAAAAGCGGCAAAACGTTGACAATGATGCCCTTGGCCAAAAAGGGCGTATGCGTTTTTTCCTGAATATATTCAGGAAAAAACGCATACGCCCTTTTTGGCCAACCAAGCAAGCCGGAAGGGCAAATCAGCGCTACAAAGAAGTCTCGCTTGCCCTCGGTCAAAAGGGCCATGCTGAACAAAATGTAAAAACCAGAAAAGCAGGACAGGCCATGGAGACATGGGAGCCTTGCTACGCTGATGGGCGGGATGTAAATTGCCAACAGGCACTCTGGAGAAGAGTACGGTGTGTCCTGAAACAAGTAATAAACACAGCGTAGAGAGCATAGGGCACTTCCACTCATGGGCGTATAAATTGGGAAAACTAAAAGTCAACAAGACACAGGCACCCCAAACTTTACGGCTGCTCTGTTGCCAAGAACCTCCGCTTCGGTACACCTTCAATATCCCAGGAAAGAGAAAAATGGATAAAGAAATGGTGGTACTTGGCACAATGGAATATCACTCAGCCATGAAATCAATGTCATAAGGCTAGTTAGCAGCATGATGAGTGGATTTAGGTACGATGATTCTAAGTGAAATAAGTCACACAGAAAAAGACACTTATCCTAAGATATCGCTTATAGAGGGAATGTCAAAATCGCTACACTTGAACTGAATTACAAAAGAGAACAGAGTCACACCTTTAGAAGACACACTATGGCTGCTTAACGGGAAAGGTGAGGTGGGGTGATGCATAAAACAAGGGTTTGAAATTAGCTCAGACACCGCTCCATAAGCCAAATATGTAATAGACAAGGCCTACTCCCTGCTCAGTGTACTGGACTCAACACCCCCTAGTCACCGCACAAGAATATATCTGACTAGTATGAATCTGAAAACCTATGTATTGATATCTCTCTGCAAGTGAATCAAGAGGGTGTAAAGCGGCATAAACACAGCAGGGAAAAGCAGCCAAACCCCATTCTAAACATACATTACTTTAAAAAACCCACAAAGCAAAGACAGTGAAAGAGAGAGAAATTCTTACAAAATCCGTTCAGGGTCTCTGATGCAACCTGGATTGACGATATCTAGACCCACAGCTGGATGAGACATAAGGCTGGACACTCTTGGGGCTGAGAGGATTGGTGAGGTTGGGTGAGCAAATGCAGATACTTTAAAGTAATACCGCGGGGTACCCACCCCATGGGTCTCAAATCTCCAGGTACAAGGGCATCTTCCTACATCAAAACATGCATGGGAAACCCAGAAGATGGTATGCCGTGAGATCGGGAAAGGTTTCTAAAACGCAACTCATTTCTCCTCTCCTTGTGCTCGGGTTCGCCATTCCAGCCGCTTGACTAACCATCTCCCTACTTGGAGAATCAGCACCTTTAACCTCCTGTTTCGTCCAGGTTGCAATTTGTCCTGAGGATGAACGGGAAGACGGGGGACCAACGAGAGACTAGCCCTAGGTGTTGGGACAGGCACAGGTCACTCCATTTTCCCATCAGGAAGAAGAATGAACCACAGGCTCAGCCTGCCCCCCAGAACCAAAATAGGGCCTGAAGCAATCCTGCGCTTTTGCGGCCAGCTCCCAAGAAAGCGAGGAGACAAATGGAGCTCAGGGGCACTGCAATTCACAAACGTGCAGAGTTATAAATGAGAACTCTCGTCCACAAATATATTGAGGGAAGGCAACGAAGAGGATTTGAAAGCAAGGCAGATTTGCAGGAAACAGATTTCAGGAGGTAGATTCGACTCGCCTTTAAAGCACATGAAAAGCGGCAAAACGTTGACAATGATGCCCTTGGCCAAAAAGGGCGTATGCGTTTTTTCCTGAATATATTCAGGAAAAAACGCATACGCCCTTTTTGGCCAACCAAGCAAGCCGGAAGGGCAAATCAGCGCTACAAAGAAGTCTCGTTTGCCCTCGGTCAAAAGGGCCATGCTGAACAAACTGTAAAAACCAGAAAAGCAGGACAGGCCATGGAGACATGGGAGCCTTGCTACGCTGATGGGCGGGATGTAAATTGCCAACAGGCACTCTGGAGAAGAGTACGGTGTGTCCTGAAACAAGTAATAAACACAGCGTAGAGAGCATAGGGCACTTCCACTCATGGGCGTATAAATTGGGAAAACTAAAAGTCAACAAGACACAGGCACCCCAAACTTTACGGCTGCTCTGTTGCCAAGAACCTCCGCTTCGGTACACCTTCAATATCCCAGGAAAGAGAAAAATGGATAAAGAAATGGTGGTACTTGGCACAATGGAATATCACTCAGCCATGAAATCAATGTCATAAGGCTAGTTAGCAGCATGATGAGTGGATTTAGGTACGATGATTCTAAGTGAAATAAGTCACACAGAAAAAGACACTTATCCTAAGATATCGCTTATAGAGGGAATGTCAAAATCGCTACACTTGAACTGAATTACAAAAGAGAACAGAGTCACACCTTTAGAAGACACACTATGGCTGCTTAACGGGAAAGGTGAGGTGGGGTGATGCATAAAACAAGGGTTTGAAATTAGCTCAGACACCACTCCATAAGCCAAATATGTAATAGACAAGGCCTACTCCCTGCTCAGTGTACTGGACTCAACACCCCCTAGTCACCGCACAAGAATATATCTGACTAGTATGAATCTGAAAACCTATGTATTGATATCTCTCTGCAAGTGAATCAAGAGGGTGTAAAGCGGCATAAACACAGCAGGGAAAAGCAGCCAAACCCCATTCTAAACATACATTACTTTAAAAAACCCACAAAGCAAAGACAGTGAAAGAGAGAGAAATTCTTACAAAATCCGTTCAGGGTCTCTGATGCAACCTGGATTGACGATATCTAGACCCACAGCTGGATGAGACATAAGGCTGGACACTCTTGGGGCTGAGAGGATTGGTGAGGTTGGGTGAGCAAATGCAGATACTTTAAAGTAATACCGCGGGGTACCCACCCCATGGTTCTCAAATCTCCAGGTACAAGGGCATCTTCCTACATCAAAACATGCATGGGAAACCCAGAAGATGGTATGCCGTGAGATCGGGAAAGGTTTCTAAAACGCAACTCATTTCTCCTCTCCTTGTGCTCGGGTTCGCCATTCCAGCCGCTTGACTAACCATCTCCCTACTTGGAGAATCAGCACCTTTAACCTCCTGTTTCGTCCAGGTTGCAATTTGTCCTGAGGATGAACGGGAAAACGGGGAACCAACGAGAGACTAGCCCTAGGTGTTGGGACAGGCACAGGTCACTCCATTTTCCCATCAGGAAGAAGAATGAACCACAGGCTCAGCCTGCCCCCCAGAACCAAAATAGGGCCTGAAGCAATCCTGCGCTTTTGCGGCCAGCTCCCAAGAAAGCGAGGAGACAAATGGAGCTCAGGGGCACTGCAATTCACAAACGTGCAGAGTTATAAATGAGAACTCTCGTGCACAAATATATTGAGGGAAGGCAACGAAGAGGATTTGAAAGCAAGGCAGATTTGCAGGAAACAGATTTCAGGAGGTAGATTCGACTCGCCTTTAAAGCACATGAAAAGCGGCAAAACGTTGACAATGATGCCCTTGGCCAAAAAGGGCGTATGCGTTTTTTCCTGAATATATTCAGGAAAAAACGCATACGCCCTTTTTGGCCAACCAAGCAAGCCGGAAGGGCAAATCAGCGCTACAAAGAAGTCTCGCTTGCCCTCGGTCAAAAGGGCCATGCTGAACAAAATGTAAAAACCAGAAAAGCAGGACAGGCCATGGAGACATGGGAGCCTTGCTACGCTGATGGGCGGGATGTAAATTGCCAACAGGCACTCTGGAGAAGAGTACGGTGTGTCCTGAAACAAGTAATAAACACAGCGTAGAGAGCATAGGGCACTTCCACTCATGGGCGTATAAATTGGGAAAACTAAAAGTCAACAAGACACAGGCACCCCAAACTTTACGGCTGCTCTGTTGCCAAGAACCTCCGCTTCGGTACACCTTCAATATCCCAGGAAAGAGAAAAATGGATAAAGAAATGGTGGTACTTGGCACAATGGAATATCACTCAGCCATGAAATCAATGTCATAAGGCTAGTTAGCAGCATGATGAGTGGATTTAGGTACGATGATTCTAAGTGAAATAAGTCACACAGAAAAAGACACTTATCCTAAGATATCGCTTATAGAGGGAATGTCAAAATCGCTACACTTGAACTGAATTACAAAAGAGAACAGAGTCACACCTTTAGAAGACACACTATGGCTGCTTAACGGGAAAGGTGAGGTGGGGTGATGCATAAAACAAGGGTTTGAAATTAGCTCAGACACCGCTCCATAAGCCAAATATGTAATAGACAAGGCCTACTCCCTGCTCAGTGTACTGGACTCAACACCCCCTAGTCACCGCACAAGAATATATCTGACTAGTATGAATCTGAAAACCTATGTATTGATATCTCTCTGCAAGTGAATCAAGAGGGTGTAAAGCGGCATAAACACAGCAGGGAAAAGCAGCCAAACCCCATTCTAAACATACATTACTTTAAAAAACCCACAAAGCAAAGACAGTGAAAGAGAGAGAAATTCTTACAAAATCCGTTCAGGGTCTCTGATGCAACCTGGATTGACGATATCTAGACCCACAGCTGGATGAGACATAAGGCTGGACACTCTTGGGGCTGAGAGGATTGGTGAGGTTGGGTGAGCCAATGCAGATACTTTAAAGTAATACCGCGGGGTACCCACCCCATGGGTCTCAAATCTCCAGGTACAAGGGCATCTTCCTACATCAAAACATGCATGGGAAACCCAGAAGATGGTATGCCGTGAGATCGGGAAAGGTTTCTAAAACGCAACTCATTTCTCCTCTCCTTGTGCTCGGGTTCGCCATTCCAGCCGCTTGACTAACCATCTCCCTACTTGGAGAATCAGCACCTTTAACCTCCTGTTTCGTCCAGGTTGCAATTTGTCCTGAGGATGAACGGGAAGACGGGGGACCAACGAGAGACTAGCCCTAGGTGTTGGGACAGGCACAGGTCACTCCATTTTCCCATCAGGAAGAAGAATGAACCACAGGCTCAGCCTGCCCCCCAGAACCAAAATAGGGCCTGAAGCAATCCTGCGCTTTTGCGGCCAGCTCCCAAGAAAGCGAGGAGACAAATGGAGCTCAGGGGTACTGCAATTCACAAACGTGCAGAGTTATAAATGAGAACTCTCGTCCACAAATATATTGAGGGAAGGCAACGAAGAGGATTTGAAAGCAAGGCAGATTTGCAGGAAACAGATTTCAGGAGGTAGATTCGACTCGCCTTTAAAGCACATGAAAAGCGGCAAAACGTTGACAATGATGCCCTTGGCCAAAAAGGGCGTATGCGTTTTTTCCTGAATATATTCAGGAAAAAACGCATACGCCCTTTTTGGCCAACCAAGCAAGCCGGAAGGGCAAATCAGCGCTACAAAGAAGTCTCGCTTGCCCTCGGTCAAAAGGGCCATGCTGAACAAACTGTAAAAACCAGAAAAGCAGGACAGGCCATGGAGACATGGGAGCCTTGCTACGCTGATGGGCGGGATGTAAATTGCCAACAGGCACTCTGGAGAAGAGTACGGTGTGTCCTGAAACAAGTAATAAACACAGCGTAGAGAGCATAGGGCACTTCCACTCATGGGCGTATAAATTGGGAAAACTAAAAGTCAACAAGACACAGGCACCCCAAACTTTACGGCTGCTCTGTTGCCAAGAACCTCCGCTTCGGTACACCTTCAATATCCCAGGAAAGAGAAAAATGGATAAAGAAATGGTGGTACTTGGCACAATGGAATATCACTCAGCCATGAAATCAATGTCATAAGGCTAGTTAGCAGCATGATGAGTGGATTTAGGTACGATGATTCTAAGTGAAATAAGTCACACAGAAAAAGACACTTATCCTAAGATATCGCTTATAGAGGGAATGTCAAATCGCTACACTTGAACTGAATTACAAAAGAGAACAGAGTCACACCTTTAGAAGACACACTATGGCTGCTTAACGGGAAAGGTGAGGTGGGTGATGCATAAAACAAGGGTTTGAAATTAGCTCAGACACCACTCCATAAGCCAAATATGTAATAGACAAGGCCTACTCCCTGCTCAGTGTACTGGACTCAACACCCCCTAGTCACCGCACAAGAATATATCTGACTAGTATGAATCTGAAAACCTATGTATTGATATCTCTCTGCAAGTGAATCAAGAGGGTGTAAAGCGGCATAAACACAGCAGGGAAAAGCAGCCAAACCCCATTCTAAACATACATTACTTTAAAAAACCCACAAAGCAAAGACAGTGAAAGAGAGAGAAATTCTTACAAAATCCGTTCAGGGTCTCTGATGCAACCTGGATTGACGATATCTAGACCCACAGCTGGATGAGACATAAGGCTGGACACTCTTGGGGCTGAGAGGATTGGTGAGGTTGGGTGAGCAAATGCAGATACTTTAAAGTAATACCGCGGGGTACCCACCCCATGGGTCTCAATCTCCAGGTACAAGGGCATCTTCCTACATCAAAACATGCATGGGAAACCCAGAAGATGGTATGCCGTGAGATCCGGAAAGGTTTCTAAAACGCACCTCATTTCTCCTCTCCTTGTGCTCGGGTTCGCCATTCCAGCCGCTTGACTAACCATCTCCCTACTTGGAGAATCAGCACCTTTAACCTCCTGTTTCGTCCAGGTTGCAATTTGTCCTGAGGATGAACGGGAAGACGGGGAACCAACGAGACACTAGCCCTAGGTGTTGGGACAGGCACAGGTCACTCCATTTTCCCATCAGGAAGAAGAATGAACCACAGGCTCAGCCTGCCCCCCAGAACCAAAATAGGGCCTGAAGCAATCCTGCGCTTTTGTGGCCAGCTCCCAAGAAAGCGAGGAGACAAATGGAGCTCAGGGGCACTGCAATTCACAAACGTGCAGAGTTATAAATGAGAACTCTCGTCCACAAATATATTGAGGGAAGGCAACGAAGAGGATTTGAAAGCAAGGCAGATTTGCAGGAAACAGATTTCAGGAGGTAGATTCGACTCGCCTTTAAAGCACATGAAAATCGGCAAAACGTTGACAATGATGCCCTTGGCCAAAAAGGGCGTATGCGTTTTTTCCTGAATATATTCAGGAAAAAACGCATACGCCCTTTTTGGCCAACCAAGCAAGCCGGAAGGGCAAATCAGCGCTACAAAGAAGTCTCGCTTGCCCTCGGTCAAAAGGGCCATGCTGAAAAAAGTGTAAAAACCAGAAAAGCAGACAGGCCATGGAGACATGGGAGCCTTGCTACGCTGATGGGCGGGATGTAAATTGCCAACAGGCACTCTGGAGAAGAGTACGGTGTGTCCTGAAACAAGTAATAAACACAGCGTAGAGAGCATAGGGCACTTCCACTCATGGGCGTATAAATTGGGAAAACTAAAAATCAACAAGACACAGGCACCCTAAAGTTTACGGCTGCTCTGTTTCCAAGAATCTCCGCTTCGGTACACCTTCAATATCCCAGGAAAGAGAAAAATGGATAAAGAAATGGTGG